>NC_143018.1:141808725-142156225 GCF_055824585.1 Amblyomma mixtum | reverse complement strand
TGCCAGCGTGTTTTCGCAGCTACCATCATCGCTTCACACTCAACCCAACCGCAGGAGAGAAGAAAAACCTCTTCCAAACAAACGCAGGAAAGGTGGGGGAGCACTTCTGCATAACGTCACCGTGCAGCGACCGGACACAGTGAACAAGTAGAATCGAGCCCCCTCTCCACTTCATGGAAGCGCCGCAAGGAGTGTGGTCGCGAGGGCGGCTTAAAATGTTCGGTAGTGGGTTGTAGACTGAGCGCCTCCGCGCCATTTCGGGGAAGGGGGCTGGGAGGGACAGGACAGACACAGAGCAGTCCTCGGGGAAGGAACAAAGGCAGACATAAGAACCAGGGTTGAGCAGGTTTTTTTTGCGAGCGGACCCAGGAAAAGCAGGGAAGGCGGGGGTGAGAGGAAAGAAAAAAACTCGAAAAAAACAATTTGCGCAAAGACAGGTTACTCGTGTGACGTTTCTACAGGAGTTTGTGTTTTTATTTTGTTCTCTCTAGCACTGTACCTTTTCGCTAGCCCGAATTGTCGCTCTTTAGGGAACACCCGAAGCTGCCGACTCCGTTGAGTTAACCTTTTCTTGCTCGTCGATAGAAATGTTCTGGGCGATTTGTGATTAGTATCTCTTCCTGATAGGGTGAAGGGTGGGGCCGCTCGCAATGGCGCTTGGCCAAGTTGCGTTATCAATGTGCGATCACTTGACGAAGAAGAAGCGCAAAGAATGCCTGCACAAAAACCAAGAATTTTGTGTCTTGATCGATGCGTCGATACAGACTGCTGCTAGCGGACATTAAGAAAGCTGCTGCAATGAACGCGACAGTAACAAACATTTTGCAGCCTCAGGCGCAGTCGCCGGAGGCTCGCTATGTTCATCAACCAGTCATGAATTCCATGCGCCACATGTTGCATGGAGACGACGAAAGCGCTTGCAGTGCTGGCGTAATTGAAGTGCATTGAAACAAGCAAGAAACCTTATGCTGGCAGCTTTCTCCGCGGCGACCGTAGCACACCAGAAAAAAATGCAATGCGATAAACGCAAAAGAAGCGCCAACAAATCTCAGAAGCGGGTTCTTTTGTTATTACGACGTTCAAAGAGCAGCTCTTCGTCAGAGTGAAACGTGCAAGGTCTTGCTATTTGGGCACGCTTAACCCTTTTACCTCTGATGAAGGATATGCAGGCAGACTAAATGCCAGAATGACAACTCTTCCCGTGTACAACTAATGTACGTGGGAATGTCGATAGGTGTTGCCCGGCAACTCGCTAATGGCGAATGAGGTTTCTGCACTGTGAAGCCGAAAGTAACCTGCGCAGGATTTACGAAGGCTGCTGGCGGTATACAGGGTGTCCCAGCTAACTTGGACTAAGATTTATAAATAAAACTAAGCGTTCTTCAGAACTGAAATCGCGTGGATGTTGTTAAGGTTTATCTAAAGTTACAGTGCCATTTTTTCGCTCCTCCTATTTGAATAATTAGTCGAGATAAATAAATTAACTTTTGACATATAGCTTGAAACGTTCAGGCGTCAATAGGAAAGTTGTGGAGCTCCACAAATATCGTCCAACCTAGGCACATCCAACGAGATTGACTTAGCATGGCCGTTTTTATTCGGGAAAACTGAGAGCCCGCGGAGTTTCAAAAATGCCACGTGACACCGCGCTTCGTGCGCCCGGATGCGCCGCGATTACAGCGCTCTCATCCGTGCTTTGTAAGAAACATCACCCGCTTCGGGCCTTTCGTGCTGCCCAAGACCAGGCTTCGCGATGTGCTTGGTTCCAAGATAAGGGCCAGTGGGTGCGGGCGGCAATGGAAAGAAAGCGCGGCTCCTGTTTTTCAGCGTAATTCACACGACGTTATCAGGGTTGTTATATGCGTCTTTGCTTGTTGGGATCTTGCTCCCCGTCTTGGGCAGCACGAAAAGCCCGAAGCGGGTGATGTTTCTTACAAAGCACGGATGAGAGCGCTGTAATCGCGGCGCATCCGGGCGCACGGAGCGCGGTGCCACGTGGCATTTTTTAAACTCCGCGGGCTCTCATTTTTCCCGAATAAAAACGGCCATGCTAAGTCTATCTCGTTGGATGTGCCTAGGTTAATTGGACGATATTTGTGGAGCTCCACAACTTTCCTTTAGTTCCCTGACGTTTCAAGCTGCATTTAAAAAGTTAATTTATTTATCTCGACTAATTATTCAAATTGAAGGAGCAAAAAAATGGCACTGTAACTTTAGATAAACCTTAACAACATCCATGCGATTTCAATTCTGAAGAATGCTTAGTTTTTTTATAAACCTTGGTCCAAGTTAGCTGGGACACCCTGTATACTAGCCGTTTGCCAGCACACAGCCGCCCTGGCTTTGTCAGGGTGCTGCACGGGAAGCCAATATGGCGGTTTCCCGCAATTCACCTTCATGCAGCCCCCGTCTTTCATGTACAAACTGCATGTTTTGCCACTGCGCACTCACGCTTAGCCCTTTTCTTAGCCCTTTCGACAAAACCGTGCATGTGTTGATTATCGCAATTGTGCGCACGCTGACCCCTCCCCCCCCCCCCCCCTCCCCTTAAAAAATATCTGCTGGCGTACAACAGTCAATCTGCAGAACAAGCACCAAAACCACGCAGCACATATCGCTCTGAATACAGGCTGGTTTGTCCGGTTTGAGCTCCGTACCGGACTGGTCTGTCCGGTTTGAGCTCCGTGCCGGACTGGTCTGTCCGGTTTGAGCTTCGAACCGGCAATTGACTGTCCGGTATGAGCTCCGTACCGGAGCGGTCTGTCCTGTTTGGGGTCGATACCGGACCGGTATGAACCGGTATAGCCATGAAACCGGACGGGTCTCGCCGGTATGAGAGTGATACCGGACCGGTACCGGTATGAAACCGATATTTTCCGGTAAAATCCGGTTTGCCGCGATACCGGATTTTTCAATAGGGTTCCTTCCTTCCTTACTTCCTTCCTTTCTTCCTTCCTTTCTTCCGTCCTTCCTTCCTTCGTTCCTTCCATCCATCCATCCATCCATCCATCCATCCATCCATCCGCCCCCCCGCGGTGGCTCAGTGGTTACGGCGCTCGGCTGCTGACCCGAAAGAAGCGGGTTCGATCCCGGCCGCGGGTGGCTGAATTTCGATGAAGACGAAATTCTAGAGGCCCGTGTGCTGTGCGATGCCAGTGCACGTTAAAGAACCCCAGGAGGTCGAAATTTCCGAAGCCCTTCACTACGGCGTCTCTCATAGCCTCAGTCGCTTTGGGGCGTTAAACCCCAATAAACCAAACCAAACCAAACCATCCATCCATCCCTCCCTCCATCCAACATTCGTGCTAAATCTGTAGGCGCCTGTACGTGCTATGAGGGCCGCATTGAAGGGAGAGCGTAGCAGATGTCATAGAGACGCATGAAGGGGTCCATGTCGATTGTTTACGGGGCCGTTGCATAGTTTGGCCAAATTATGGCAATAGCGTTAAACACCCCATTCTCCAGAGAATCCAGTGTCTTCGTTGGCGTCGGCGTTGTGAGCGAAAATGACCGGCATGGATCTAGGAATCGAACCCCAGAGAGCAACCTAGGTCACGTGACACGCTTCATGTACGTCACGTAACGTGACCTGCGGTGTCATCGCAACCTGCCCACTTTGGCAGGTGGCAGTTAACGATTGCTCCCTCGGGAAGAACACGGGCTGCACAAAGCCCCCCGCTGGGAGCACCTGCCATGGAAGGTCAGTGGCGCATCGCTTAACCGCTGCATCACGTACTACGCCAGGAGGGGTGTGAGGACTCCCAGGGATCTATGAATGTAATTTATAGAATGACATTCTGCATATATGTGAATTAACTCACTACACTATCGCGTCACACCCTTAAGGCAAAGCTTCAGTGTTCCTTCCCTTTTTTTTTGTCTGCATCAGAGATTCTAATCTTCGCCAATGTGTTTGCATCGCGTTGCACTAGCATGCAAGCCAGATGAGAGTATATCATACTGCTATTTGTAATAGAATGGAAAGTTGGGAGAGTTGGTATACGTTCATTTTGGGTGGAAAAACAGCGCGAAAGGGACGGATGACAGAGATGAAGGAAACACACACGGACGAGTGCCATTTCGCGAGCGTGAAATGGCACCCTGAATTAAAAGCAAGGCTGTGTGTTGTGGGCTTAGTTCTGACCGCTAAAGCGTTCTCGGCTGAGCCAAGCACGAGCAATGGGGAAGGGGCTAAACACATAGTTCATGCCGTCTTTCTCTCTGCTCAATGGAACGCTCAACCAGCAGTATTTAATGATTGCCCACTAAATATATCATTACTGTGTGTTTATCTGGTTGACTGAATTTTTTTCCACCATGGCGCAGGCTTCTTTTCAAGGTGAAATGGTCTCTTGTCTGTCGATGGTAGGAGGTGCTGTGTTTGCAATGCATCCGGTGAGTGTATACTCTCAGCATTTTGAGATGTCTTCAACACCCGGCCAGTAACGTAGAAAAAATTTCTTTGAAATAAATCCGATTGAAATAAACAGTGACCGAAATCGCGTGCACAACTACACGCTTAACAAAGGCCACGGACTAATGTGCCATTCCTTTTGTTTATACGCAAATAACCTCATATTAGCGCTTCAGTAGAGTTAGTTCTTGGGCTAGTTGGTATACTTGATTTGAACTCATAGTTTTTCAGCGCAATGGCACACGGCCAAAGAAAAGAAACAGGAAGAGAAGAAGGACGAACACAGCGCTGCGCTTCCTCGCTGCAGGGCAGCTTCTAGGGGAGGCCTATCTTACTTCGCGAAACGTCGATGTCCGCAAATTAAAATGCACTCCGTGCGGTAAGATTTTACAAGGTAGACAAACATCAGCACGCATGTGTGCATTGCTCGCACTGTGCCTTTCGGAGCATAGCATGAGAAATCGTACAGCAATTTATGGGTTCACAGTAGGTGTTTGAGCTCGAACTTTGCAGCGCATCTTTGCGAGCAATAATAACCCGAGCACCGAGCTGGCAACTTTGCTGAAGCGCTAGGATCTCACTTTATTTGTCGTGCGGAACACTGCACAAGTAATTTACTAACAATATATTGACGTCTGCGCGCTGAAACCTGAATTGTCAAGATGTGATTCTGAGCCAAAGTGAGACGGTATCTCAAAAGGCACTTCTGAGCTGCTTACCGATGCCTACGCAACATTTCTTGAACTACGACGGCATTTATTTGATCTTTGCTACCGGTCAAAGAAAAATATTCCAGAATTTTTCAAACGTTTTTGTTAATACATAGGCAACCCCTGCCTTCAATTGCTTGCCTCCTTCCTTTAGATGCCCATAGGTGTTGTAAATTATTGTATCGTCTTTACCGACTGTTATGGCAGCGGCCGAGAGTTCTCGCTGAATACCGTCTACAATGTGTGCCAACTACTTTTTTGTGAAGATTTTGTAAAAGTGCATGCATACTTGCGTGTCGATTTAACCCAGTGGTGTCGACAGGCCCTTAGAGTAGGTGACTATCTCTTCTCGACAAGTCAAACTGGATAATTAACAAATATAGCAAGGTTCTTTAAAAGTAATAATTTATGTGAAAATGCTTAAAAACAAGATTTGAAGTAGTACTGGCGCTTTTTTTCATCAATCAGCAAAGACGCGCGAAACAGCACTGATGACACTATGGTAGGCGCAATAAGCAGTGTTAGTTGAAACTTGGTTCAGCGAAAAAAAACGAACACCACAGAGAAAGGAAACGACACACACGGAGCGCTCCGAGTTTGTCGTTTTCTTTCTGCGTGTTCGTCTTTTGCGCTGAACCAAGTTTCAGCTGTGTCCTACCAACTAGCCCATGATGGGAACGAACGTATTGCAGCACTCCCATAAATGCCATTTTCGTTTGGTTAATTTTTCCGAGCATTAAAATACAGGCGTGGGATTAAAAAAGACCTCGCAGCTACTCGCCAGCGCGTCGGGATTTTAGCGCCTCAAACAAGCCTTCAAAGACCAGCGGATGCCTTTCCATCTTTTGAAGGATAAGCAGAGGCGGCAGAACCTGCTGTTTAAACAGAGTAATAAACTCTACACCGAAACAGTATTGCTGCTTGCGAACGCTATGAGCTGCCGGCGGCAACCTTTTATGTAGTACTGGCGTTTTTCATCAATCAACAAAGACGCGCGAAAGAGCACTGATGACAGTACGGTCGGCGCAATAAGCAGTGAGACTACCTACTTTTATTCTCGCTTTCACTGTGAAGTTTGGCACCTACATATTTCAGGAGCGCATTCTTACAGATGACGTGCACACTTCCTGCATCCAGGATAGGCCCTTATGACAAAGACGCTCACAACGAGACTGCCCTTTAAGAATCGGGAACGTGCGGGCATGCTCGTAGCCCTCGGCGCACAGAACGCCGATGAAGACAGCTCGCACGCAGGAGCTCGACCGAGTGACTCAAAGACGGGGCGCAACTACGAAGCATTTCTGGGAAAACAATCTTCAGGAAAGAATGTAAACGCATTAATTGAGTGCGCAAAGCGGCCAGAAAAGCTATTTTCGTTTTAATGACAGCTCTTCGAGATACAAGCGCGCACAAACTGAACGCACATCTGAGATATTCGTCGGCCGGATTTAGGCGTGTACCTAGAAGCGGACTATCCGCACCTGGTGCACTTGCATATACATCTAAAGAGTGATTTTGAAATTCTCCTTGAGTACCGGAGCTGGGTTTTCATACAGACGGGAGAGCAATCAAACTTGCTCCAAAGTGTCACCCGGTCAGAAGAAGGGAAATTTTCCCGCACCTCCACAATGTACACACTGAAAGCGCGACGAACCCTCGTTTGCAGGTGCAATGTATATGTTGAACGTTTATCAAATCGTGTTTACTTTTTTAAATGCACTAATTGACCCACGTTCCTCTTCAATTTCATAATCTTTGGCTAAATTTCGTACGGATCCCTCAGTGGAGCCCTCTCTGGCCTAGTTCAGTTTTCTTACGGAACACAGACCGCAGATGTCTGTCAAAGGATATGATGAATGACCTATCTGGGGACTTCTGCGGCCTTGCTCTGGCCCGGCTCCTCCGTGTCTGGTTTCAGCGAGAGGGAGTTCCGGCACATAACTTCCGTCAAGTTCCAAAGTTGTTAAGCCAAACATTTCCAGAAAGATGGCTTGGTCGCCTGGGGCCTGTGAACTCACCCAACTAGTCACCACATTTCACTCTTCTGGAATTTTTGCATGGCGTTTCCACAGCGCTTCGTTTCCACAGTTTCTTTGGGGCACACGCGTTTTCACAGGAAACGCGTGTGCCCCAAAGAAACGAAAACACCCGATGTCTTAAAGGTCGAAGCAGTGGAAGTACGTCGCTATATCTCTTGAATGATGTTGTCAGCAGCAACACAATGTTGTGCAAACCTTTCACTAGTGTGTGGCAATTAATGGAGAGCAAAGTGAGTAGATGTTACTACCAGCCGCAAAACCCCTAAGTCACTGCAGCCATCGACATTCTATGTAATAATTAACTCTGCTATTCATTAGAGGTTTCTTAATAATGTCTTGAACTATTCATACTTGTCTCGTTCCTTCACAGGTTGGTCGTCACGAAAGGCGTTTGCAGAACGTGATAGTGTACAGGGTTGCAAATTACAAGGGTTCAATTGTTCATCCGGTACAAGGACCTCCAGCCAAACCAGCGGAAATACTTACTAACGTCCTCAAAATAATACTTACATTGGTAGTCGCAAATCTCGAACACGCCAAACATATTTCATTTTTACCGCACTATCCTTCATTAAAAAAGTCTCCATTTTAGAGAAAATAAAGAAATTCCAGGATACACAACTCATCACTCCGCATAACACTGTCATGTTTTTCTTTTTTGCTGAATTTTCTCAATTATAAAAATTATACGCAAGCAAATGCCGCTTCCGGGAGCTGAACGCTTCGGCACGCGGACGCATCCCTTGATGAAGCATGCGTTCTTTAGCCGAAACAAGATATCATGTCCGCCTCGTCTTATTCACCACAACTCCCGTCAATGCATTCGTTTCTTCGTCGCGCGTGTAAATGTATTTGCACGTTCTCATAAAGCATGCTTTAGGTCAACAATTTTTCCGGCGCTCCAGCTGGCAGTCCGGGGAGAAATTTTCGATAGTTAGCGCGCTACAATAAAGGTCGGTGCAGTTGTTCACAAAAAACATATATTTACGGAAGTGACCCGATCTGATGCAGCTCATTATATCCGTTATAGCCACAGAATATTCCGGATGGTGTCATACGATTGAGCGTTCCTACCGCACAAACTTACTAGTTTAGTTAGAGCCTAGCTCGCGGAGCGATTCGAACTGGCGACCTATGTAGCCATAATTCCACTTAATTAAGAATCTTTATATGAGCATTGCGGCTCAGCAGTTTGTCGCTGGGTGTTCGGGGTGGAGGCATAAGATTTCGCGTTGTGTGCGCCATAAACTTGCTAGTTTAGTTAGAGCCTAGCTTGCGTCAGGGATTCAAGCCGGAGACCTGTGTTAGATGTGTTAACGCTCGATATTCGATCGCTGCCTCAGCGTTGGTTAATTTTTTTTTCTCTGCGTTCTCGGCAAGGCCTAGTATTTCGTCCAGCTGCTTTGCGTAGCCCGAAGATACTGAAATAATGCAGAAAGCAGAATGAAGCAGGTGCAAAATTCATACACTCATCCCTCTCCGATCACACATTAAAAGTTTGCGTTCGTTTCTCTAGAATGAAAATGAGTCATGATTCTTTTATTCCCAAGACCAGCACAGTTTAGAATGACCTTCCGCCCTATATCGCTGTCATTTGGGACATTCACAATTTCAAGACTACTCTATGTTCTGCGGTTTGTTAACGTTTTTCGCATAATTATGCACTGCTATTTAGTAGTTAGCATTCCTTTCCATAATGTCTTCTGGCTCGGAAAGTACGTTAAATAAAAATAAAAATCAATAAAGTGACCACTTTTTCTTGCAGACTTTTACTGACTCCAATTTACGACTGCGAAGTTATGCCCCTTTGGTTCCACGCTGCATAAAGCTTTTTAAGATGTCAATTTTTTTTCTGGATTGGCAATCGAGGTATACTTTATATTTCAGGCCAAACTGCGAGAACGATTTTTTTCAATGCTGGCCCTCAAATAGATGTGATGAGCAAAAAATTATCTCTTACCAGTAGCTTACTCGTTAATTGTGACCGCATGCACAAGCTGCACGAGCAAAAGGCGTCACGGAGAAACGAGCACTCTGTTTAACAGCCGTCTCCATAGTTGTGCTGAAATTCCAAATCACAGAAAAATTTGTTCATTGTTTTCTCAATGAGGAGAAAAGCGCGATGGCCTGAAGATAAATTTTGAACTCCTTCTGGTTAACAACAGTGCACTTTGGAATATCAAGTTGCTGGCCTGTCGGCAGCAGAGTAGAGAAGCAGCGCCTTCTGGGACGGCCCTCCGCTTCGACCATGCTCCTGATCCAGTCGCGGTTGTAGTATCTGTTTATTTTGGGCAGAGGTGGCACCCGCGCATTTGCCCTCATAAGTGTAGGCCAGAGAAGAATAGATTAAAAGTTTTATACAGGTGAGATATAGCGATTCCCTCCAATCCACAAGCAGCATAGAAATAAAGAAAAAGTGCTTCAGAGTTACCATACACGATATTGATTTTTTTATAGACTGCTGTCTTTTTAATTGATAGTTATGTCCTATTCATTGTGTTGCTTCTGGAATCTGTGAAATATTCTTTTTCGTTTACAACTATTCACCTTTATTTTTTGCCCTGTCTTCAGGAATACAACAAAAAATTCAACGTCGAATGGGAAGACCTTATGGCCTTGGTTGGTGTAAGTATCACATATAAAACGACGAATTATTAAACATGATTCTGTCACCGTTTTCTTGTTTCGCGATAGGAGGTGTGCGCATCAGCTACTGTTTGTGTGTATGATCACATGTATCGCTCCTCTCCATACCGCGAACTCGGCCTAAGGGGTTTCAACCGGGCTGATCCGTGCCCCCGCTACGGTGAAGACCCACGCGCAATGCAAGACTACCTTCGACGCTATCCATTCCCGGTTACAGCTCCTCCTCGCACCTCCCGGTCGCCGCCACCTCGCCGCCCACCGTCCCCTTCTCGCGGGTCTCGCCGCGAGAGCCTTTCGTCACTTCGGGAAAACTTATTACGGCGACACCTGGAGGTGGCGTTGCCGGAGCCGCACGAAGCAAAGAACCTCCGCCTTGGTTAGAATGTCGCATCTCGACCGATGGCATCGTTGGAAGCGCCAACCGTTTTGCAGCCTCTAGCAATGTAAACGTTTTAATCGACGGGCGTGACGTAACGGCGCTTGTCGCCAGCGACGCCAATTACTCGGTCTTCAGCGGCAGTTTCTCTCGGCGTCTTCACAAGGGTACCACCCAGTGGGATGGACCGCCCATACGTACCGCGGGCGGCCACATCGTAAACCCTGTTGGCAAGTGCACTGCCCGCGTCGAGATCCACGTTGAGACGTGCCCCGCCACAATCTAGATATTGGAGGGTTGCACTAAGGATGTTACTCTTGGCATGGACTTTCTCCGTGAATATGCCGGTATAATCGACATAGGTCGGAACAGGTTGACCTTCCGCGCACGTTCTTCATCGCCAATACCTCCTCGGGCCACCAGCTTTGCGATGAAAGTTGATGCCGGCGACGTTCACTTGCCGCCGTTTTCGGCAGTTTTCCTGCCGGTCCGAGATGCAACAGCATGTGGAGAAGGCGTTCTGGAAGGCAGTTTCCAGATGTTACTTACGCGTGGCATTGGTGTTGCGCGAGGGGTCGCAAATGTTCAAGGAGGGTGAGCCAACATCTTCGTGACCTTCTCCAGACAGAAACGAGCCGCAGCACCAGACGAAAGGCAAACTTATGGACGAAATGGAAAAACTTAGTGACGTTCGTGAAGCTGTTGCGCTGCCTGAGGAGGCGGCCCCGCCCGGGTAACGAGACAATACAACGTCGCCCCTAGATATCGATCCCACACTTGAGCCTACCCAAACACGCGAACTCTTTTGCATCGGTCTCTTTTGCATCGGTACAACGACTGTTTCGCAACGACATCGCGAGTTCGCCAGACACCCGTCGCCAAACATCGAATCATTGTCCAGGCCGCAGCGCACGCGATTCGCCAACCACCTTACCGCGTTTTCTTGTAGGAAAGGGAAACCAAACAGGAGCAAGTGAGCGTAATGGTAAAAGACGACGACATTCAGCCATCGAACTGTCCGTGGTCCGCACCTGTAGTACTGGTGAAGAAAAAATACGGGACACTTCGATTTTGCGTTGACTACCGGCGACTCAATAAGGTGACCAAGAAGGACGTATATCCACTACCTCGAATCGACAACTACCTCGACGGTCTCCGTCATGCCCTCTATTTTTCGTCCATCGAATAAAGAGTGGATACCGGCAGATCGAAGTGGATGAACGCGACCGAGAGAAGACCGCATTTATAACCCCGGATGGCCTCTACGAGTTTAAGGTGATGCCGTTTGGCCTGTGTACATCGTCCGCGACATTTCGAGGCATGGATACTGTGCTCGCCGGTCTGAAGTGAAAGACATGTCCCGTGTATCCGGATGACGATGTCATTTTCTCAGGCACTTTCGTAGACCATCTGTTGCGTTTTGAAGTGGTTGTTCAAGCTCTTTTTAACGCCGGACTCATGCTCAAGCCTTCGAAGTGTAAGTTCGCGTACAGTGAGCTGAAGTTCCTAGGACATATCGTCAGACAAGTGGGTGTGAAGCCAGATCCCGAGAAAACGGCTGCCGTCGCATCCTTCCCTCCACCGTCGGACAAGAAGACTGTCCGAAGCTTTTACTTACTCTGTGTATACTTCAGATGTTTCGTTCGAAACTTTGCCCATATCGCGGCGCCACTTTACCGCTTTACGAAGGATAGCATTGACGTTCGGTGGACCGAGGGGCATTCCGCCAATTAAAACACGCCCTTGAAGCATCCCCCCATACTGGGCCATCTTCATCAAGACGCCTATACTGATCTCCGTACGGTCGCCAGCAACAAAGGACTACGGGTAGTGCGTGTGCAATTAAAGCACGGCGCTGAGCGGGTTATTGCGTACGCCAGCCAAGCTCTTTTAAAGGCGAAAAAAAAGGGTCTCGCTGTAATCTGGGCCATCACCAAATTCCATCCCTACCTGCACGGTCTCCCTTTTCGTGTCGTCACCGACCACCATTAGATGTGCTGGCTCGCCAATATTAAGGATCCAGAGGCCGCCTTGCTCAGCGGATTCATCGGCTACAGGAGTATGACGTCAGCGTCATCTACAAATCCGGCCGCAAACAACGTGATGCTGACTGCTTGTCTCGAGCCCCCATGAAGCCGGCACCGGGAGGCGAAAATGGCGACGAGGACGGCTTCCTTGGGGCATTGGACACGACAGATATGGCTGCTCGGCAACGCAGTGATCCTCAGGTTCGTCAGCTGATGGCGCACTTGGAACGCCACGAATTGGCGGTGCCCCACGTTTTCCTGCGCATTCTGCCGATGCTCAAGATTATGCACGGTGTATTGTATAAGCAGAACTTCCCCAGCAGCCCAAGCTCGTGGCTCCTCGTTGTGCCGTAAGACCTGCGTGTCGAGGACACCGAAGCTTGTCACGACGATCCAAAAGCTGGTCACCTTGGTTACAGCCGGACACTTTCACGTATTCGAGAACGATAATACTGGCCGACACTTCACAAGTACGTCCTTCACTACATAGGAACTTGCTGACAATGTCAAAGGCGCAAAACACCGCCAACACGACCAGCTGGTATTCTCCAGCCACTCGAACCACCACCTGTTTTGTTCCACATATTCAGAATTGATTTTCTTGGTCCACTTCCAACGTCGCAGTCGGGAAACAGGGACATAATCATAGCGACGGACCGCCGCCGTGGTGGCTCAGCGGTTATGGTGCTCGGCTGCTGACCCAAAAGACCCGGGTTCGATCCCGACCGCGGCAGCTGGAATTTCTTTGGAGGATAAATTCTAGAGGCGCGTGTACTGTGCGATGTCAGTGCACGTTAAAGAACTCCAGGTGGTCGAAATTTCCGTAGCTCTCCACTACGGCGTCTCTCATAGCCTTAGTAGCTTTGGGACGTTAAAACCCATAAACCAACCAACCAACCATAGCGACGGACCACCTAACGCGATGCGCGGAGTCCCGAGCACTTCCGTCGGCGACAGCTGTTGAGACAGCCCAATGGACCCTCCTACTCCTCGAGGAGCCGCCGCCGCGCTTAGCAGATGGTGTGGTCAGCCTCTCCGTTGCTATGGCGACCCGTGACGTCAGCTTGCTCTCCGCAGCCACGCGCTCTCTATCGCCTCGCCGACAGTCTCCATTTTCTCCCTCTCTGATGCGCAGCAGCGATTGCGCATCGCCATCTGCGTGGTTTGTGGTGTATATAAAATTGGCAGTGGCTATCTCATGTATCTGTTCTCGCTTCGGCGAGCGCGGCTTCGGCCGCTTATCTGTTTTTTGAGCAGCGTCCGCTCCGGCGGACGCAGTTGTTGCTGCGACGTGCGTCTCTCCTTTCCTTTCTCTCCTTCCTCTGATCTTTAACTCTCCTCTATCTGGACGTGGCAGCGGTGGTGGCTTGGCTCGAGCCAGTAGCAGGCCCGTGCAATTTCCTTTTCATCCTTCTCTCAGTCACAACAACAACAACATATGCCAGGATATACGTAGCGTGAGGTGAGGGCGAGGTGTCCACATCACTGTGGACGCCTGAACCAGAGGAAAGGCGCATAACTGCTCTCTTGGAACGGTGGACACCTCAACCATGCTTTAAGCTAAGTGGCGGTAGTGACAGGTGTGCGATGCATGCGTTGGCATTGACAACGTTGTGCCAGAAACGCGGCGCTGACGCCATAGGCCGTCGGCGTTCGTTGTGTTCATTGGCGTTCGCGTTGACCACGTTCTACACTGCGATCGTTTTAAGGAAAGGAAGTGCGCATAATGGCTCACTGGGACAGTGGACGCCTGAATCGTGCTTATAGGTACGTGGGGTGATGAGAGAGAGATGTGAGCTGCTGGCTTTGACAAGGTTGAGCCAGAAACGCGGCGCTGAAGCTGTAGGCCGTGGGCGTTCGTTGTGTTCATTGGCGTTGGCGTTGTCAATGTTTTACAATTCGATCATTTTAAGGATATGAAGGAGAGCGCGCGCGGCGAGAGACGCCAGCTGTGCGTAGTGACGTCACTTGCTCCTCGCGCATGCGCAGTATGGTCGTGCAAGAGCACGCGAAACGGCGAGACTGTGGCCAGTGTAGCTCACGCAACAATATATGGCTACGCGCAGATGTTGCTTTCGCAATCCTCCAGGTTTAACCAGAGCTAAACCACAGCCATTTTGAAGCGAAAAGCTTCACTAGGCTAGTCAAACTCGAGTCTGGCGCATGCTCTGTGATCAGATTTAGCCCCAGCTGCGCATGCGCAGAACCGAGCGACGTCACAGGAGAGGCGCAAAAAAACAAAGAAACAAAGACAAACAGTGCGCCAGGAAACACATATCTTGGGGCACACCCGAACCGCGCCGTAAGGGAAGGAAAATGAAAAGAAAATTGGTTTTAAGGAAAGGAAACGACGCCTGTCTCTCTCATATCTCGGTGGATACCCGAATCGCGCCGTAAGGGCCTTAAGGAAAATGAAATGAAAAATGCTTTTAATAAAAGGAAATGCCCGTCTCTCATATCTTTGTGTACACCCGAAAAGAGTCACGTCACACGCGGCACAAATAAAAAAATAAATAAAAGACAAGCAGTGCGTGAGGAACCTCTCAAATCTCGGTGGACAGCCGAACGGCGTTGTAAGGAAAGGAAAATGAATAGAAAATTGGTTTTAAGGAACGGGAACGACTCCTGACTCCCTCATATCTCGGTGGACACCAGAACAGCGCCGTAAGGCATTAAGAAAAATGAAATGAAATGAAAATTGCTTTTAAAGAAATCAAATGCCCGTCTCTCATATCTTCGTGTACACTCGAAAGAAATCCACACCACAGTACATGTCTCTAAAGCAAGCTTCTAAGACAGCACCGTATTCAATACACGCTCGGTCCTCCTCCGCCTCACCGCTGCTTTTCGCTTCGAGATATCCAGGCTTAACCTTACCTAAGCCACAGCCAATTTTTATTATTGCGAAAGCAATACTACGCTCATGAACGGCCTTTCGCGTAGCGGCGGCCGGTAGCCACGTTTGACCTTTAGAACGACCTCTGACGTCATACCATGGTGAGAGGAGGAGGAGGAGGAAGAACATTTATTTAAGAGAAGAGGTCTTCAGCCGCGCGTCTTTCCTTTCCTCTCTCTCCTTCCTGTGATCTTTTAACTCTCCTCTATCTGCACGTGGCAGCGGTGGTGGCTTGGCTCGAGCCAGTAGCAGGCCCGTGCTATTTCCTTTTCATCCTTCTCTCAGTCACAACAACAACAGCCTCGGCCGACAGGCGGACGGCGCAGCGCTGTTTTTTTTCGTCGGAGCTTCTCAGCGTGGTCTCCCATTCATGGCTAGTTTTAATCGCGTTGTGCCCTGGGGCACGAACGCATCTCCAAATTATGTGATCTAATGTTGCCACGTGGCCGCAAAATTTACAAATTTCGGTTTCTGCACCGTCCCTCTTCCGCCCTCTGGCACCCGTCCAACTCCTCCACAGGGGCGAGAAGAAACTTCGAGCTTGGAGTCTTCTCCAGTCGTACGAGTCCTTTTTACTCAGGGATCTATCCGGTGGCGGATATATCCTCCCGTCTTTCTTTAGATTTTCGGTTACATCCCTAAACGTACCAATACTTTCTCTGCTTTTAGATGATGTTGTGGAGGCGTCCGCAGCACCCCGAGGTAATGAGGTGCGGGTGAGCATGTGGGCAGCCTCGTTGCCGGCGAGACCGGCGTTTGCTGGGGTCCAGATTATAGTCACGCTTTCCGCGAAAGACGACTCGTTCAGAATTTTGGCAGCACTATTGCTGACTCTACCCTTGCTAAAATTCCTAACCGCCGCTTTGCTATCGCTGACTACGTGTTTCATGCCTGGTCGTGCAATGGCAATGGGTGAGAGATTGGCTACCAAGTCGGTAGCCACGCGTGACATTAGAATGACCTATGGCATCAGAACTCGAACAAAGTGTCAAACGCATGCAACACCAGGAATGAAATGAATGTAAATTGGGTCCCTCGATATCATTGGGCAGGAAAACAACCGGCTGAGGCCGCGAATGAGGACATCAATTTCGCCCCGATTTACGAGCGAACTTGACAACTGTTCGCGAAGTGACAAAATGTAAGTCACGAGGAGCCGAAGGCAGCCTTGCTCAGAGCGCACGGCTTAGTACGTCTGCGTTTGCGTTTAACTCGCTTCTAATGGACGTTAAAGGACACCCGCTACTGTGGAAGCTAAGGCCTTTGCCTTTTTCACTGTAGCTGCGCTTTTCTCTCTCTCTCTCTCTCTCTCGGTACTTGTCTTTCCAGTTTCTGCGGGAGAAACAAAACGTTTTCACTCTCTTGCGACTTGTCCCTTTCTTTGCGTTTCGCGCTCCAGTCGCAACGTTCCATAGCGAGTGCACAACGCTTTGGGTGGGACCGCTCTTTCTTTCTCTTTGTTCGTGGTGGCAAGTGAGACCTTCCACGAGTCTTTAATTTCTCGCGCACCCGTTTGCCTTTCCGCTCGATGTCCGGTTCGCCTCTACACGGCCTTTTGATTTTACGCCTACTGGAGAGCGTTATCCTGACACGCGGCTTTCCATCGCGATAACCATACTTGGCCGAGAGCTTAGACGGTTTCTTCTTTCCAATTTTCTTGCGCCTGTCACTACGGCCGCGTACAATATTTCGCTTTTTGAGCCGTACACGCGTTTTATCTGCGCGCGCGTGCCGCTTTCTGTGGGATCGCGGTTTCTTCCCTGACTGCAGCGGAAAGAGAAAACATGCCTGAGAGCGCGTGCCTTTGCGCGTCTTGCTCTCTCTGTGCTGGTGGCAAGATTCACCCCTACCTCGCTCCTTTATTTTGAGCTTTTTGAGCACTCTCTTGTATCTCGGTTTCCTCCCAAGAAATTCTTTTATGCGCGAATGCTTGTATGCTTTCTTTTTGCAGTTTACCTTACTGCCCAGATCCATCTGCCTCGACACATTTATGCGCTTCGCTTTACGCGATAGTGATGTCTCGCACATTTCTTTAGCTCTGATTCGGACTCTAGTTTCAGGGCTAACAACGTGAATGACTTTACTGAAGTCATTTTGCCGGCGACGTTGGCGCTTCCGATGGTGGCAACCCGTTCCCGCGCGCTTGCCCCTTTTCTCGTTTCGAAAGCACCACTCTTTCTTTTGCCTGCCTTTCATCTTTCGTGGCAACTCCCTTTCCTGTGTTTGCGTTTCTTTTCCTTTCAGCGGTACCACTTTTTCTCCTGTTTGTCGATCACCTTGTGGTGATAGCGCACTTTCCTGAACTGGCTGTCACTTTCCTTCCGGTCACACTTTTCTTTCTTGTGCTTGCCTTTCTTTATCGCCTTAAGCGCATGCTGCTTCCGTCGCCTAGGTTCCTGTTCTCTGACAATATCTCTGTGATTGTCAGGCGATTCTAATGTGCTACCTAGATCAGGCCTGTCTTTGGCGCCTTTACTAAGTTCCTCAGAGCTGTGCTCTTCCCGCTCAGCGTCTCTGAGTGCGCATTCGTCCTCATCTCCCTCGGATGGAATGACGTCTACCGCCCCTATGTCATCCGGAACGTTCTGTTCTCCACTGTCGTCCAGCGCCTTAGCCTCTTCTGGCGCTGACGAACCAGTGTCTTCTCCTGACATGAGTGCTGGCATACAGCTCTCGTCATGCTCCTTACGGGTTTCAGCCGGTTGCCGATGAGGGTCAGCTCTGCACTCATTCGCGGTCTACTGCAGCTGCTTTCTGGAATGTCGTAGAGCTCAGCGCAGTGCGGAAACACGGGACTCGTTTGGCATCGCTCGCCAGAGACACCAACGCACAACTCAGCGTTCGCAAACTCTACATGCGCCCGCTTCCGTTGATCTAAGTGTCGGGTTTCTGCATTTCTGCCGAACGCGATGCACAACACGGTGTGGCATCTTCGTTTATTTCGCTTGCGTCGGCACAGGCGTTTTCATTAATGTCCAGACGGACGTCCTCTCTGCACTGCTCTGCAACTTCTCCTGCTTTTGACTCGCTAAGAGATCCGCTTTCCGGTAACTCCGCCACAATCTCAATGGGCGAGACCTCTGTAAGTGCATCGTCAGGTGGTGTAGCTACCTTAACCGAAGGTAGAGAGGTTTCCTCAGTTGGCGAATGCGGGGCATTTCCCACTGTTACAGCAGCAGTTACATCTGCCACGTACGAACTACCTTCCTCGGTGCCGCACTGGCAGCGCTGCTCTACAGCGACGCACTCTACCTCTGTGTCACGATCTTCCGACCCTTCAGCATTTTCGAGCCACTCTAAAACGTCTGCTTTAAACTGGTAGGCAAAATCGTAAAACGATGCGGTGCTATTCTCTCGCAGGTACCTTTGGCGAAGGTCCCGTGGTGACACGTAATATCTCGTCAGTAAGAAGCTTTTCAGCTCATCGTAGTCCGCCAAGCTGCCGTCCAACAGGCGCTTGACAACGTCATACGCTTCGCTGGAAAGCAGGGCTACTAACTTCTGTGCCCAACCATTCCGCTCAACGCGCTTTCTTTCGCAGACGCGCTCGAACTCCGCCAAATATTTCGCCATATCTTCGGTGATCACGAAGGGCCGCGGCCTGTCTTTCGGCTGCCGACCGTTGGTCTCATGCAGAACGGACGTTTTACATCTCTCGAAACTGATCTGATGCGCATCAAGCTCCAGGTCCATCACTTTCTTTGCGCGAGCACGCCGTTTTATCTCAAGCTGCCTCCGTTTTTCTGCCTCTTCGCGCTCAAGCTGCTTCTGTTTTGCTGCCTCTTCGCGCTCAAGCTCCTTCTGCTTTTCTGCCTCTTCGCGCTCACGGCGTTCTGTGATCTCTTCCGAGGCCTCATTGGCTTCCTCAGCCGTTACATTCTCCTTCCGCATGATCTCAAGAATCGCATGCTTTCGTTTTGCTGGGCCCAAATCAATGCCCAACTCTTCACAAATTTCGATGAGTTCCTTCACTTTGAAGTTCTCCATCGCGCACAATAGACTCTTGTAGTTTGCCCTTTTCTTAGAATTCCCTTGCCGTTCACTGCTATAGCGCTACTAGTATGACACGCGGAAGTAATTCTTTCCAAGAACGCCTCGTTTACTCCCTCTGCACCAGCTTTCGTTTCAAACCACTCCGACTGGGCTCGAAACAGCAAAGCTCTGCAGTGCAACACACAGCCCTACTCTAGAGTACAATCACGTGTGCTAGAGCAGAAGTGCAAGATGCCGGGCTAGTTGGTATTGCATAATGAAATAAAACAGCGCAAGGGACGAGACGAAACACGAAGGAGCGAAACAGCGCCCGTGTCTGTGTTTTCCTCCTTCGTTTTTCGTCTCGTCCCTTGCGCTGTTTTATTTCATTATGCAATACCAACTAGCCCAGCATCTTGCACTTTTGAACTTGATCTCTTGTTCTTCGGGCTCCGTTAATTGTTTCACCTACAGTGCCCCTGTCTGTGTTTTGCTCCTTCGTGTTTCGTCTCTTCCCTTGCGCTGTTTTATTTCATTATGCAATACCAACTAGCCCGGCATCTTGCACTTTTGAACTTGATCTCTTGTTCTTCGGGCTCCGTTAATTGTTTCACCTACAGCGCCCCTGTCTGTGTTTTGCTCCTTCGTGTTTCGTCTCTTCCCTTGCGCTGTTTTATTTCATTATGCAATACCAACTAGCCCGGTATCTTGCATTTTTGAACTTGATCTCTTGTCCTTCGGGCTCCGTTAATTGTTTCACCTACAGCGCCCCTGTCTGTGTTTTGCTCCTTCGTGTTTCGTCTCTTCCCTTGCGCTGTTTTATTTCATTATGCAATACCAACTAGCCCGGCATCTTGCACTTTTGAACTTGATCTCTTGTTCTTCGGGCTCCGTTAATTGTTTCACCTACAGCGCCCCTGTCTGTGTTTTGCTCCTTCGTGTTTCGTCTCTTCCCTTGCGCTGTTTTATTTCATTATGCAATACCAACTAGCCCGGTATCTTGCATTTTTGAACTTGATCTCTTGTCCTTCGGGCTCCGTTAATTGTTTCACCTACAGCGCCCCTGTCTGTGTTTTGCTCCTTCGTGTTTCGTCTCTTCCCTTGCGCTGTTTTATTTCATTATGCAATACCAACTAGCCCGGTATCTTGCATTTTTGAACTTGATCTCTTGTCCTTCGGGCTCCGTTAATTGTTTCACCTACAGCGCCCCTGTCTGTGTTTTGCTCCTTCGTGTTTCGTCTCTTCCCTTGCGCTGTTTTATTTCATTATGCAATACCAACTAGCCCGGTATCTTGCACTTTTGAACTTGATCTCTTGTTCTTCGGGCTCCGTTAATTGTTTCACCTACAGCGCCCCTGTCTGTGTTTTGCTCCTTCGTGTTTCGTCTCTTCCCTTGCGCTGTTTTATTTCATTATGCAATACCAACTAGCCCGGCATCTTGCACTTTTGAACTTGATCTCTTGTTCTTCGGGCTCCGTTAATTGTTTCACCTACAGCGCCCCTGTCTGTGTTTTGCTCCTTCGTGTTTCGTCTCTTCCCTTGCGCTGTTTTATTTCATTATGCAATACCAACTAGCCCGGTATCTTGCATTTTTGAACTTGATCTCTTGTCCTTCGGGCTCCGTTAATTGTTTCACCTACAGCGCCCCTGTCTGTGATTTGCTCCTTCGTGTTTCGTCTCGTCCCTTGCGCTGTTTTATTTCATTGTGCTAGAGCAGTCTGGCAAATTGAGGGGAAAACATCAGGCACTCACCGCGCCGAGGTAGTTGACGCAGGTCGACCCCACCGCTGCCACCACTGTAGGAATTTGAGGGCACCCCACCGCTGCCACCACTGTTGGATCTGGGTCTCCGAGCCAAGAAACGGTCGAGGCGACGGGGAGTCAAATGAAGTTTATGTACAGCCGGCCAAATCTTTTGCTGGCGTGCGCGAAGGCTGTTTTTTCTGCGCTACTGCGCTTTGAGACAAAGCAAACTTCTGGAAAGCTCAATATTAAGCACGGGCTAAGTGAGCTTGTGTTTATATTTGATATTTTCGCAAGTTTGCTCCGTCATAAGCTGCAGCAGCACGGAAAATGCGGCTGTCACGCACGCCAGCTCAAGATTTGGCCGGCTGTACAATATGTACAAGGGCTTTTACATGATACAAGGGCCGAGAGCACCACGGGCTAGCACAAAGAAGAAGGGCGGTCCCGGGCAAACATAGCTCCGGCGTGAAGGCTCTTCTGCTGCCCGTCTGCTGCTCGGGCTCAGTGCGGCTCCGTTTCTATTGCCGCCGGAGTCTGTTGCGGCAGCCAGCAGTTCAAATCCTCCAATCAGGTCACGGCACTGGCCAGCGTTCAAATTAGACGGAGAGGAGGGAGAGGAGGAGGAGGAAGGGTCCGCGCCGGCGAGGTGGGATGATTCACGCTGCAAGCCGCGGCATGTCCGATGAGAGCGTGGGCTTGCTTTGCGCGACGGCGGGCGCGCGGCGCTGGTTTCCAGAGAGGCCAGCGGAATGTGGGCAAAAGCACAACAGCGCGCGCGTGCGTGCGTGCGTGTGTGTGTGTGTGTGTTTGTGTGTGTGTGTGTGTTGTGTGTGTGTGTGTGTGTGTGTGTGTGTGTGTGTGTGTGTGTGTGTGTGTGTGTGTGTGTGTGTGTGTGTGTGTGTGTGTGTGTGTGTGTGTGTGTGTGTGTGTGTGTGTGTGTGTGTGTGTGTGTGTGTGTGTGTGTGTGTGTGTGTGTGTGTGTGTGTGCGTGCGTGCGTGCGTGCGTGCGTGCGTGTGTCCCCGTTCCCAACCAGATAGAGCTGGTCGGCCTAACTTCTGGGCGCCCTTCAGAGCACCCTCTGGCGGTGTCACCACCGCGCACGTGCCAATTTGTTTGGGCTTTCTTTGTGCGATGACCCTTGGTGGGCTCCGTATAGCCGCGCTCGTCGTAAAAATTCATTATTTAAGATTATTTCCCCTTTTGTACACAGCCATAGTAACTTTGAAGACTGATCAGCTTTTTGCTTGAAAGGCCGCTTACGAAACTGCGACCTTTCGTGGTAGCCTGATCGAAAGGTTTGCTCTTTTCTTATTTTCTCACCCCTACAGCGTTGTGCTACCAAACACATTCCAAAGGACGTTCGCTACCTGCTGAGAACAATAGGCTACGCCCAGGACCTTATGTCCGGCTGAAAAGAAATGTCTTCATGCTGGCTTTGTTACGAGTGTTGACAGAAATAAAGGAACACTTCCTGAAACTGGTCTTTTTATCCAATGCGCGGAGCTTCCAGGGCAGAGGAGCTCTGATTTATTTTGGCTAGCTCCTTCCTAGGTCCAATGCGCAACTTAGCCGACATTCACTTCAAGCAAAGAAATCAAATATGTAACGGGTAACGTATCCCTTCGACATCCTGCGCTATAGCAATAGAAAACCAAGAAGCAGATCCTCACTTGTGTACAGGATGAAGGGGACAGGCAGGGGCGCCTTTCTTGACTCAACCGCCATGAAATGAGAAGTGAAAATCTCACGTTTTCCCCACATTTCTTTTAGAACTTTTATTGAGCACTGCAACCAAAAGTTCGTTCAGGAATACTTGCTGCTTTTTGGTTATGAGAAAGTTTAGGCATGGCTCTCTGCTGGACATGTGCCACCGGGATCAAAGTGGCCAGGGTGCTCGAGCCACAATCTCTGCGCGTATAAGCTATATCTGCAAAATGAAACTTCGTTCCACTGCCACGTGAGCCGTGCAGCTATTCCTGTATGATTTATTCAATGTACTGTAGCGACCCGCGCGGCAGACGGTGACGAAATGCGGAACAGGACAAATTTTGCGAGCACGCGCGGGGGAACGCGTGGGACCTTTTTAACCATTACATGTGTTGCATTAGAATTTGCACATATAGCCACCATCCCGTCTTCGATCTCCCAGCTAACAGGTCCCCTGTCGTTGCATCGTCCAATCTGTCAGCCTATACCCTATTATTACTCCTTTTCCTCTATAAATGCTTCTCTTTCCAGCAGTTCACCGCCCGTGTCTTGGCCACTCCCCCGTAGTGGGTATGTGCTATTTTATTTGAGGCCAACCAACCGACCAACCAACCTTAGCCACGGCTGGACGGTGCCGCCACCGTTTTCCCGCTATCGCCTCTCCGGCAGCCCTCTGATAAAAGTGGTCGCGGTATCAACAGCGCGTGGCAACACTGGCTCAACCGCCAGCAAACTCAAGTGCGTCGGGAAACTACCGCCCACACCCTCTCGCCCACAGCAAATTCAGGTTCCACCCACGCTGCAGATCCATCAGCCTACATCTCGGAAGATTCCTAGGTTCACTGGGCCAGCTGATGTGCCCCCGGTTGCTGTCATGGTGCCGAGGCCGCCTCCAAACGCCGGTACCGAACCGGCGTTCCCTTTCGTGAACGGACCGGCGCCAGTGGCTAGGACACCCCTCGTGCGCCCGCCCATCACGTTCAAGCCAATCAGTTCATTGCTCGTTGTGAGCGTGTCTCAGCAGTCCGTTCCTGTCCACCACAGCCACGTACCGGCTCGCATTCTGCTGCGCCTCCCGTGGCCGCCCGCCTTGGTGCCGGAAAGTGGCACCCGGCGACAGACACCCTAATCTCATGACCCGCAGCTCGTCTAGCTCCCTCTGTTGCGCCGTCCATCATGCGCCAGCCTTTAACTGCTCTACCAGAACCGCCGGCGCTGTGCCCACATAGTACATCGCGGGCCTCTCCACATCCCTCCACTGCCAATCTGCGTCCCTCGCCGCCCTCAGAAAGCTTGGCCGAACGCCTCAGCCGGGTCGCCCTCCTGAGCCACGCCTTCGGACCCCGGGCGCCCTGCACGGCTCTTCTGACGACTTGGACAGCAATCTGCAGCCCCCACCCCTCTGTGCATCACTGTTCCACATACCTGCTCTACTTAGTGACTCATCGGCTAGGGATGGAGCCCTGTAGCGATCCGCGGGGCAGACGGTAGCGAAATGCGGAAGAGGACGCGCGCATAATGCTCGGGACTTTGGCCTCTGCTGAATGCTGCCCCCGCCGCTGTGCCGCTATTCCCTCTCAGGTGGCCCTCTAATAAACGTGGTCGCGGTCGCCTCCTGGGAGACCTCCTGAATAGTAAATAACATTCATCAGATTTGGCTTATTCTGGTCTAAGACGACGTTCCCCGTCGTTTCATGACTAAATACGCAATGTACACAAGAACCTGAGCACGTTTACCGTTGCAGGTATGGTTAACTTATGGCCGTTTCACATGTATGCGATTTTCGTCGGCGACGCTGCGAATTCTGTCGGTCTGCGACTCGGGAGGGCCGTCGGTCTAGCCGCAGACGGCCTGCGACCGAGTTCCGTCAGGTTAGAATTTAGTCGCAGCGCCGGTGTGTTCGCTCTCCGACTGACCAATGGCCAGCGCCGAGACGGTGCGTGACGTGGCGTCACATGGGAGCTGGTGCCGCGCCGTAAGCAGAACTGTTTATTCTAATCAAAACATACGAAATATTGCCGTGCATCTAAAAACACGCTGGTCATAACATCAACAACACATTCTGTGCAGCGTTTCTGTCGCGTTTAATCATGGCTTGCCTGTGCGAACATCGAGCAATCTTGCGTGTTCGTCCGACCGAATTCGCTGGGTACGCGTTGCATGTGAAAGCCCTGAGCGAAAATCGCACTGCAGCGTCACCGCCTAGGCCGACTAGTTTTCGTTCTAGTCGCGGCATGTGAAATGGCCCTTAGAAGTGAGGAAAGCGCGAAAGGGTGCACACGGACAAAGATTGAGCAAGAGAATTTTTTGTCGGAAGAGAAGGGTTGCTTGTTCTCCTTAGCAGAAGGGCCAGGTGGCCGTTAGCTAATAGCCGGCGCCGACCTCTTCAGCGAGCTAGATGGCTGCCGTCTGGACGGCAGGTTCTGAGCTGCGCAGCACTTCTTCCCAAGATTCTGGTGTGGGAGCTTCTATAAGAGCTTCCGGAAGAGGATCCGTAGGGTAGTCCTATTGCATGTTATCTAGAGAGGCAGTGCCATGGGAGTGGATGCAGGTGGGGTCTGTGGTGTCAGGGTAGATGTGGGTGCGGTTCAGGAGGGAATAGGTTTGGAGTCTTCTCCAAGCCATCTCTTGGTGTTTGGAGAGTTAACGGTGCGGGGGAGGATAGATTCTTCTGGAGAGTGTATAGGGCTGGATAATTTAGTAGAAGGAACTCATTCCCTCCATCTCGGGTTGCCCGGGACAGGAGCTCACCGCTAGACCGACAAAACATCGAGCATGTTGCTAGGCTGCTTCGTTCCCCGGGTTCCCGGAATGTGCGCGATTACAAACCAGTTCTATTTCTCTGTGTAGTATAATATTCTTTAGAACGTTCCTGGCACCTAGGGATGTTCCTCCTCGCCAGAAATTTCGCATGAGAGTCATTGAGGGTATTGGTGAGCTCTAGCATAATAGAGGGAGCGACGAAGACAGCACGAAGCGCTTCTAGCAACTGTTCATTGTCTGAAGAAGCATGATATGAAACGTCATATCATGCGCAGAAGAGGGAAGAGCACAGCGCCTTAACAAGAGTGATAAGAAAGAAGGAAACGTATTTGCTATTTTGCTAGCGCTCACCAATACTACCCTTGAAGAGGGGTTTATTGGCAAGTTCGAAGGACTGGCAGCGAAACGATGGCACAGGCTGTTCGAGTAGCGGCGGCACCAGAACAGAACCAAGAGCGAGCTCGAGCTCTCCAGGCGCACGGCCGCCGGAATCGGAGGACGCACAAATCGCTTCGTCGTCGTTGGTGCTGGCGCTCTGCCGTCTTCATTGCAACTGCCCCGGCGAAAACAGGGAGCCATCCTGGCGACTCAGGGCGAGCAAGTGACGACGGGGTCGTAGTACGGTTTTAGCCGGCTCACGTGAACAATTTCGCGGCCGCGACGGCGGTGGTACGAGGAAGGCGTGACCGGTTCGACTGTGTAGTTGACAGGTGAAGTGCGCTGCACGACACGGTAGGGACCGAGGTACTTAGCCGCAAACTTAGATGCAGCCGGCACAGACAGCCAGACGAGCGAGTCAGTTGGAAAGTCATGGGTGGGCTTGCCTTGGTCAGTCTCATATTTGCGGAGGCTTTGAGTGGCGGATGTCAACGAGCGAGCCAGCTGGCGGCACTGCTCGGCATGACGGGCAGCGTCGGAGAAAAAGGTGCATTCAGAACTGTCGGGGTTGTAAGGAAGGATAGTATCCAGAAGACAGGAAGGTTCACGGCCGTATAAAAGAAAGTAAGGGGAAAATCCGGTGGTGGCCTGGGAAGCAGTATTATATGCATAAGTTACGAATGGTAGGACTTGATCCCAATTAGTGGCGTCAGAGGAAATATACATGGCGAGCATGTCACCAAGAGTCCGGTTGAATCTTTCAGTGAGGCCGTTCGTTTGGGGATGATAGGCGGTGGTCGTGCGATGAACGGTGTGGCACGCATCCAGAACCTCGTGAACGACTTCGGATAAGAAAACGCGGCCGCGATCGCTGAGTAGTTCCCGAGGGGCCCCGTGGCGTAGGACGAAGTGATTAAGGAAAAAGGATGCGACGTCGCGAGCAGTAGCTGAGGGCAGGGCGGCCGTCTCCGCGTATCTTGTGAGGTGGTCCACGGCTACGATAATCCAGCGATTCCCGGCAGGTGTGCACGGGAGCGGACCATACAGGTCGATGCCCACGCGATCTAAGGGACGTGCTGGGCAAGGCAATGGCTGTAACGGGCCGGCGGAAAGACGAGGAGGTGATTTCCGCTGCTGACAGGCAGTGCACGAGCGTATATAGCGGCGGACAAAAGTGTACATTCCGCGCCAGTAGTATCGCTGGCGCAGACGCTCGTAGGTTTTCAGCAATCCAGCATGTGCACATTGTGGGTCGGCATGGTGATGCATACAAACATCAGAGCGAAGGTGGCGAGGGATGACCAAGAGCCATTTGCGGCCATCCGGGCGATAGTTGCGGCGATACAGTAGAGAGTCTCGAATTGTGAAATGGCAAGCTTGACGAAGTGACCGAGGGAACGATGCCGTAGACGGTGCGCTGAGGAGGTCGAGGAGCGAAGAAATCCACGGGTCTCGTCGTTGTTCGAAAGGGAGGTCCGTGGCGGTGAGAGCGGCCAGAGTCGAGCCGGATATGGACGAAACGGGCGCAGGAGATGGCAAAGGTGAGCGCGACAAGGCGTCAGCGTCGGAATGTTTGCGGCCCGACCGATACACAACGTTAATGTCATAGTCCTGCTGACGAAGGGTCCAGCGGCCGAGGCGTCCAGAAGGGTCTTTCAGTGTAGCCAACCAGCAGAGGGCATGGTGATCAGTAACAACGTCCAGGGGGCGGCCGTATAAGTAGGGACGAAATTTTGTTAACGCCCATACTATGGCGAGGCACTCCTTTTCTGTAACAGTGTAATTGGCTTCCGCTTTGGTGAGTGCACGGCTGGCGTAAGCAACAACGTATTCGGAAAAGCCCGGTTTACGCTGCGCAAGGACTGCCCCGAGGCCGATGCCGCTGGCGTCGGTGTGGAGCTCAGTAGGCGCGCTGGGGTCGTAATGGCGAAGGATCGGTGGTGAAGTCAGAAGACGACGGAGCGTATTGAAAGCATCGTCGCAGGTTGAGTTCCAAGCAGATAGCTTGGTGGGACCATTCAAAAGCTTTGTAAGCGGCGCAATGATAGAGGCGAAGTTGCGCACAAAACGGCGGAAATACGAGCACAGGCCCACGAAGCTTCGCAGCTCTTTAACAGAAGTGGGCTTGGGAAAGTGCGCGACAGCACGTAGCTTCTCTGGATCGGGCAGGACGCCATCCTTGGAGACAACGTGGCCGAGTATGGTCAGCTGGCGGGCGCCAAATCGGCATTTCTTTAGGTTCAGTTGGAGACCGGCGCCGGTGAGACAGGTCAGTACCTTGTGCAACCGCGTGAGATGAGTCGGAAAAATCAGGCGAAAAAACGACAACATCGTCTAGGTAGCATAGGCAAATATTCCACTTAAGTCCACGCAAGATATTGTCCATCATTCTCTCAAACGTAGCGGGAGCGTTGCAGAGTCCGAATGGCATGACGGTAAACTCATAAAGGCCGTCAGGTGTGACGAAACCGGTTTTCGGCCGGTCAGACTCAGCCATGGGCACTTGCCAATAGCCGAATCGGAGATCCAAGGAAGAGAAGAACTCGGCTCCTTGCAAACAGTCGAGGGCGTCGTCAATACGTGGTAGCGGGTAGACGTCCTTGCGCGTAATTTTGTTCAGGCGGCGGTAGTCAACGCAAAATCGAATCGAACCATCCTTCTTTTTGACCAGCACGACGGGAGACGACCACGGACTAGAAGAGGGCTGAATAACGCCGCGCTGCAGCATGTCGTCAACCTGCTCAGCGATGACGCGGCGCTCCGGAGGCGACACACGATAGGGCCGCTGGCGTAGAGGGGCATGAGTTCCGGTATCGATGTGGTGGACGATAGTGGTCGCGCGGCCCAGGGAAGTTGTCTGGTGGTCGAATGATGAGCGGAACTTGTTAAGCAGGGCGAGGAGCTGCTCGAGGTGAGGTGGGTCGAGGTCGCTGGCAACTGAGCGGTGAAAAATCGCCGAGGACAGCGGGTCGCAGGTAGCGTTAGGCAGCGTGAGGGCGGCGATTGGTGTACTTTCGGAAAGAGCATCATCGTCGAAGGGTGCGATCAGGTCAACGGGTTCAACATGTCCAAGGCACTCTCCACGGAGCAACCTGAACCCAGAGGGTGAGGGATTCGAGACGACGATCTCGGCGGCACCTTGGCGCATGTCGACGACGGCAAACGGAAGAGGAAGGTGTCGGCGAGAAGCAAAGATAGGCGAAGGGGCGAAGAGTACAGGCTCGCAGGAACCAGAAATTGAGGAAAGGGGAACGAGCACGGCACTGCCGGGGGGAACATCGGTGTCGGCGGCGACAACGCATTTGGCACCAGAGCAAGGCGGCTGTTCGTCGACAGGCGCATCGCAGAGCATGGAAAAGGAGACGTGAGCACGGGCACAGTCAATGACGGCATGGTGACGGGATAGAAAATCCCAGCCAAGGATGAGGTCATGGGAGCAAGAGCTGAGCACTAAAAATTCGACGACATATAAAACGTCCGCGATGACGACACGTGCCGTGCAAGCGGCAAGAGGGTGAATGGGCTCGGCGCTAGCGGTGCAAAGAGAGAGTCCAGAAGTAGAAGTGGTGACTTTACGAAGTGAACGGCAGAAGTTTTCGGCTATCACGGAAACGGCAGCACCAGTGTCCACAAGCGCAAGTGCTCGAATGCCGTCAACTAACACGTCTAAAAAGTTCGGTGGTGAAAGGCGAGGTCTTGAGCAGGTCGAAGTGTGCGCAGTTCGTGCCCCCAGAACTGCGGCTCCTAGTTTTCCGGGTTGTCGGTCATGTTACGACGCCGCATAGGTGACAAGGACCGACGACGAGGGGAAGGTGACCGATCAGAAGGGACGTGGGGCCGGCGTGGCAAGTGGTCAGCAAAAGCCTCCCCAGGTAGCCCTGAAGGTGTGCGAGCGGCGCGAGACGGGTAGTAGTTCGGCACAGCGGGCACAGGCGCAGCCAAAACCTGACGACAGTGGCGGGCGACGTGGCCTGGGAGACCGCACATGTAACAAATCGGCCGGTTGTCAGCAGTGCGCCAAGAACTGTAGGAAGTAGGCGCCGGTCGGAGCCGGGGAGCACGAGGTGTAGGCGGCGTTGTCCGGACGTATGGAAAGGCCAGCGGTTGCGGTGGTAGGGCGACGGCTTCGGCATACGTGAGAGGCGCACGCATAGGGGCAGGCGGCGTAGCAATAGGAGTGCCGTAGCTCAAAGGTGCAGCGACGGGGGCGGTCTGCATCGAGAGGAGGTTGACTTCAGGAGCCAGTGGAGCCGGAGCCGGCTGCCGACGAACGGGAAGCGCATCGGCTACCTCCTGTGCTATGGTCTGCCGTATCTCAGGGGTCAGGGTATGGGGCGTAGAGTGCGCGCCAGAGAAGAGCGAAAGCTGCCGGGCCACCTCATGACGCACGAAGTCTTTGATGTGATCCAAAAGGTCACTATTGACGGCCAGGCCGGAGATGGACTCAGCAGGTGCGGGCGGGCGACGAGTGTTAAGTCGCTGCTTGCGCAACTCATCGAAGCTCTGGCACAGGTTGTACACGGAGGCGACGGTTGTGGGACTTTTGGCCACCAGCATATGGAAAGCGTCGTCGTCGATGCCCTTCATAATATGGTTGATCTTGTCGGCCTCAAGCATAGACGGGTCGACACGCTTGCATAGATCGACCACATCTTCGATGTAGGCGGTGAAACTTTCACCCGCACACTGAACACGAGCGCGCAAGCATTGCTCAGCGCGAAGTTTACGCACGGCGGGACGGCCAAAAACTTCGGCCAACGTTGTCTTGAAAGTAGCCCATGTTGGAATATCAGCCTCGTGATTGCGAAACCAGAGATTCGCGACGTCGCTCAGGTAAAATATTACGTTGTTTAGTTTCATGCGGTCATCCCAGTTGTTGTGACGGCTCAACCGCTCATACGAAGCCAGCCAATCCTCGACATCCTGGTCGCAATGTCCGTTGAAAACGACGGGGTCTCTCTGCCGGACGGCACCGGAGCAAATGACGGGCTGCGATGGGACTGCTGGCTGCTGGCTTTCGTTGGTCGTCTCCATCGGAATTGTGCGGCTGCGGAGCTCCACGTTGGTAGTGTACTAGGCGAACCCGCACGCTCCACCAAATGAAGAGGGGTTTATTGGCAAGTTCGAAGGACTGGCAGCGAAACGATGGCACAGGCTGTTCGAGTAGCGGCGGCACCAGAACAGAACCAAGAGCGAGCTCGAGCTCTCCAGGCGCACGGCCGCCGGAATCGGAGGACGCACAAATCGCTTCGTCGTCGTTGGTGCTGGCGCTCTGCCGTCTTCATTGCACCCTCAAGGATGTATTTCCAACTATCCCCAGTTGTGGCTCTTTTTACAGTCATTGAATCGATGAAGATGATGCAAGCGCCAGTATTAGCTGTGGATGCTTCTTCGGCTTAATCCGAGTTTTTGGCAAGAACGGAAGCCTCTGCGTAGAAGTTATAACCGGCCGCATAGGTGCGCACTTCTCCACAATTATTGAAGTATTGTGCAGCAACACCGATATTTCGGCCAGTTGTTATCGATCCATTTTGAAACACTTTCACAGCCTGAAAAAACGGGGACACGAATAAAACACGCATTCATCCTGTTTTGTGTGTTTTGTTCTTGTTGCTGTTTTTTCGTGCTGCGAACATGCTTCAAGACGATCAAGTTATTTTCTATACAGGGCCCGTGCACTGGCCTGTCTTCCGCCATCGTGGAAATCGGGTTGAATAATTTTGGGCAGGGGTTTGATGACTAGTTTGTCGCGTACGCCTCGTATTAGGGGACTTGGTCGGTTAGTTATGGGTTCCGCGTTTGTGCCTACGCAGTCTAGAATCTCTTTCCCCGCCCTAGTTTTGACCAATCTTCGGATTTGCATCGCCTTGTGCGTGCTATTTTCTTCTACAGTGCTTTGTATACCCACGTATAAGAATCTGTCCTTGATTGTGCTTCTAGGACGTCCCAGACACGCTAAATAAAAATAATTTGAGGTATGGAAGAGAGTAGCTGAATCTGCTGAGGACGAATGCATGTATAAGTCAACAGATGGTTGGCTCCTTCATGCCTCTTTATTAATCAGGGATTTCTCCTATGGGTCTGACTATTTGGTTGACAGTTATTTCCAGACGACTGATAGTAACGTTACTAAAACGACTGTTTTGAATGAAGGGGACTAGTACCTTAACTGTTTCGACCTCCTGTATTGGGAGACCTTGCAGTTTCAGCTGCATGGTGTTTTCTGTTTGATTTTACTGTCCAACAGGGTGGAGTACATATTTGGTTTGAAAAGACTTGAATTTATGCTACTCGCGTGCACTTCGGCTACTTTTGCAACTTTCTGATGAGTTCCTTCTATGTGACTGTCGGAACCTTTATCCACCCATAGGTTAACATCGTGTGCGTAGAGTGTATGATGTAAGTCCTCTGTAGGTAGCGCCATTAGTGATCGGTTGAACAGTAGGGGGTGACAGGACGGAGCCTTGCGACGTCCTTTATACCACCCAGGTCTATCCTATCCTAGTTGATTCCTCCGATCGAGCGTTGCGCCGTTCTCCCCGGCAAGACAGAGCAGACATACTTGTAGGCTCTGGCACCTGCATTTATGCTTGAAAGGCCCCCTAAGATTTCCCTGGGCCAGACTTAGCCGAAGGGCTTTTCTAAATGTGGTCCTAGAATGGCTTTGGCGCTGATTTTATCCGGCGGACCTAAGACGTCCTTATGAAACTCGTGCATGAAGTCTTGACTTGATAGAGCCGCCGCGGTGACTCAGCGGTTGTGGTGCTCGGCTGCTGACCCAAAAGACGCGAGTTCGATCCCGGCCGCGGCGGCTAGAATTTCTTTGGAGGAGAAATTCTAGAGGCCAGTGTACTGTGCGATGCCAGTGCACGTTAAAGAACCCCAGGTGGTCGAAATTTCCGGAGTCCTCCACTACGGCGTCTCTCATAGCCTTAGTCGCTTTGGGACGTTAAACCCCATAAACCAAACCAAACCTCTTGACTTGATAGTTGGCACCTGAAGTCTACCATGGTACCTGCTATTTACTCATTATCTCGGCACACCTTTGCATTCTGCGCAGGATCACATGCTCCCTGATCTTGCCTAAGCATCATGAAGTAGTCTATTTTGGTCTGAGGTTTTCAATGGAAAGCCTTTTGTTGAGTTCAGCGATAAAGGTACTCTCGCGCATTTCTATGACTGAGGGAGCTGTACACCAATATCAATCCATTAAAGCGATAACTACCGAGACAGATTTAGGATCTCATTTCCTCAGCTTCTTATTTGTGACTCCATCCGGTCCGGCGGCTGATGTTCTGCGCAGGTGACCGATTTTGGCCCACGTCTCCGCGCCCCCGATGTCTCTGTACAGCTCCTCGTAGGGAGCACTTTTGTAGCTTTTAATAGGGGTGCATTCCTAGCACTGCTTAGGTACCCATTCCTTAAATCGTCCAGGAACTCCACGCCAGTTCCGGGAAATTCGTGTTTAATCTTCTTCATGTGAGACCTGCTAGTAGATTTCGTTTGAGCGTGATCTAAGAGGTGCCTTAAGAGCAGCCAGGCCCTTTTGATTCCAAACTGTCCACTTAAGCGGTCACTAATCGGCCTCATTGTTGCCTGTCTAGTTAGGAAGCATGGGCTTCGATTTATCTCAGGATCAGGGTTCCCTTTAGCTTAAAGGTGCTGTTCTGTTTCTTTTTTCCCATCTGTTGAGGATGATTTTGTGCACTTCCAAAAGATGTAGCAGCTTGGAGTCAGCCGTCGGCTCTTCTTCCGTCGCTTGTACCTCCTAGGTAATCTTTGGCGCGCCATTTTTAAGCTGCTCTACTCAACTATGCAAGTTGTCGATGTTAGTGGAGGCGGTCTCTTCTCTGAGGTCTCCAGCCATTTCAATCTATGAGCGCAGTGCTCGGCACAATTCACTGAGAGTGAAACGAGATGTTTCACTGAGAGTTAAACGAGGTCTTCATGATTCGGGTACTAAGTGATATAGTTACTCCCATTTTACCTAAATCTGTCTTAGAGCGCGTCATCCTCTAGTTACGCTGGTTAGCTCATTTGGCAGAGGTGGCTGTTCCTAGCATGGCGGTGGGGTCCTGAGTACAAGACCGAACGTTTTGCATAACTTGCGAAGATAAGATGTCTGGTCCGGGATTGGTTTATGGGACGAATGTGCTGCCATTCCATTCTATATATGTACGCCATTCGTCCTTTCCTCAAGCGATGTGAAGCTCCCTACTGTCGCCGACATCGGCGAACGATAACAGCATTTGATGGATTTACCATTATGTTTTGCGAGCCCTTTACGTTGTAGTCGCTTGGCTCCGTGCGCTGGGATAGGATGTTTACGGCAACTGTTTCGACCTGTCGCAAAACGTCTTCCATCTTTAACAAGTGACGGCTCCCTGTGCTGTCCCATACAAAAACGCGTTGCTCTTGGGCCGGCAAAGCAGCGCAAAAAGGGGAAGAGAGAGAGAAAAAAAAGAGTCCCCCGGTACTTTTATTTCACTGGCCTTAATTTCGCCTATGTTGTCTGTTCATGGAAACCCAATTTGTTCATGGAAACCCAAAGAACAAAACAAAAGCGAAAACGGAAGTTTGTGCTGTTGTAATTAACTGTGGACTACTTTTAACGCACGGATTGAGTAACAGCGAACTGCCCTACCAGCTGTGTATTATACTGCCACAGTAAAGTTCAGGTTCTTCTTTTTCCTTGCACCAGAGGTGCCCCGCCAGACACGATTTGTAGACTAGAAGACTGAATCGTTATCTTCGCATCACGAGTGCCCCGTCAGAGACGATCTTACGATGAGTTGAGACGCAGAGATAAAAAATTGAATACTTGAAGATTTATATACAGATATTTACATCAAATACAAATTTAGGCACTGAAGACATTTTAGCGACAAAAAGAGAAAACAAAAAGTGGAACTGGCTAACACTAGGAGAGGCCCCTACTCAGCGTAGCCGAAGATGCATAGCATCTCACCTTAGCGCAGAACCCTTATTCCAGCTCCGGGGCCCGGTTTTAAAGACCTAGAGGCCCGGCCCACCTTTAGTCGCACCCAATCATGTTATACTCCTAACATGATTGGTTCATCGAGAGCATGGCCAGCTCTCCAGCTTCCGTAGGGTAAATCACCTTCTCCACCACAAAATACAAGTAAAAACAACGCACACGCACAGACGTGCCAGCACGTGCTAGGTAAAACATTCTCTTCCTTGCAAAAAAAGAATAAAATAAAAGCAAGTGCAAACACCCAGTCGTGCCCGCACGTGCGAGGTAAAACATCCTTTCCTTCGCACAAAAATACACGCGGGGCGCGGGACACCCGTACTTCCCGGCGCATTCGCGAGCGCCGCGTTTGAGAAAGGAGACGCTTCGCCTTGAGCGCCCCGGCCGCCCCACTCACGCCGGTAGCGTCCATTGAAAACAGCAGCTGGCGGAGTCGTGAAGGAAAATTAACGGTCCCGATGATCCCGCGTACACTACCGATCCCTTACAGCCACATTTGCCTCAGATTATTTGCCAAGAGGCTTGGTGTTCGGCGTTGGAAAGACACGCCGCGTAGACGTGTCTGTCCAACGCCGAACACCAAGCCTCTTGGCAAATAATCTGAAGCAAATGTGGCTGTAAGGGATCGGTGGTGTACAAGGGATCATCGGGACCGTTAATTCTCCTTCACGACCCCGCACAACCTCCATTGCGGCGAGATTCACAGCTACGTGAAGGCCTTTCTCTCCGACCGCACTGCAACGGTTGGGCTCGGAGACCTTCGCAGCGCTAAATTTTCGACCCCCAAGAAAGGCACACCTCAAGGGTCCGTCATCTCGCCACTACTTTTCAACGTGGCCATGATCGGCCTCGCGAGACAACTCGAGAAGATCGAAGGCATACAGCACGCAATATACGCTGACATCACGGTCTGGGTTACCACTGGGTTGCTCGGCCAGAAAGAAGAACGACTGCAAGCAGCGGCTACCTGCGTGGAAGAATATGTCAGTGCAGGAGGCCTCGCCTGCTCCACCGAAAAATCAGAACTCCTGCGAGTCCACAAAGGGAAACAAGGAAGGGTCCCTCAATGCCTCCCTCGAAGGACAGCTAATTCCCGAACGAGACAAGACACGAGTCTTGGGAATGTGGCTGCAGAGCAACCAGCGATGCGGCCATACGCTCGGCCTTCTCAAGCAATCGACCACTCAGGTCGCCAGAATGATCACGTGCGTGTAGCAGAAGCGGAGCGGTATGCGAGAGGGGGATACCCTGCGCCTGGTTCGGAGCCTGGTTGTCAGTCGCGTGGGTTACGCCCTCCCGTACTTCAACCTCAACAAAGGAGAAGTGGATAGTGCAAATACCATACTCCGCAAAGCTTACAGGACAGCCCTGCATCTACCAATGAACACCTCCAACGAAAAACTACTGGCTCTTGGAATTCACAACACCTTCGAAGAGATCAAAGAAGCCCACCTGGTCACACAGTTAGCTAGGCTCCAGCAGACTCCTACGGGGCGCTCGCTCCTTAGGCGACTGGGGCTAGGCGGAACTGCCGAACTCGAGAATCGTACTGCGAGCATACCGGACGCAATTCGCCAGACGCTAAAGGTTCGCTCCCTTCCCCGTAACATGGACCCCAACTTGCATGCGGCCCGTAGGGCAGCCCGGGCGAGGTATGTACAACAAAATCTAGATACAAAATCCACAACGGTATACACGGACGCGGCTCCGTATACAGGAAGCTCACATAACAGCACAGTGGCGGTAGTTATTGATTCGAACTTAAAGGAATTAGCTAGCGCCTCAGTGAGGGATTGCACGGTAACCGAAGGGGAGGAGCTGGCCGTAGCTCTATCGGCGGTAGCCGGTTATCGAAGCAACATGTCCCTTACCATTCTTACAGATTCGAGAGAAGCGTGCCGTAACTACATGAACGGCCGCATAGGTCGCGCCGCGCTCCGGCTCCTCCAGAGCGCGACCCCACCAAAAGTCAGACATAGCATTTACTGGGTGCCAGGACACACCGACATAGCGGGGAACGAACGCGCCGACGAGGTAGCTCGAGGGTATACGAGCCGAGCTTCCTCCCAATCGGAAGATCTACCCGACCGAGTCGGCCCTACGTACTCAGACATTCTCAACTACTACAAGGGGGTACGGATCCGCTATCCGCCGCCTCATCCTGATCTAAATCAACTAGAGGCAGTGTATTGGCGAAGATTGCAGACAGGAACATTCCCAAACCTGCATATCCTTAGCAAGATTTACCCGACGCAATATCGGGACACTTGCCCGTGGTGTGGCAGCCAACCATCGTTGTACCACATCACGTGGGAATGAAGTAAGAACGACAGCTTTCGCAAAGACCCGAGTGCAGAACAGTGGGAGAGCCGGCTCTCCAGCGGCGATCTGGGTTGCCAACAAGGTCTGATCCAGCACGCCCAACGAGCAGCGAAGCTCAGCGGTCCCCTGGAATAGGGGCACCGACCCTGTGAGAAGAAGGAAGATGGACCTCTTCTTTCTCGTCTGCTACTAGCACCTTTCTAGAGCAATAAAAGTCTTTCCTACCTACCTACCTTGCCAAGAGGCGCCAGTCACTGCACTTAAAGGTGCAATAAAGGACCTTCTGGAAAACTACGATATCGGTTTTATTTTGTTTTTTTGCGTTTCCATGCATGAATAGTTCCCCTCTGAATGAATGACGATTTCCCTTTCGTAGGTCACATGTCTGCGCCCCTTCCCAGTTCTGCAGTCTCGTAACGCCCATGGATCTACACTTTTTCGTGTGATTTGTGGGACACCATCCCACTACGTTACAAGTGTTCAGTTCGCGAGCAATTGGCGGAATAATGTGTAGTAATACACAACGCATGCTCTCCGTGTTCCTCGTGCTGGCTCATTGCCCCGCTTTGAGCCGAGATGAAAGCAGCAAACGAAGAATGAGGACCTTCATGTGCAATCTTTCCTAAGGCCAACAATAACATCACCTTTATGTGCGGGTAAGTGTATATCTCAAAGGGCAAAAGAAAGACGGGAACAAGAACATTACTTCTCAATCTAAACTCCACCGACAAAGGCTCCATTGAACAGCATTCCCACTGATTAAAAGATTATCCCCGGAGCATTGCTTGGGTTATTCAGGAGTAACACGAAACAACCTGGAACCTTTTGGCCAATGTTTACAGTGGAAAGAAAGGAAATGGGCATGCAAATTTGGTGGAACCTTGACTACATATGCTGAACATCGGAACGCACCCATATATAAGCACACTATACGCCCCTGTCTACTACCAGATACATGTCGACTCATTGGAGGCTGTCCTGTATATGGGAGGCAGCGGGTTCAATGTCCCCGGTGCCGGTGGCGAAATGCTACCCAGGTTGGCCTGCCCTAGACGGGCAGTCGCATATGCCCGTCTTCCTTCACACGGAGGATCTTTGGCAAAGTCACAAAGTGTGAAGGAACGGCTGGTGGCAGAGTGTAGCAACTCATTGAGTGGGCTGCTCTGACCATAAGCCGTGGGTGGAGCGAACCTGGCTAGCATCCAATGCCATGTTTTTTTTCTTACTGCAGATACAGCCGGGCTAATGATGATGACGATAATCGATGTTTATTATGTTATCATTACCGATTATGATTATGTTAAATCTAAGCTGCAACTGCTGCTGGTATAGTGACTAGATGTTCCCAGTAAATGTGCACAGCACTGTGAGTCGGTCACCTCCTCCCTCTCTACCCTCCCTCACCAATGCGGCAAGGCACACTGCAGCAAGATTAATGTGCGAGGCACTATACTAAATCTGAGGTTCTTCAGCCCTGAAATATTAATAGGCTTTTCTTCTAAGCACAGGCAGTACTGTACAGTCGTCAGCAATATGAAAGGGAACAAAGTTTGATTATTGATTATTTTATAGTTATAGGTAACAAGCAGAGCTTTTTTGCGTGTTTTCGAAATAGTTTCCCTCTTGGCGTACAGTAGCCGGAATATCAAATTTAGCGAAGAAATAACCAGACAATTAGCAATTGCGTGCAAAAAGTTTGTTCCCTCTCATGACTGTGCACCGCTTACCCCCCTCTCCTCCCACCAAGCCTAGACTGCAGGACTCCGTATTAAACTCGACCTGCAACCAGCGCTATACTATACTAGGCACGCTTTCCCATTAAGTGTGCATGGCACTGTACACTCTCAACACAAATCGGACTACATGGGAGTAAAGAGGGAGTAAGCGGTCCTTTAGCGCTTTCTCTTTTAGGGGCACGTTTTTCTGCGTCAAGCCCTGGGGTAGATTTCCGTCACTAAAAATCCCAAATACAGGGTCTGTTCTGAAAGTAGTAGGACTCATTTTTTTTAATAAAATTTATTCATGAGAGTACTGCAAACGATAAGAATTTTTCAAAGTAGCACCCTTCCGCATCTGCACGCTGCTGTCAATGAGTTTTCCAGTTGTCGTACGCCTCCAGGAACGCCTGGACCGGAATGCTATATAGCTCCCTCGTCACGGCCTGTTGAACCGCCTCTACCGATCCGTGATGTTTCCCCTTGAGCGTCTATTTTATTTTCGGGAACAGAAAAATGTCTGGCGGGGCCAAATCGGGGCTGTAAGCGGCCTGAGGCAGCGTTGCCGCCTTGTGCTGGGCAAGAAATCGGGGTCCTCATTCACACGATGAAGAAGATCCTGGCAGATCGCTTTCCGGTTGGCCTTTTGCTCCTCTAACAACACTCCCGGCACCAACTTCGCGGACACTTTTTTCATAGCTAAGATTTCTGTCACAATATCAAAAACTTGGGTTTGAGGAATGCTCAAGTCATCAGCAATCATTCTGACACTCATCCTACGATCACTGTTCAGTAAATGTTTCACTCGATACACATTTTGGTTGGTCTTGCTGGTCGAAGGGCGTCCGGAGCGGTCGTCGTCTTCCACTCTTTCCTTATCTTCTCAGAGCAGCCTGCGCCACTCAAAGAACACCTGGTGTACCCATGGAAGCGTCACCGTAGGCCTCCTTAATCATGTCGTGAATCTCTTTGCCCGTTTTACCAAGATTTACACAAAATTTGATCGCGTATCGATGATCCGGTAAACGCTCCATGATTCTGCGTGACGAGACGTTTCGACAGGGGTTCACAGCACAAGCGACCCGCTCTCTTCAACGGCCGAGAACCGACTGGCGATTTTCCCCAGCGTTCCCAATATCCCCCTTCAACGATCCTGCACGCGCAGACCGCCTCTCGGCCGCCCGTTCACCCAGGAAAAAACCAGTCTTACTACTTTCAGAACAGGCCCTGTACTTATGGTTGGAAACGCAAACAAATTTCATCTTCCAAACAAGCTACGTTCTAAATTACAAAGATTATAACCGAGGTTTTTACCCTCCTCTATTTGATAACCTCCAGACCTCGGGTGCCGCATTTAAATGCCTCCTCCCGTTACTAACTGAATCAAGTTATTATGCTTTGCGGTGCGAATATGCCTTCCTTCCTTCGCGCAGCCAAATGATTTACGCGGACTGCCTAGACGGGGAGCGAACAAAACGTGTGACTCAGCAAGCATGCTGCAACGTTGTCCAGAGTAACACGCATTCAAACCAATGATCTGGAGCACGTTTCCATTCCTAGCTCCGCCAACCGAAACGCGTGCTTCAACGGGCGGTTTAGATTCAAATCCCGAGCTTTTATTGGTAGAGGTGGATTTTGTGTTCCTTTCGGGATTCATGGTTCTCCTCCGGACTGACGACTGGAGTATGCTTCAAGTTTCGCCCACTGCGATGGAAATGTTCACGTTGAAAGCTACACCGAGGAAGGAGGTTGTAACACAGAGGTGGCTGTTCCTAGCATGACGGAGGGGCCCTGGGTACAATATCGAACGTTTTGCCTAACTTGCGAAGAATCCAGGAATAATTGTAATACTCCAGAAGTCGAAGACGGGAGGTGTGGGGTAGCCTTGCAATCGCGTCATAGGTCACCTCATCATGACCCGGAGACGTGTGTCTGTCTCCGCGATAGTTGTGGATAGTTCTTCCATTCTGAAAGGCAGGTCTAACGCTGGAACTGCCGCCTTTGAGATGCCTGTTTGACCATCTGCGGAGAGTGTCGAATGCCCTGACCCTGCCGACAGTAGCCTGCAGTATTCTTCTGAGACTTCTTTTATTGATTTTTGTTCGTGAAGGGAGAGTGCAGCGAACGGGTGGAGTTGAAGTGGTGTGCGCTTACCTCTAACTATCCGCCAAATTTTGGTTACTTCTTGGCGCACATCCAGCGTAGAACAATAGTCACGCCACTTTTGCCGACTGAGTTTATCCATGTAGCGTCGAATGTGACGCTGTGCCCGTCGGCATGCACGTAGGTCATCGAGGTTTTTTGTGCGCAGAGCTTTCCTTTCAGCTCGCCTGCGTATAGCGCAAAGCCTTTGAAATGTGTCATCATTTGAAGGCAGGCAATCATTTTTAGCTGTAATTTGTGTACTCGCTCTCAGGCAATACGCCCTTTTCGATGCTAATTCCTCATTGCGAGTTGCCGCAGTAACTCCTCTGCTTACAGCGTCCTTGTATGCGTCCCCGTCTGTAGATTTTATAAGGAATTTCATTGGGTTCCTCTGCGCACGGAAAGCCGATATGAGGATTGGGTAATGGTCGCTTCCGCGTGTCTCCAAATCAGTGCACCAGCCAAAGTTGTGGGAAAATGAACTTGTGACAAATGTCACGTCGATGCTGCTGGTAGTCGTCGGGCCTCGGAGGTAGGTGATGCTGCCGTCATTTAATGGCTGTACTGAATGTTTGCAGAGACGTTTTGCAAGCCTGGCACCCCGGGCACATGTATGTGAGGTGCCCCCAAATTTCATTATGAGCATTGAAGTCTCCGCAAATAATATGCGGAGAGGGCGTCCTTGCTATCAAGTTTTCAAGTCTCAAAGCATCAAATGGCTTGCCTGGCTCAAGATATACTCCAATCAGAGTGTACTGTTGTCCGGCATTAACTGTGACAGTGCACACGTATTCATTGTCGCTATGAGGCGGGACATCAACCGATGAGGCCGGGATATCCTTGCGAAAGCCTATCAGCAATCTGCTGACGTTATCTGGTCGTTGTGAATGATGGAAATAGTATCCGTGGAGTCGGAAAGTTTCCTCGACGCGTGATTTACAGATGACTATGAAGGGGAAGCGGTACGGTTGCACGAGCTGTCGGAAAGTTGAGAGTTCAGAGCGTAGCCCGCGTGCGCTCCACTGGAAAATGGTGCATGTAAGAAAGATGTTGTGGATTGTCAGCTGTGGTGAAGTTCTCGCTGTTGAAGCCATGACTACTGAAATGTGGTATTACGCCCCTGCGGAGCGTAGAAGACCGACACCAACGGCTCCATTGCAAGGACAGCTTCTACTTCTGGGAGTCCTCCTGACGAGGGGTTTGCTCGGATAAGAGTCTTGATGGCTGAAAACAGCATCGGAATCAGTAGGCATGTGATATCTTGTTCAGAGCTTCCCGTTTGCTGCCTGTCGCTGATCTTCCTGTCATGTTCTGGCGCCTTGGGCTCAGAGCGTGCGACGCTGTTTGTCGGGTCTTGTGCAGTGTGTTGCAGCAGCTTTGATAAAAGACAAGAACCAACAGACTTCCCACGCTTTTTTACCGCACCTGCGCAGGTCTTATCAGCTGCTTTGCAACGCTGTGTTGACTGATTCTCGGCAAGAGCTGCCGTAGTCGTGAAAACCACGTCGGGATTAGGTGGTGGTTCATGGCGCTTAGGGGCTTCCCTTGTGTTTGCTCTGGCGTGCGAGCAACTGTATCTGCTTTCTTTATATGACACCCTCCATAGGAAGCATAGTGTGGGCCACCGCAGTTAGCGCATTTAGGTTGCGCTCTCGAAGTGCATTCTTTTTGCGAGTGGGGGCCAGCACCCACTTTGCAGTGCACGGGGCCGTTACAATGTCTTGATATGTGGCCATGCCTCTGACATTTATAGCACTGAGTTGTTGCTCCGACGTATTCAGTTACAAGGTAACTACAGAACCGAAGCGTTACTATTTTTGTAGCGGCGCATCTTTTGCGAATTCCAATATAACTGTGCGACGGCGTACCTTTTTGATCCTCAGGAGTGTAGGCGGTTAGCCTCCTTGCTGAAAGAACACCTTGGTAGCGTAGATATTCCTACAGATCTTCGTCTGAGTAGGTGACAGGTAGATCTTGTATTTTGCCATAACTTGGCGTGTAAGAGTATGGAACTCGGGCCTCTACAGCCACTGCAGCCAACTTAGTTACCGTGAGCAGACGGTTGGCGGCGGGAAGCGTCGATACTGTAACCATCAGGCTCCCATCCTTGTGAATGCGATGGCTGAGGACTTTTTTCTAGAGCCGGTGCAACAACCGCCGAAGCCCCAATGTTATGGTTGGCTTTCCATAGGCTTCCTCCTACCTTGGTGGGCCTGAAGACAACAGGAACACCAGTAGCTCTCTTTTTCTTGTACGAGACAACTATAAACGATGCTTGGTCCATCTCCTCTGGATGGTCGGTCACAGGCTCGTTGCTGGCTTGGTCGTCGCGCAGTCTCTTGTTTGCCGGGCCCTGGTCTGTAGCCGCAACTACAGGGGCCGCTGGACCCGCCGCTGCCGCTGCTGCCATCAGTGCAGCATGGAGTTCAGCTGGTGGCGATGTTCCGTGTCGGCGTGGATACGGCGCACAGCGCCGAGGAGGTCGCGTGACGTGCTTTTGCCGGCGGCCAGGGACCCCCAGGTCGTCGCACGTCGAGGACACACGCCAAAAAAACTGAAAAACGTCTAAAGTGAGCAAATAAAGCCGAAAATTACGGACCGGTGTCAGACAGCCGGCCCACTAATCATCTTCTTCATCGTCTTCCTCGAATTATCGGGAACTGCAACCTAGAGGATAAAGGATAGAGGAATCGTGTGTACTTTACAGCACGCGCTCCTTCGAGACACTCTGCCACATCCTCTAGGAATGATCGAGAACTGCAACCTAGAGGATGTGGCCGAGTGTCTCGAAGGAGCGCGTGCTGTAAAGTACACACGATTCCAGGGCTCAAGTCAAGCACGGCTAGATCGCATTTATGCATCTGTGGCTACCATACCTAAATACAATAGCTATGGAGTTACGCCGATATCATTTTCTGACCATTGTTTGGTTCAGTGCAGCATAGGGATCGTTAAGAAGGGGAATTGTTTTTCTTGGGAAATGTGGAAGTTAAATGACACGCTACTTCAGGACGAATTTAATAACCCAACAGTAAAAGAAGAAATATTAAAATTAGAACCCAGTAGAAACATGAGGATATGGCAGCAGTGGGAGCTCACTAAAGAAACTTTAAAATTAAAAGCAATAGAAAGAGCTACCTGTATACATCGTGAGGCGTAACAACAGGAAACGGAGCTTAAGGCACTGCTTCAGAAGATTCTAAAACAGGAATGCCGAGCGCCTGGTAAATGGACAGAAGACATAAGAAAAACCAAACAAAAGCAAGAGCTAATCGAAGCAAAACGTTATCGGGGATCGCTGGTGAGGGCATCCGGTTGATGTTAGCACAATTAAGGAGGTGTTTCTACCCCACGTACCGCGTCTTGACGACGAAACAAAAGACAGATTAGAGTGGGACGTAACGCAAGGGGAAGTGGAGCAAGCAATAGACAGTTTAAACCCTGGTACGTCGCCTGGACCGCACGGGTTCAGTGCGGCTTTCTATAAAGAACTCGAACATGTTATTTCCCCGGTCTTTAACATAATCTTTAATGAAGCCTTTAAAGTAAAAGGACTGCCTCCGTCATACGGGTCGTCCCTTACTGTTCTGGTTCCCAAAACGGAAAACATTGATAGATTACGACAGGTTACAGCATACCGATCAATAGCACTCACTAACGTCGAGTACAAAATTTATATGAAGGTTTTGACGCGAAGGTTGCAGACGGTCATTCATTCCTTAGTTGGTTCCCATCAGACCTGCGGAATTAAAGGCCAGTCCATTTTTACCAATATTCACGTAGCGCGCAGTGTCTTAGAATGCTGTGATGGCACTGATGGTCGGGTGGCTATTTTCCAAATTGATCTAGAAAAGGCATTTGACTGCTTCACCCATGACCTTTTGTTTGCTGTATTAGGCCGCGTTAATGTAGGTTCTGTTATCCGTGAGGGTCTGGTCCTGGCATACCGGAACTGCACAACGAGATTGATTGTTAGAAGAGTTTGGGGGCCGCCATTCGCGTCCAGCGTTCGACGCGCCAGGGCTGTCCCCTCAGCCCTCTGTTACTTTGTATTTGCGTCGAGAGACTTTGTTTGAAAATACTGAAAAATTCCCCCATGCCAGCTGGATGGTTTGGAATGAACAAAGGCGCGTCTGGTGAATACGTTCTCTTCGTTCACTCCCATCTTCCTCCCTTCCTGTTACGGCGAGGTTCAGATGTCCACCGAGATATGCGAGATAGATACATTTCCTTTCTTCAAAAACCAATTTACCGACGAGCAAGGCGTAGAGCCGAACGGGCGATGGCGTTCTGTGGACTCCCTGGCAGCGTTGCAAGACGCTGTCGCGTTCCACTCTTAACCACACATCAGTGCCACACACAGCAACACCGCGCTTAAGGCTTTCGCCACACCGTACTTTAGGTCAACGAAGTGTCTCCTTGAATTTTTTTGCCCCGCCGCAGTGGCTCAGTGGTTATGGTGCTTGTCTCCTGGCCCGAAAGACGCGGGTCCTACCCCGGCCGCGGTGGCGGAATTTCGATGGAGACGAAATTCTAGAGGACCGTTTACTGCGCGATGTCAGTGCACGTTAAAGAACCCCAAGTGGTCGAAATTTCCGGAGCCCTTCACTACGGCGTCTCTGATAGCCCGAGTTGCTTTGGGACGTTAAACCCCATAATCCAAACCCATAATCTATATTTCTTACCAACAGTAAATAAAAAAAACACAGTCCATTGAAATCTAAGTACGACGCCAGTCTTTTCATACCTTAAGTGGTTATGACTTGAAAAATCACTATAGTAGGATACAACTTAAAAAACAGCAGTTCCAGAAATTGGGCTTCAGTCCGCGGCGTCTTGTATTACTCCGCTGCCCAATCGCAACAGTAAACAAAATCAGCTTTTTAATGTTTGGCTATATGAAACAATCCACGTATCAAAATTTTAGAGCTCATAATTTTTTCTTGTCCTAAGCTTCTTCTCTAGGCAGTGGCCTAGACTGCAGGAGGCAGTGGCCTGAGCGGAACGTAACAGCTACCTATTTCACAGGCGTTCAACGTACGCCAGTGCTGCGTGCCGTCTTCTGTCCCGGAAAGTGCCCCTGCTTTCCTATCAACCACATCGAGATACCACACCCTGGCTATCTCGACCCCGGACCACGTGACCTTTCTCTGCAGCCTGAACTGGATTTAAAACAGCCCCGACCGTCACCTTCATTTGGCAGCGGAGGCAGTGGCCTGAGCGGAACCTAACAGCTACCTATTTCACAGGCGTTCAACGTACACCAGTGCTGCGTGCCGTCTTCTGTCCCGGGAAGTGCCCCTGCTTTCCTATCAACCACATCGAGATACCACACCCTGGCTATCCCGACCCCGGACCACGTGATCTTTCACTGCAGCCTGAACTGGATTTAAAACAGCCCCGACCGTCATCACCTTCATTTGGCAGCGGAAGCAGTGGCCTGAGCGGAACCTAACAGCTACCTATCTCACAGGCGTTCAACGTACACCAGTGCTGCGTGCCGTCTTCTGTCCCGGGAAGTGCCCCTGCTTTCCTATCAACCACATCGAGATACCACACCCTGGCTATCTCGACCCCCCCCCCCCCACGTGACCTTTCTCTGCAGCCTGAACTGGATTTAAAACAGCCCCGACCGTCATCACCTTCATTTGGCAGCGGAAGCAGTGGCCTGAGCGGAACCTAACAGCTACCTATCTCACAGGCGTTCAACGTACACCAGTGCTGCGAGCCGTCTTCTGTCCCGGGAAGTGCCCCTGCTTTCCTATCAACCACATCGAGATACCACACCCCGGCTATCTCGACCCCGGACCACGTGACCTTTCTCTGCAGCCTGAACTGGATTTAAAACAGCCCCGACCGTCACCTTCATTTGGCAGCGGAGGCAGTGGCCTGAGCGGAACCTAACAGCTACCTATTTCACAGGCGTTCAACGTACACCAGTGCTGCGTGCCGTCTTCTGTCCCGGGAAGTGCCCCTGCTTTCCTATCAACCACATCGAGATACCACGCCCTGGCTATCTCGACCCCGGACCACGTGACCTTTCACTCCAGCCTGAACTGGATTTAAAACAGCCCCGACCGTCATCACCTTCATTTGGCAGCGGAAGCAGTGGCCTGAGCGGAACCTAACAGCTACCTATCTCACAGGCGTTCAACGTACACCAGTGCTGCGTGCCGTCTTCTGTCCCGGGAAGTGCCCCTGCTTTCGTATCAACCACATCGAGATACCACACCCTGGCTATCTCGACCCCGGACCACGTGACCTTTCTCTGCAGCCTGAACTGGATTTAAAACAGCCCCGACCGTCATCACCTTCATTTGGCAGCGGAAGCAGTGGCCTGAGCGGAACCTAACAGATACCTATCTCACAGGCGTTCAACGTACACCAGTGCTGCGTGCCGTCTTCTGTCCCGGGAAGTGCCCCTGCTTTCCTATCGACCACATCGAGATACCACGCCCTGGCTATCTCGACCCCGGACCACGTGACCTTTCACTGCAGCCTGAACTGGATTTAAAACAGCCCCGACCGTCATCACCTTCATTTGGCAGCGGAAGCAGTAGCCTGAGCGGAACCTAACAGCTACCTATTTCACAGGCGTTCAACGTACACCAGTGCTGCGTGCCGTCTTCTGTCCCGGGAAGTGCCCCTGCTTTCCTATCAACCACATCGAGATACCACACCCTGGCTATCTCGACCCCGGACCACGTGACCTTTCTCTGCAGCCTGAACTGGATTTAAAACAGCCCCGACCGTCACCTTCATTTGGCAGCGGAGGCAGTGGCCTGAGCGGAACCTAACAGCTACCTATTTCACAGGCGTTCAACGTACACCAGTGCTGCGTGCCGTCTTCTGTCCCGGGAAGTGCCCCTGCTTTCCTATCAACCACATCGAGATACCACACCCTGGCTATCTCGACCCCGGACCACGTGACCTTTCACTGCAGCCTGAACTGGATTTAAAACAGCCCCGACCGTCATCACCTTCATTTGGCAGCGGAGGCAGTGGCCTGAGCGGAACCTAACAGCTACCTATTTCACAGGTTGGACCTGATTTGTATCATTTTTTTCTTTTTCGTTTTTACTTCTGCCTCCGCTGCCTACTGCTGCCTACTGATCTTTATGTTGTATGGTGCTGCTTTCATTTGCTTTTTTTTAAATACCTTTTTGCAATCAGTTTTCGATTTTGGGTATGGGGACCGAGATAGAAAGTTTCAAGCGCGAACTTCGGAAAGAAATTAGGGAGCTGAAAAGTAGCCTGGAATTTATAAACGACGAGTTTGAAACCCTCAAGACCGAGTGTAGTGATGTGAAGAGGGAAAACTCTGAGTTACAAGCGTCTAACAAGTTACTGATGCAAGAAATTGAAGCTCTGAAAAAACAAGTGCAAGAAAATGCTTTGAAGATCACTGCCCAAGACCAGTAGTCAAGAAACAGAAATATAGAAAACAAAGGAATACCACTAAACAAAAATTAAAACTTGATTGATATAATTGGCAAAGTTGGCGACACTCTTGGTGAGCCAATAACACAGGAGGATGTTGAGGCATGCCATCGCGTACGTGCATGGAATCCATCTTAGGGCCAAAACATTGTTCTCGCTTTCAACCGCAGAGCAAAACGGGATGCGGTTGTCGAGAAGGCAAAAAAGACGAGGTTCACGACTGAAGACTTGGTATTTTCCCCCACCCAATCAGAGTTTGTAAATGAGCACCTGTGCCCGCAACTAAAGAAACTGCTCGAAGAAACTATCAGAAAGAAAAAGGAAATGGGCTGGAAATTTGCCTGGTCGAAGGGCGGAAAGATTTTTGCGCGGAAAACAGAAACTTCCACTGTCGTCCCAATCACATGCGAAGCTGACTTAGCAAAGATATCTTGAAGTGCCACCCTCAAATGTGCTAGCTGATCTTACCGATTTTGGCGATGGCCGCAACACGCGATGTCACACTACCAAACAAAAATGGCTATCTTAGTTTTTTGCACTGTAATGCGCAGTCTGCAAAAAATAAGAATGACGAACTGACAGCTTTCTTTACCAGCTTTAGTTTTAAATTTGACGTCATCATGGTAACAGAAACCTGGTACACTTCACAAGAAGACGTACTTAGCATGGATGGCTTCAACAGCTTCTACTTAAACAGATGCCGACGCCGAGGTGGCGGCGTACTGCAACTTGTCTCCAACCGCCTTACTTGCAATATGCTCTCCGAATTCTCTGCCATGACTGCTGATTATGAAGTGTTAACACTACAAAGCCAAAACACTGTTTTTTCCGTTATGTACCGCCCACCGGACAGTAAACCTGACCTCTTTTTCACAGAAGAGTTGAAATCTGGGTTAGTTGGTACATTATACTTAAGAAAAACCAGCCAAAAAGACAGGGACAAAGGAGAGACGAGGCACACACAACGACTTCACGTTTCTAGATAAGTTATTAAGCTTTACATGTTCCAATCAATTGAATCTCATTATTGGTGGCGACTGTAACATAAATTTGCTTGATGATACTTCCAGCTCCGATGAGCTTCAAACACTTCTAGATTCCTTTCACTGCAGTAACGTCATAACAGAACCCACACGCATCACCTCCTGTTCTGAAAGTCTTCTTGACTTGCTTATCACAAACAAAACAACGGAGTGCGCCAAACCAGGTGTCGTTGCTGCACAGCTAAGTGATCATTTGCCAGTTTATCTGATCTGCATACAAAATGGTGTTTTGAAAAACTTTGCCAATCCTCCAATGTCTTTTCTTACACGAAATATTAACCTGAAAACTCTCAAGCTTTTTCGAAGTCGGGTGGAATGCACAAACTGGACCTCTGTATATGAATGCACCGATGGAAATCTAGCATATGACACGTTTATGACTGTCTTAAGAATGTTTACGATAGTTGTTTTCATGTGAAAAGAGTAAAGAGTTCGAAAAAATTCGCAAGCCATGGCTCACAGATGAGTGCCTTAAATGATACGCGAAAAAGATGAAATGTACTTTCATTTCGTGAAAACTAGAAATCCTGCAGACTTGTATGCTTTTAAAAGATACAGAAATAAAGTGACGAAGTTCTTGCGGAAATCTAACAAAGATTACTGCGAGCATGTTTTTAATGAGGCATCTGGCCGCAGTGACCTCATATGGCGTGAAATAAATCATTTATTGAAACCAGGTACAAAACAATGGTAGTCTGCAAATCACAATCAACGATCAGCAATTAACTGGTACGCAATTAGCATCTCATTTTCACGAATACTTCACAACTCTTGCAAATAGCAACTATAATGAAAATGCAAAACTCTTTTTAGGTGCACCTAATGCAAACTCTGCTTTTTTTTAACCTATTACACCACAGGAAACTCACTAAGTTTTTATGTCCTGCAAAAACAGCAATGCACGAGACATAGACGGGCTGAAAATCAAGCCTATTAAGTTTGTTGTCGACCTCCTGGAAGACGTCATTGCCCATATTTTCAATGTTTGTCTAGCCACTGGTGTCTTTCCAGTGAACATGCAGAGTGCTAAAGTGACTGTCCTGTACAAATCTGGAAACAAAAATGAGCTTTCGAACTACCGCCCAGTTTCGGTGCTGCCAGTTATCTCAAAGGGATTTGAAAAAGTCATCTGTAAAAGGATTATGTCATTTTGTAATAAGCATAATGTTTTGTCGGAGCGCCAGTTTGGTTTCCGCCAAAATATGTCTACGGAACTGGCTCTTCTAACCCAAAAAGATTTCATTATCAAAGGATTCGAAGAAAGAAAAATAACATTAGGTGTTTACGTTGACTTTTCAAAGGCTTTCGACAGAATTAATCATCAAACTCTTTTAGCTAAATTAGAGCACTACGGTTTTCGTGGCATTGTCCTTTCTCTCCTAAGATCTCATTTGGAAAACAGAAAACAATGCGTTTCTATCGGAGAAGAGCAGTCCACATTACGAAGCATAACATGCGGAGTACCACAGGGCAGTGTCCTCGGACCGGTACTCTTCAATATATACATTAATGATATAACACAGGTATCCCCAGAAGCCTCTCTGGTAATTTATGCAGATGACACGAGCTTTTTCATTCAATGTGACGATACGACGGAACTCGAGAAATTAGGAAATATTACCCTGACTAAATTATCAGAATGGAGCAAAATTAATTATTTAGCAATAAACAATAAAAAAACAAAGGCTGTCATTTTCTCGCCATCACAAAAATTTGTTGACCGTTATCTTAATCTCTATTTAGGATCTGAGAAGATAGAAATAACAAAAGAAGTGAAAACGCTCGGTGTCACCTTTCACGAGAACTTGATCTGGGATATCCATGTAGACTGTGATTAAATGTCTGGCCAGGGCTTGCGGGATACTTTGCCGATTTAGACAAGTTCTTCCATTCAAAATAAAGCTGCTACTTTATAATGCTATTTTCAATCCTCACCGAAACTATTGTAATCCCCTGTGCTTCTTGGTTTCTGTGGCTGTTGGCCACGAGCCCCTCAATCTCCTTCCCTTGTTTGCTTAATTGCTTAGCGAGGGTCTCGGTTCTGGCAGCCTTGGCGCCATAGGAAGCATAAGAGGGTTCTCACACAGCTTCCACCCTTGCCGTTCGATGGCGTTCTACGTCACACCTGCGGTAACTCAGGACGTTCCACGTCCGCCGCTTACGAACGTGGGTGGCGCTGATGAACACTCTCAAAGTTAGGTTATTTGTAAACATAAATACCCCCGAAAGCAGAAGGTTTGACAGCCGTCGCCGTAGCTCAGAGGTAGAGCACCGGACGCGTAATTCGGAGGTCGTGGGTTCGGATCCCACCGGCGGCATGTGGTTGTTTTTTCTTCTGCTTATCTAATCAATTAGCTTTAAGCGATAACATATTCAGTAATATTGCAGCGGCCTTTATTGGCAAGAGATGACTGGTTGTTAAGGCCGGTTAGAGCGGGCAAGGGCTGGTCCGGTCCCGGAACAGTTGGTGCTTTTGCCGCGCGTCAGTTCTGCTGCTTCAGCTGCCGATCGTCGTCTTCTCGCCTCGCGCCGCGCATCGGTTCTGTTGCTCCGTCTGCTAAGCGTCTTCCTCTTTACAATATACTTACTTGATCAACACCAGAAAAAATTAATTAATTAAAAAAAATCCCCTCTGCTTCTTGGTTTCTGTGGCTGTTGGCTTCTCTCGTAATCTTGTATGGGTAACTACAACACTAACGAACATCAACAAACTCCTTCTTTTACAAAAAAATGAGATCTCCGTCACACAGCAGATGTTCCATACGACGCTCACACAAGTGACCTGTTCCCCTTACTTGGTGTTGTTCCTGTGACACATATGTACGAGCTGAATGCCCTATTAAAATACAAATATTCCCTGAAATTTAATCGGATGCCTTTTCTACGATTATGCAATTTAACAAAACCACCCGATGTACCGTACAATATAAGAATAAGAGAAGTATGGTTGGTGCCGTTTTCCCGCACGAATCATGGTCAGAACAGACTACAATACATGATGCCTACTTTACTTAACAACTATCATAATTCAAACACGGATATCCACACACTATCGAAACAACACCTTAAGCGTTTGTTCACTTACAATTTAGGGAGGTAACGTCAATGTTTTTAAATCTTTTTTTATTATTGCAGCCTTTTGTGCACGTATTTTCAATGGTGGCTGCATTACAGCTGTGTGTGGTAAAACTGTGGTCTGTGCTTCTATGCCTGCAAATGTAGCAGGAAAAGTTTTTAGTTCTGTATAGCCATATGTGAATTTCGCCGTTAGATGTTCTTCAGTGTGCAAAATATTGGTGATTAAGTATTAGTATTCGTCTTATTGAATCCATGTCTATCAGTTACATTGAACCGTTATTATTACTTTTTACTAATATGCGGCATTTTATGTTTGGAATTACTATGTATATTATGTATTTTGTGTTAACAATTTCTATGTATACTGCATGCTCTTATCTTCTTACAGTTTTAATCGCAGCTTTGTATTATTTCTGCTGTTTTCCGTTGTCAAGAGAAAACAAGGGGTAAGAACCGTTGTCAAGCTGCTCAAGAAGCAGCTTTTTGTTCTGATCCTTGCATTTATTTCTGTATTGAAAGAAATGCTAAATAAATTGATTTGAATTGATTTGATTTGAAAAAACAAGAAACGTTTAGGCAGCTGACTACTTCGTCGAGGAGGAATTTTGTGCCCGGAACCTAAATGTGGACGGAGCTTCCCTGCAGTCTTAAGTTGCAACCGACTATAGTACAAGCACATACAAAGTGATTAACAAAACAATGCGACGCATGCAAAGTTACAATTGAGAGAGATTACAATACGAAAGAACTATTGCACTTAAAGTGCACTACCACAAGAGAGAGAGAGGCAAACAAACAAAATAGAATTTGTTCACTGAAACTTAACTGCCCCCTGCCAGGGTGGCAAGGAGAGTGGAGACTTTATTGTACAGTCTTTGTCAAAAGTAACCGGGCTGCATGGTTTGCTTTTAGCTCGTACATTTGAGCCCTTATAGCTTCCCTGAAGCTGAAATGGTCGTTAGAGGTAAGGACTGGGGGTCTTCTTGCCTTCCACCACGTTTTGATCTTTAGGAAAGCCACAAGGGCTCCAGTATACAAGCTAGAAGCGAACCATGCAGCCTGGTTACTTTTGGCAAAGGCGGTATATATAAAGACGAACAGTAAAATCTTAACCACTTATGCGGGAGAACATCCCGTTCCTCTCGCTCGTAACGCCTCCCACGGCTATGGCAACCGCGCGAAACCTCGTCTTTGAGAACCAGGCACTGCTGCAACAAGTCGAGCACGTATCCGTCTATTTCTCCGACCACAAGGCTTCCTTCATGACAATCAAGAACTGGTAGTGGAGTGTTTCTTCAAGAAGGAATATATGTGAAAAATAACAAGTTGTATGTAATTGTACATAATGTCTTGCTCGAATTCTTATCATCAATCTATCGAAAAGCTGAAACAGCTGATGACCTGGGCTCAAATTTTGCATTAGGAAGTAACGTATTCGTCGGCAATTTTTTTTTTTTTAGAGCGCAGCTCTTTGGCGCCCGTTTCTGCGTTTCGCGGCGTCGCCGTCGCCGAGTCCGTTGTAACCAGCAGTGGACACCTTAGTCGCACTTTAAGCTGCGAAACCAATGCAGCGGGAGCCTGGAAATCAAAGGAAAGGCGCATAACTGCCCTCTTGGAACAGTGCACACCTCAAGCGGGCTTTAAGCTACATGATTGGCGCTAGTGACACGTGTGCTGCATGCGTTGGCATTGTCGACAACGTTGTACCATTTTATGGAAAGGAATTGCGCATAACTGGCTCCCTGGCTCAGTGGGCAGATGTGGGCTGCAGTCATTGGCAAAGTGGTTTCATTTCATTTATTTCATTTATTTACCCTAAGGGCCCTTTCGGGCATTAAATAGGGGGGGGGGGGGCAATACAACTGTTCAAGATTGGTTATATATGCACATAAGCAAGAACGCATTTATAAGGTAACCATACAATATATAAAAGGAAAAATGTAGGAAGAAATAAACTAATTTGGAACCTGTGTATTTGTACAATAGATAAATACATCTGAATGATTACACAAGGCTATAACAGAATTAGCAGTGTACATAAAGGGAACAAAACGAGATAAGTAGTCTAAAACAATCAATGACAACAACGCAATCAAAAGAGCCTAACATTAGATACCTTCTAAATACTTGAAGAAAGTTGCATGATTAACTATGGAGGCGACATCTGCAGGCAAACTGTTCCATTGTGAGATGCCAAGGAAAAGCGGTGAACATTTGAACAAATTCCAGCGCGCGAATATGGGGCGTATTTTAAATGGGTGGTCTAAACTAAAGTCCCTCTATAAGCTTTTCTATTCTAAACGAGAAGATGCGTGGGCAGCAGGACGCAGAAACATTTCTCGAAATTGTGATGAACAATGTTATAGGTTGTGCATGAACGATGGGCGGGCATTTCGATCGTCTTCTAAACATTTGGAGGGGCAATAAGTTAAATTGTTGCTTAAGGCTATTTACGCTGGTTCGAAATGAATGATCTTGGGCAATTTACCTGGCTGCTTAATTCTAAAGTGATTCAATGCGGTTTACTAAGTAAGTCTGATGAGGGTGCCAGATGATGGAAGCGTATTCGAGTTGGGACCTGACAAGGGATGTATAGGCTAGAAGTTTTGTTTGTTGGTTAGCTTGATACGTTTCAAGAAAGCTATTGTTAATGATGTACTCAATGTGAACATTCCAAGTGAGATCACAAGATAAATGAACTCCTAGATATTTAGTGGATGATACATATTCAGTGGCATCGCCTCTAGTACGTATGAAGTGCAACCTGTCTCTATTTAGTAAACGTGAGTGCTTTCGTTTTTATCAATATTTATTTGCATTTGCCACCTTTTGCACCAATCAGAACTAGCACATAAGTCATCCTTGCAAAAAACGGTGATCACGAGGATTTTTAATAGGATGATAAATTATGCAGTCGTCATTTACCAAAAACGCCGCGCTGAGGCCATATGCCGTCGGCGTTCATTGTGTTAATTCACGTTGCGTTGATAACTTTTTACACTCCGATCATTTAAAAGAAAGGAAGTGCGCAAAACTGGCTCTCTGGGTCAGCGGACGCAGAATCGCGCTTATAGGTACATGGGGTGATAAGAGAGAGAGAGAGATGTGGCCTGCATGCTTTAGCGCTAACAGCGGTGAGCGGACTCTCGCGATCAACCATTAACTGCCACCCGCCAGAGTGGCAGGGTGGGTGGGGACTATAATGTAGATGTAAAGACAAACAGGAATTCCTTACCACTCATGTGGGAAAACATCCCGTTCCTGTCGCTCCTAACGCCTCCCACGGCTGTAACAACCTCGCGAAATACTTGCGTAGGGTTCACTCTCCTTTCACTGGCAGGTGACAGCGGAAACTCCTCTGTGACCACTTTCTCATCCATATTACCACCTCTCTTTCCCACATCCCTCGATGTCATCCGGTTATTAACACTGACTGGCACGCCTTCCGCACTAATCTCGCCCTGACTCCTTTCAATCCTACGACGACTGGATGTCGCGCATCTCTGCAGCGCTCACGTCCAGTAGCCGTCGCGTTCGCTCTCGTTACCCAATCCCAGACCCAAATCCTCACCTTCTTCGTTTATATCGTCGCCGTAAATGTCTTCAACGTTTCTTTCGCTCCCAACCCCACAATGCCCAACTTTCCTCCCGGATCAGTGCTCTGCAAGCCGAGATCGTTGCCCATTGCGCCTCCCTCGAGCACTCTCGTTGGAGTGCTCTTTGTGATGGCCTTAACTCTGCATGGCACTCGCGACCCGCACGGTCTCTCTTTAAATCCCTCCATGGCACTAAGCCTGCCCTTGCTACCACTCTAGCTAAAGCCCTCACTCAGGGGACTCCCTCCGAAGTTTTTGATCAGCTCGCCTCTCTCTACATCCTGCCCCCTCTGGTACCCTCCTACCCGTGTACTCTGGTGGACTTAACCACGATCTGGACCACCCCTTCACTCTCCGAGAGCTTGAATCGGCTCTGGCAGCTAATGCTACACGCTCGGCTCCCGGTAAGGATGCCATCACATACACCACACTTCGTAACCTTCCTGACTGCGGCAAAGAATTCGTCCTTCAAACCTACAATCAGGCCTGGGACAGCGGCTGCCTGCCGAGCTCCTGGACCTCCTCCCTCATTCCTATGATGCAAAAGCCGGGCAAGCCTCCCTCTCTCTCTAACCTCCGCCCAATCTCCCTGACGTCGTGCGTTGGTAAGACCCATGCGCGAATGGCTCTGACTCGCCTCTCTAATTTTGTTGAGGCGATGGAGTTCTTCCCTTATTCTCTCATTGACTTCCGACGCCGCGTCTGTGCACAGGACATGTTTCTGGTTTTCCAGCAAACCTTCATGTTACCTATACCCACTCAAGTTCACACATTTGTGACCGTCGAAGTTCGCAAGTCCTTCGACGGTGTTTGCCACGACCACATCCTTTCTCAACTCGCCTCCTTGGACTGTGGCTCCCGTTCATTCCTCTCTAAACGGGTGGCTCGCTTTCGAGTAGACACCCATCTGTCCGACTCACACTGCAGACAGGTATTCTACTCTGTGCTGCAATCATAAAACATTACGATCCTAACACGGATGGGCGATGCCCGCACTGTGGGGAGACCTGTGATATCTTCCACATGGTGTGAACATGCACTCAAAATCCCCGCCTCCCCCCTTCCCCTACCCCTTCCAGAGAAGCATGGGAGACTGCCCTCCTAAACTGCTCCTGGCTTGAGTCCCAAAGGGCTCTGATGAAGTGGGCAAGAGACGGGGCCTCGTCATGCGGTGTCCCGGACTAGGGACGCCGACCATGCAGCGGGGCCACTCTGTGGCTCCCAAACTCTATTTCATCAAATAAAAGTTTTCACCACCCCCTATGGCGCTCCTCAACGTGCTGTTCTCTCTCCTACCCTTTTCAATCTCGCTACGGCCCCTCTCGCCGCACAGCTAGCTGAAATTCCTGACCTGCAACACATATTTCACGCCGATGACATCACTCTCTGGTGTTCGTCTGGCTCATCATCATTTCATCATTTTTTTATTCCAACATCAACATTACAGATGCTGAGGACCGTGAACAAAAAGCCTCTAGCTGGGCTTGACGGGGTTCACGGCCCCTAAAAATCATGGCATTGGCAACAAAACTGGAGTAAAAACACAACGCATCAGACATGGGAGGATGTGGCACAAAATCAAGACATAAGCAAAACAATTACAAGATTAGTAGAGTGTTTAATAAAGTATACAATGTACGGTGCAATACAGAAAAAGGTTAGATAGTGCAGTTATTGTGGCTATGGTATATTTACAAAAAAAAACAGTATTGTGGCTATGAAACAACTCGTTTGTTTAGAAGCGACGGGAGCATATTATGTAGCATCTGGTATCCATAGTTAGTGCGTGCTCGAGGTATTTCCCACAGTTCAGTACTGCGGGTATTCCGTGTTTTTCGTTTAGGTGTCAGGTTTGCTATGCCGCCTAGAATGTTTTTATTCTGTTTAATTCCGTTAGAATAACGCTTAAGGAGCATTGTTTCATAAATGTCAGGAAGTGTGATAATGTTTAGTTCCCTGAAGAGAGGTGCAGTATGACTATCGTATGCAGCGTTTGCAACTATACGAATTGCCTTTTTTTGTAGGAGATGAAGTTTAGTAATATTTGACAAAGTAGTTGTACCCCACACTAGGTGACAGTAGTTAATATGTGAAGTAAAAAGGGCACTGAAAATAAGGCGTTTAATGCAAACAGGAGCAAAATATCGCAATTTGCACAGGATCCCTGTAATGCGACAAATTTTAGTTGCCACTGCATCTATGTGAGCATTCCAGGACATATTATGGCCTGCGTGTCTATGTTTCGGTTTTTCGGCCTGAAAAAAACAGCTTTTGTCTTACTGTTGTTTACGGCAAGCGAATTAACGGTACTCCAGGAATGTAGTTTATTTAGAAGTACATTTGCGCGTGAGATAAGAAGCTCGGCATCAGACCCTACTAAAAGTATGCTGGTATCATCAGCGTATATGATGAATTTTGCTGTGTTGTCAATGTTTACCAGATCATTGATGTAAAAAGAAAACAGCAGAGGCCCCAAAATACTTCCCTGAGGTACTCCTGCGTGAACTGCTTGTACATCAGACAAATGATTATTGATAACAACTTGCTGGCGGCGGTATTGAAGATAGGATTTTAGCAACTGAAGAAAAACGCCACGGAAGCCATAATGTTGCAACTTTAATAACAGGGTATCGTGGTTAATGGTGTCGAAGGCCTTAGAATAATCTATAAATATGCCTAATGCGCACATTTCTCGCTCGAAAGCGTCTAATATTATTTCCTTCTGTGTCAAAAGTGCCGTCTCGGTAGACAGCCCTTTCATAAACCCAAATTGCGCATCTGTGATTAGTTTATGTTTTGTTTCGAATGACATTATGCGGGAATGGATTATTTTTTCCAGACCTTTTGAAAAAACTGGTAAATTTGAAATAGGCCTGTAATTTGTGAGTTCGTTTTTGTCACCGCCTTTGTGCAAAACTGTTACCTTTCCAAGCTGCAACTGTTTCGGGAAAATGTTATGCTGAAAAACGAGGTTAAAAATATGTTCGAGTATAGGAGAGATTAGGTCTAAGACATGTTTGACCGGTCGTATTTGAAGCCCGTCAATATCGCAGCAGTTGCTGTTTTTGACTGACATGAAAGTGCTGAAAACTTCATTTGTATCAGTTGGCGCTAAAAACGCACTGTCGCTCGTCCCTGCACCCAAATATTGCATGCAGCTTGAATCATGAGTACTGCTTGATAGCGATACAAAATATTCATTTAATGAGTTTGCCAAACGTGCGTTTGATATTACTTCGCCTTCTAAAGTAATCGAGTGTGTTTTGCTTGCACATTCAGGGCTACGATTGAGAACGCGATTAAGGTGCTGCCAAACGAGGTCAGGTTTTTTCATTACTTCACTATTGAATAAGTTGTGGAAATACCTTCTTTTTTCGTAGCGCAGTAGGCTGTTTACTTTGTTTCTTTGTGCTTTGAACTCTTTGAGCGTGTTATCGTTTTTATTCTTTAAAAACACTTGGTACAATTTACTTTTCCTGCGCATTTCTTTTATGCAGTTCCTTGTGATCCACGGTTTTTTTGCTCTGCGTGACGGCTTGAATGATTTATACAAAAAATGCTCATCATAAATACTGACAAATTTTGTGTGAAAGCAGCTGTAAGCAGCTTCAGGGTCCTTCATGCTCAAAATTTCTGACCAGTCGGCCTTTGCTATATTGCAACGAAAAGTATCTAGAGTGAAATCATTTGTCTCTTACTCTTACAGGAATATTTTCTTGTACTTCTAGCGTGTGAGTCGAGTGAGTGGTCATTAAGAATATCGGCTAGTGATCACTTATATGTGCGCCTACAACACCCGATATAAGCTTTGAGTCATGAATGTTTGTTATGAAGACATCAATTAACGTCGAGGAAAGGTCCTGAATGCGCGTTGGGTTATGTATAACATTGGAAAATCCATTTGCATCTAGCAATCTGAGAAGTTCAACCTGTGGCACAGAAGTTCTGCTCAAATCAATGTTCAAATCTCCTGCTAGTATTAGTTCATACCCATTGTCGTTTATCCATCCCAAGTAACCATCGATAAAGCTAATGGAATTTTTTGTGCTGCCTGCAGGGGGTCTGTACAAAGTGCAGAATACAGTTTTATTGGAACGGATAGTGAGTATTTCATAATCGGAACTAATGGAGCTGTAACTCGATACAAGATGACATGTTATCTCTTTTCTTGCCATCACCATAATTCCACCTCCCCTCCGGCAGGTTCTATTGAGAAAGTACGTTGTATAGCCAGGAGGCCTAAGAACATCAGACTCATCCCGGTACCACGTTTCGGTGATCATAATCACATCGGGTTCAAAACCGAAGGTGGAAATAAGTGCAAGAATCTGATCTGCCTTGTTGCGTGCCGACTGCGCGTTGATGTGTATGAAAGAAAGACTGACATGATTATTCTTGCGCAAAGCGACTACTTCGGCTGGAGTTCGATAGGCGTTGTTCATTTCCGAGGAAGCACACGGCATCATCTGATACCAGAAATCAGTTTATCTTATCGAGGTCACTTAAGCACGTGACGTGCAGTACGCCTGAACTGTCAGTCTTTCTTGCAAAAATTTCACCTCCTTTGTCACCACCGCTGGCCTCTCTCCTGCTCCTGCGAAATCCGAGCTTCTCCTTCTCAACCATTCCTCCTACCAGCGCTCACACAATCAATTCGTCTCTCTCCACCCTTCTGGATCTCCCATTCCTGCCGTTACGCAGTGCAAAGTTCTTGGCTTCCCTTTGCATGCGGCCAAGAATGTGCAAGATGCTGTCACCACCTGCCACACGGTAACTCACCTCCTGCGGCGCGTGGCCACTGGACGCTCAGGTCTCCACGAGGCTCATGCTTGCCGAGTTGCCCACGCGCTGGCCGTCAACAAGGTCTTGTACTTCGCACCCTACGCTTCGTTCACCCAGACTCAACGCTCTCAAGACTGCCCTTGTGGGCCTCTACAAGGCAGCTCTCGACCTCCCTATCACTACCTCTACCGCTAAGCTATTTGCCACAGGCCTCTTCCATCCTCTCCGTTCTCTTCTCACTCTCCATCGTGACTCACAATCAGTCGTTTTTACAAACATTAGTAAACCTGCCACCAGCATAATAAAGACAAGACACAGGAGAAGCGCACGGGAGAGTCGCTGGACGTCAATTGGTTCTTTACTGCAGAAAGGCACTTATATACACAAATAAGGGCGAAAACAATTCGTAAACCGCAACATGAACGTGCGTGATCCCACGTGCATTTTGCGGCAACAAGCATCCACGAAGGAAACTTCTTACCGTGATATGAATGGAATGCCCACACATTTTTCAGCTTCCTTTTTAATGCAGTAGACTTCTATGATTTGTCTGCAAAGCTTTTTTTTTGCCACACATGTGCGTGGCGTCAAACAGTGGCAAGACTTGCTATACGTTTTTTGCACGTTTTATCGTGTTCTGACATATAACAATCCGTAGCTACAGCTTGCACAGCACGTCGGTACACCATCAACCTTTGATTTAAGCAGCTGCCTGTGTAGCGGATGCACGACTTTTTGCACAGGAGAGGAATCAAGTAAAGCACTACTATAACATATCCGCCTGTTGTTCACAGGCTGATCCTGTGCCTCGTACTCAGCTCGGCACATTTGCGAGAGCTTACTGGGCGCCGAAAATACGAAGGGTACCCCGCACTTTACGGCTACCTTTTTAAGCCTGTGTGACACATTGTGATGTGTGGTATGACCGCCGGCCGCATTGTCTGGGCATCCTTTTGTTTTCGCCTTCCGGAGTTGACTTCTTTCACGAGGCTTTCCACAACAGAAGCATTGGTTTCCTGTGGGAAATCCGCCTTTTTCAGGCTCTGTACTTGTATGTGCACACAAGCCGAGACTTGGCGATCACACGACCTGAGGACCTCTCGTATGCACTTCAGAGCAGTCTCCCTCTTTACTACCTTAGAGTAGGCCGAATAATATTTCAAAATGTCCTTTTTGATTTCAGGCTTCTACACCCCTAAATCTTTTGCTTCCACTCGTTGAAAATGGTTGCAAGGATGACATACGAAAGGTACGAAGAATGGTGTTGTCTATCGGGTTTAACATCCCAAAGCGCCTAATGCTATTAAGGACGCGGTAATTGAAGGCGCTAGATAATTTCTACCAAGTGAGGTTCCTTAATGTGCACTGACAACGCACAGTACACGGGCCTCTGGTACTTCGTCTCCATCAAAATGCGACCACCGGGGTGAGGATCGAACCCTTGTCTTTCGGGTCAGCAGTCGGTCGAGCAGCCTATAACCATCAAACCACCCTGGTCCTTAAGGATGCGGAGCGCGCAAGACAAAAATATGTATAGTATGTTCAAAACCTTTTCTAGGGGAGGGGTAAGTGGACAATAATCCCTGAATAATTAAGTGGAAATAATCAATCCACACAAATAAAAGAAACCAGATTAGGTCATTGAGCTAAGACTCCTGGAAAAATACAAGAAACGTTAATCGTGATTACACGCAAATTACATTACGTAATTTGAAACCTTTTAGAGAACGCAGAGCCTTTCATGCATGCTATGCGAGGTATCTGTCTTCGTCCCGGAACGTGAGGCTGGGACCGGGGAAATGCCATACCTATCAAAGCTAAAACGAGGTAATAAAAACGAATGTCGAATTACCTTTTGCTCAGTCGCAAATAATGGATTTCCTCAATTCTGAGTACAAGACCCCAGCATATCATGCAAGCGACTGGGGTGATAAGGGTGGATTTCAGAGACAGGAGGATGCGGTTCCGCGTCCCTCCTCCATCATCAGCAGCAGCGTGACTACGCCCACTCCATGACAAAGGCCTCTCCCATAACTCGCCAATTAACCCTGTCCCGTGCCAGCTGCGGCATCCCTATCCCAGCATGCTTGTTGATCTCATCCGCCCACCTAACTTTCTGCCAATCCCTTTTCCTCAGAATCCGGACTGTTACTCTTAAAAACGGGCGGTTATCTTGCCTTCGGATCGCATGCCCTGCCCAAGCACATTTCTTCCTCTAGATGTCGACTTCAATCTAAAGCCGTTTTTTATCCTTAACCCTCTCTGCCCTCTGCCTGAACGTTACACGTTATTTCTTTGCATAGCTCGCTGGTCTGCCCTCAAGCTGAACCCTTTTCATCAGCCTCCTTGATTGACCACAGGCGAGTACCCAAAAGATGCACCAGTTATATACTTTTTTCTTCACGGATACTTGTAAACTCGCGTTCACGACGAGAACAACATGCTGAACTCCATTTGTTCAATTAAAAATGAAGTAAGAATGCATGGCTCAAATGCGGACTGCCATTTCCAAGGAATGGCAGATATGGCGCTCTGCACATGTCGTGTGTTCATTTGTTGTGTCCCGCCTTCTTCGCGCAAGTACGTGCCCAATCATTTCCAAGAAGAGCGACCCATAATTTCTCCCCTGAGCCCGGCAGGAAGGCCTTCCTGCCTCATCTTAGTCCATGCTGCTGCTCAGCGAACATGCCGTCTAGAAAAATATGGCAAAGAAGATGTTTGCAGTAATCAATAAAGTGAACAGCCGTCGTCGGCCACACGACAGTGAAAGCTTCTTAGGCCTAGCTTCTCATGGAGCAACATGATATTACCAAAAAAGGAAAGCAATCTTGTCAAGTGCCTTTACAACAGTGCGGGTGGCATCAAGGTTGCCAGCATTGTCCAATGTACGTTCGTTACTAAACGTGTTCATAAAGCCACAGCGACTTTTTTCGCATGTGGCACCCGAGCTCTCTACGCCATTGCGGCTTCTAGCGAGAGGTCGGGGCGTCCACGCCGTCTGAGCTAACAGAGGTCACAGAGCCCACGCCACTGGTGGCCCCGGCCTCATCGGAGACCACGACAAAGGTGGTCACGGCCTCTTCAGAGACCGTGGCAGGGGTGGTCCCGTCCTTATTAGTGTCTGCGGCAGTCGACTGTACACCGCCGGAGGTTCTCCTCTTGGAGTCGTCGATTTGCTTGCGGCGCGCGATCATCATGCCGACCACCAGGGCCACCATGAGGAAGACGATGACGACGCTCCCGATCATGGACAGGATGGCACTGCGGCGTATAAGAGATAGCGCATTCATCGATTTCTGCAATATTAGACGTTCTGTAAAAAGTGGTGGGTGCTATAGGGACCCGAGCTGAGCAGTCGATTCGCTCCTCGAGGTCAGTACACAGCTGAAGGAGGCATGTGAGCTGACGCGACGGGACGCACAGTGAAGTTGGATCCTACGCGTCTTCACAAGCTGTACAATAGGGAAGGGACAAACTACCGCTTCTCTATTTTTTTTTGTCCCGTCTTTAGCGTCATTTTTGTTTGCTTTAAAATGGTGCCCCTCCTAAATGAAGCATAGAAGCGCTATGTAAAGCCACCTAAAAAGTGCATCTACCTCTAGATTCCCAGCGGAAAGTTGTCTGGGAAGAGAGCCCGCGTTTCGAGCCACAACCTGGATAGAAAGGCGTATTCAAATCGCACCTATATACTGTCATTGAAGAACACTTCTTTACCTGTTTATTGGTTGGGCGCCGCCTCTTTAATACTGGAAAAATTATCGAATTCCTTTCACCCAAAAAAAAAACCTTAGCATGCATGCAGTGACTTCTACATTTTAAAAGACATCATTCCTATTTCTTCTATCTGCAGATCAGCAGCTTAGTGTTCTAAAAAAAGTTTAGTGTATAAGTTTATCGCTAGTTTTTGCTTCAATCTAAGCGCCTATTTTTTATCTCTGACAAGAGGTAGGGTGTTAAAGCGCGACCAGGTACTCGGGAATGTTCGATTCGAAGATCTCTGCATATAGTGCAGTAATATATATTAATTTTATGCGTGTCTCAAAGATGCCCGTGGTTAAAAGTCGCAAAGATGAGCGAAGAATTGCGCGACAACAGCCGGAAATGAGTGGCTAAAAGAGACCGACTTGTGCCTGTCGGCGCCAGAGAGAGGCCAGCATGCCGACATCCGGAGCGTGGCAGCTGTGGGCGAGTTGACTGGTATGCTTGTGAGTGGGGAAAGCGCGCGTTCGTTGGCAGGGCGCCGGCCTTGACACCAGGCGCACTGTTTCGCTCATTATTCCGGCCACAGGTCGCATACCTAGAGACTTTCGTCCCGCCCGCACCTCGCGTTGGATGGCTTCTAAAAACATGCGAGTTGGCATATTTCGTGACCACACGCTCGATTGCAGCCTCTCTCGACACAAACGACGCCAGGTTCAATGGTCCAGCTCAAGTCGCTAAGCGACCGACGTGACAGTGAAATCTGCTGCGCGCACGCGCAGCGTGGCGAAAACTGAATATACCTTTTCTCGCATATGCAAAAAATTCGAGGGGACACTTAAGCTTCGCCTTAAGGCTATGATGCGATAGCTTTGATGCCCATATATGCACATTTTGTCATTATCTACTTAACCTTCATAGATCCCTGGGAGTCCTCATAACAGTCCTGGCGTTGTGGTGGGGCCGTTAAACGATGCGCCACTGGCCGGCGATCCCACGTGCTGCCATCAACGAGGCTTGTGCGACTCACGTTAATTATTAGTTTAACTCCTCCAGCCGCGGTAGGCAATTTTCTGAATATCCAGTAGGCAGGTTGTGATGAAGCCACAAGGTTACGTAACGTAGATGGCTTACCTACCTCCAAGATTGCTTCTCAGGGCATTTTTTGTGTATTTTTCCCTCACTGTCAATGACGCCGACACAATATTTTCTGGGACACCAGCTTCTTAACGTTTCCGCGTTAACATTCGGAAGCGAGGCTCGTGTTTGCGGCGCCCTTTGCATCGACTGTCTTCACCACACGCCTTTATGATGGCGTGAAATGGAACTGGTCGACTTGGATGAAAACAGAGGAAAGGGCGGCTCACGGTTTCGGTCTCCTGCGCTCGGTGGCGGGAATGCTGATGTTTGCTTCATGGTCCGCATGTGCCCCGTGAACTTGCGGGCAGGCGCCGACCTGCGGTGTACAAATGCGTTACTTCAGCGTCAGTCACGTCTGCAGTCTAGAAGTGTAGTTCATTTTCCAGCAGGCATTGAATCTACGAAGGGGAGGTGACTTCATAATGGTCTCGCCTGCTTTGCTTTACTAACTCACCAGAGAGAACAATCGCCCAGAGAACGCTCGCCATAGAGCATCGTTCAAACGCTTTATTTTAAGATCGAAACTGCGTGCATTCATTTTCAAGTATTATCACATTCAGCAGTGCTAACTGCATGCCAGTGAAAATCTCAGCCAAATTACAAGATCTTACTAACAGTGTACAACTCTTGCGGTCGGGCCCGGCCAAAGTTCAAGATCAAATCCCCTTCAAGAGAGGAACGTCTTGCAGGTCCTCGACTGCGTGATTACAGCGCAGTACAGCAGCTGCCAGTGAAGAATGTCAGCATGGTCTTTCTTCTCCCTTGCCGATCAGCGTAAGAGCGGCAGTAGCTTCTAACAAACTTTTTGTATGGGCTAGTCGGTGGTTCATTTTAAGGAAGGCAACAGCAGCGCGAAAAGACGGGGACACAAGAGACACACAACCAACAAGACTGGCGCTGAGTCCTGTTCAGCGCCCGTCCTGTTGGTTGTGTGTCTCTTGTGTCCCCGTCTTTTTGCGCTGCTGTTACCTTCCTTAAGAAGTAGCTTCTCAGCGACCTACAGTTTCACTTAGCGGAAGCACCTTGACGTGGACACCGTTTAGTGGAAAATCGACGCGCCCGTCAGCATCGCAAGTTCATTTACTAGTTTGTTAGGAGCCACTGCGCGATTAGCTTGTCCATTCCCGCGCGTGTGTACAGTATCGCTTGCGGATGCCGGCATTCAGGGTCAGTCCTTACCTCTGGGGGTCTCTGGGTGAAGACACCTTCAGGAGCAGCAGAAGCCGGTGCCTCTACCGACAAGGCCGCGGGAGCAGGTGGCTGTGCAGATGCCACAGCAGCTGCCCCTGTCTCTGCCACAGCCTCACCCGGATGTTGTGGCGAGGACTCCGGTCGGCTCTCCGCACGTGGTGTCGTAGCCGCAGTGTCGGTCCTGGACTTAGACTCTCGCTTCGACTTTTTAGCTTTTGGAGGCGACGACTCGACGCCTCCATCAGTTGCCCTGCATGCGAGCGGAGCAGAGAATATTGTGCTGTACTTGCAGTTCCCAGCGCTGGAAGGATGTGCTAGACAGGGTCCAGTTTTTTTAGGGAATCTCGCGTTATCTTGCCGAGTGTCTGGGATTCTGCTCCCGGTCGCTCCGATTAATCTCGGTCGCTGACGCAGGCCACAACGCCTGTACCTTCACACAATCAGCCAAGAGCGAGAGAAAACCGATAAGCGACGGACTCCTGTTCCTAGTGCACATCTCCACGAATTCGGTGCAGAAAGGCTGGTCGTGGGAAGAACCAACTGAAGTAGATGGCCGCAAGACTTCAGAAACAGTCCGATAATGCGGGATGGTATGCAGCAGACACTGCGACAAAAGAATTTCGCTGCGAAGGCTTGAGCCAATTATTGTGGTTTCACAAAATATCAGAAATAAGTGACGGCTGCATCCTGGCCAAAGCAGCATGGAGGTTCTTAAGGTCGGGCTTCCTGTCGTTCCCAAATTTTCTGCTAGGGGCAGCCGCGTTGTAGTTTTAGAGCGGCAAAAAATGTTGCCATTGAAAAAGCTACCCAGTCCTGCAAGCGCAAATGCCTCGCCAGAGGAGGGCCCTTCAGCCAAAGACTCTCAATCAGTTATGACGCCACCATCCACCACCTTGCACCTACCACGGTCGCTCACAAGCGCACACTAACGGGTGCAAGGTGTTTTTTCTGGACATCATCACAGCAGGTGGCCGTCACTGGCTGAAGGATGTCCTCTGGGAGGCATTTGTCACTTCGTTAGCGACTTGAATTCGGCTGTCGAACTATCACTACCTGCTCGCTTCCTGGCGTGCGTATCTTCTCGTAGCCACACTTTGGGCTCATTTCGTTTTTGCCTGTCGCTACTTGCTCTCCAGGTTGCACAATCACCGTTCCAGATGAATAAGGGACGCTGACCTGTTTCAAAGAGCTACAAACGCAAGGCCTGGAGATGCGCCTCGTGTATGTGCCTCATGCACAGGGGCAAACTCACTTGACAGTGTCTGTGGTGGTGGCTTTGGGAGGCTTGCCGCGTTTTTTGGCCTGTTTCTTGTGTTTCCCGGTCCCGTGCGACGCGCTAAGCTCCACGCCTGGCCCCGCCGCCGCTGCGCTCGCCTCTGCCACGCTGTGCTCCTCGGCTACCTTGCTGGGTTCCTCCATGGACGGGCCCTGCTTACGCTGACACGAATTCTTCTCTGCGCGCTCGAGACTCCGGCTGCTTTCTCTTCCTCTGTCACACGGGGCGGACCGCACGAACCGTGGATGGAGTGATCATCGATGAAGTGCAGCGTGCCTTCTTAGTCCGTATAATTTTCTTGTTTCCTGCCGGAAAACGACCTTACCGGCTTTCTGTGGTATCATGTCGATGAAAAACTGTACAGAAATGATTTATATCGCAGTTTGCATTATACAGCCAAAAATATTGCCGCCCATCTGTGTGGTTTCTTCCTTCACGCTCAAAGCCGCAGGCCGGCGGCTTTACCATTTTGTTTGTGACGCGAGATGCGACCAGACTTATCTCGACTGATCGTGGCTATGAACTGCTCACACATTTTTCCAGATTGTAGTAGTTGCTTTTGCTTCCTTATCTCGAAGGTTCCTTGCTAGCTTTAAATTGGGCGGGCGCAGCCAAGAACTATAGACATTCTGTTCGAAGACCGCTGAGCACGCTTGTTGCTTTCCCCGCCGCCAAGTTACTCAGTCCATTGTGGTCACCGCTCAACCCAATACACAGTTTTAAAGACCTTTACGCTGTCTTTCTCACTGCCTGGACTGCGGTCACCACCATGTGCCATCTGGTGGATGTTCTAACAGGTGTCTTGGTCACCCTCAACCCCTCGGAACCGCCAAAGACTCCCTAGTAACCGCCAAAGCAGCTACAACCGTCCCGAAGAAATAGCTCGCGAGAAGGCCATATAAGCCATCCCAACCAAAAACGAAGTGCGAAGCACCGCTCGTCTCCAGTAGCGTTCACCTGAATACGTACTACAACCGGACCGCACACGAGCAAAAGAAGGACTGCTCAGCGCCGGCGTTTTCCATGGCTTCGACGCCAGCCTCCCTTATTTTGCTCCAGCCCCGACTGTCGCCCACGTTCAACGGTACCCCGGGCGAGGATCCTGAAGAATGACTGGAACAGTTTGACCGCGTCGCCGTCTTCAACATTTGGGATGACAAGACTAAAGTGAGCCACGTTTTCTTCACCCTGGAAGACCAAGGCAGAATTTCGTTCGAGAACGACAAAGCTCCTCTGGTGACGTGGGAATCATTCAAGCGGCAGTTCCTGAAGGTATTCACAAGCATCATCAGGGAAGAAAGAGCGCACTTGTTTGTACAGTCACGCATCCAGCACCCGAGTAAGACAGTGACCCCGTACGTAGAAGACATGACATGCCGATCCTGACATGACGGAAGAAAAGAAGGTGGAGCTTGTGATGCGTGGCGCTTAAGAGGCACCTTTCGATAGTCTGACCAGCAATCCACCGAATATCGTCGCAGTTTTAAGCAGTGAAGCAGCCACCATTGAGAAAACCTTGGAAGCACAAGCCCGCCATTTTCCTCGACAGCTCCAAGTGACCACGACATCCCTCACGGACGGTACAGCATTCATTTATTCATTTATTTATTGAACCTCACAGGCCCGGGCGGGCATTGTGTGAGGGGGGTTACAGTATCAAAAAAGATTTCAGCAACAAGAGGCAAACACTGGGTATATAAGTATCAAAACAGAACATAATTCACAAGAACTAACAAAACTAAATCGTACCTACACAGCGCAATACTTACAGGTGCATACATACATATACACAGAAAAATAAGGTTAACATGGTAACACATGTACGTTGTACAAAATAACACATGTACTTAGCAACCTGCGGGATATCATCCGCGAAATTGTACAGGAAGAGCTGCGTCCCCTATTACCCTCTTCGGACCAGCTTCAAGTAGCCACCCTTGGGGAAATAGTCCCCGAAGGAGGGCAGCATGCGCTTGTCTCTCCGTAATCAAGGCATCCAGCTAAAGCTACAGCCATGACCTGTGCCCCAGCAGTACGCTGTCTTCCTCGCCAACGACACGCACTAAGTCCGCTTCTTCGATGTGAAACACCTGTTCCCGAACGCCACCCCCCATCCCCTACCCCCGCCAGCCCAACCCACGAACGGCGCTCAAGCCCCAGGAAAGGCGATGCCTGCCGGACTTCCGACAACCGCCCGCTGTGCTCAGCACAAGCTTCCACCTAACAGGGGTCATCGCAGATATAAACCAATTGAGAATACAAGGAAAGGGGCCAACGCCGAAGAGAAAATTTAAGAAAAAATTGCCGACGATAGCATGAATTCCTAATGCGAAATTTGAGCGCATGCTCATCAGCTGTTTGAACTTTTCCATTGATTGAGGCAAAGAATTCGTGCAAGGCATGTAGTCCATTTTTTTCGTTGCGAAAGCAACACTCCGACAGCAAAAGCAATACCTGATGTGGCCGCCGTAGCTTAGCTGACCTCGTTTCAATTGGTCGTGACGTCACAGTGCGCGAATTTCAAACGGGGCTAATTGTACTTTGGCTATTAACCATGCAACCAATTAAAGGCATCGTACAGTGATGCTCCAAGTAAGTGGGACTGAGTTTAATTACTTGCTTAATTAACCAATTGGCGTAATCAACCTTTATACTCAGAGCAGACAAATAAATAATACCAGTAGGAAATTGGTCGAGTTCAGGAATCAAATCTGGGTCTCCGGAGTGCGAGACGAACACGCTAACAACTCCGCCATGCCAGCTCGATGGTTTGGAATGAACAAAGGCGCGTCTAGTGAATACGGTGTCTTCGTTCACTCCCATCTTCCTCCTTTTCTGTTATGGCGAGGTTTAGATGTCCACCGAGATATGCGAGACAGATACAATTCGTTTCTTCAAAAACCAATTTTCCGACGAGCAAGGCGTAGAGCCGAACGGGCAATGGCGTTCTGTGGACTCCCTGGCAGCGTTGCAAGAAGCTGTCGCGTTCCACTCACCACACATCAGTGACACAAACAGCAACACCGCGCTTAAGGCTTTCGCCTCACCGCACTTTAGGTCAACAAAGTGCACCTCTTGAATTTTTTTGCCCCGCCGCGGTGGCTCAGTGGTTATGGTGCCCGTCTCCTGGCGCGAAAGACGCGGAGCCGATCCCGGCCGCGGTGGCCGAATTTCGATGGAGGCGAAATTCGAGAGGCCCGTGTACTGTGCGACGTCAGTGCACGTTAAAGAACCCCAGGTGGCCGAAATTTCTGGAGCACTACATTACGGCGTCTCTCAAAGCCTGAGTCGCTTTGGGACGTTAAACCCCATAAACCAAACCTATTTATTTATTTATTTATTTATTTATTTATTTATTTATTTATTTATTTATTTATTTACAATACCCATAAGGGCCTTCGTGCGAGGGTATTACGTAGGGGGGGGGGGCGATACAAGCATAAAAATATGGTACAGGCACTTGAAACAAAATACACGTAATAATGAATGTAGACAATCTAGTAATGTAGACAAATAACACAACAAACAACGCAGAATAATGGGCTTCTTCTTGCCTTCCAACACGTTTTGATCTTTAGGAAAGCCACAAGGGCTCCACTATACCAGCTAGAAGCGAACCATGCAGTCTGGTTACTTTTGACAAAGACGGCATCAACAGGAAAATTTTACCACTAATGCGGGAGAACATCCCCTTCCTCTCGCTCGTAACGCCTCCCACGGCTGTGGCAACCGCACGAAACCTCGTCTTTGAGAACCAGGCACTGCTGCAACAAGTCGAGCATGTATCCGTCTATTCCTCCGACCATAAAGCTTCCTTCATAATCAAGAACTGGTAGTGGAGGGTTTCTTCAAGAAGGAATGTGTGTGAAAAATAACAAGTTGTCCGTAATTGTACATAATGCCTTGCTCGAATTATCATCAGTCATCATCAATCAATTATCATCAATCTATCGAAAAGCTGTAACAGCTGATGACCTGGGCTCAAATTTCGCATTAGGAAGTAACGTAATCGTCGTCAATTTTTTTTTTTTTAGAGCTCAGCTCTTTGGCGCCCGTTTCTGTGCTTTGCGGCTTTGCCGTTGCCGTCGCCGTTGTCCGTTATAACCAGCAGTGGACACCTTAGTCGCACTTTAAGCGGCGAAACCAATGCAGCGGGAGCCAAGAAAGCAACGGAAAGGAGCATAACTGCCTTCTTGGTACAGTGCACACCTCAATTGGGCTTTAAGCTACGTGGTTGGCGCTACTCACAGATGTGTGCTGCATGCGTTGGCATTGTCGCCAATGTTGTGCCATTTTAAGGACAATCACCGAAGGCTGAGCGGTGCAGACGTGCGTCGCATGCGCTCCCGCCAAGCAGCTGTTTTTCGGCGTTCAACTTGGGCCTGCGGGCCGGAAACTACCGCGAACAGATCCGGATTCTCCCTCCGTGCAAGGGGACACTGGATTTCGGGCAAACGGTGGACTATTTCACATTTCATGGAACTTCACCTCTCGGACGCGTGAGAGCTAGCTAGGCCTAACGCCCAGACCTAGCGTAGCTACCCGTGACTCGACGGGAGCCGGCCCCTGGAAGGGGTAGGGGAGGTGCTTGAGTCCCAAAGGGCTCTGGTGAAACGGGCGAGAGACGGGGCCTCGTCATGCGGTGTCCCGGACTAGGGACGCCGGCCATGTAGCGGGGCCACTCTGTGGCTCCCAAACTCTATTTCAACAATTAAAAGTTTTCACCACCACCGGCCCCTGGGGCGGCCCCGTGACCACCACCATGATAACGCCGTCGACGGAGATGAACTGGCACCCTCGGAATTTGAGAACGGTGAGTGGGAGACCGTTCTCAGCATGCACGACCGCATGATGAAAAAAGGCGGGAAGCCTGGAAATGCCAGCGGAAACGCTGGCACGAACGCCGCCGCGAATTTCGGCGGGAACGCTGGCGATCACGGCGCCGGGGATAAGAAATCGACTGCCACTCAGAAAAAGAGGCAAGACCCGAACATCCGAAAAAGGGCACCAATGCCGAAGCTCCCGGAGAGCGACTATAAAATAATCTTCAGGCCCAGAGGCTGGAACTTGAACGATTACGTGCCACGTCACCTACTGCAGGCCACCTGCGCGGCCGCGCGACTACCATACGGAGATGTCCTGGACGAAGACACTTCAAGAATCAACTCCGTGAACAACACGTACACGATCAGCACACCGAATCGTCAACGCACGAGCACCTACGCGGGGATAAAGACGATAGTTATCGGGGAGAAGACCCTCGCCATGGCACCCTACGTCGCGGCTCCCGACGACGCAATTAAGGGCGTGGTATACAACGCCTATGATATCGGAACACCGGAAGAAGTCCGTCAAGGATTCATCAAACGCAACCCGGACATCGCAGTACTAAACCCCAGAAGAATTGGCAAGTCGAGATCTATTCTCATCACCTTTGGAGAGAAAAAGCTTCCCAGACAAGTCTTCTACTGGGGATCAGTGTTCATCGTCTACCCGTACCGAGAGCGGGTAGAGACCTGCTACAACTGCAGGAAGACGGGACACAGGACGGATGTGTGCTATAAGCCATGGGTAAAGCGTTGCCGCAGATGCGGCGAAGACCATCCAGACCCACCGGAGGGAGAACTGCCGACATGCAAGCCCGAATGCATCGTATGCGGGGGCCACACAACACCGGCAGCCGGAATTGCAAGTATCGGCTGGCAAAGAAAGAACCTTATAAAGCCAAGAACGACCTGTGGCAACTTGACTCCGGACACCAACCAAGACCGAAGACCAGGGACCACAGCGGCACCCGCCAAGGCCACCGGGGGAGAAGCAGATCGAACTCCTTCCCACCATTACCGGGCCCGGAGGCGCCAGCTCGGGTCCTGACAGAGAAAGCAGCTCGAGCAGAGGAAGAGGCTCAAGCAAGGACAGAGACGCGGGCAAAAAGGTGAGCTGGCCAGATAAGGCCTCTTCTTGGGAAACCGCTCGGGAGAAGGAACTGGTAGAGCAGCTCGCTAAGAGAGACAGAGAGCTAGACACTATAAAGAAGGAAATGGCGGAGCTGAGGAAACTCATTAGCGCTAACACAACACAGCCAAAGGTGGTCGACAAACCTCCTTTGCAACAATCACAAAACGCGAGCCAGGCGCCCCCGCGTGACACATATGAAGGGGGAGACATTCAAAACGCAATGGATACAGACACCAGAGTCCCCGTGAAAAGACCTCTACCCAGAGAGGGAAACACAGACGACAGTACTCCCAAAAAGGCGGCAGAAAGTCCTAACGAGGACGCATCGGCTAAAACCCACATCAAGGTTAGGTCGGGCATGAACACACTATTGAAGCGGGTTGACGCTCAAGACGCTAGAATTGATGCCCTTACCGCTAGGGTAGACAAAATAGCCGAACGTGCTGACAATCTGACGGCGGAATTCGTCATGTTCAGGGAACGAACCATGGGTTGCTTCCAGCAAATTCTGGAACAACTAGCAAACATAGAAGCCAGGCTTCCCCCTGTTGCCGGCAACACCCTCCCCTCGCTGCAACCGCAGCAGCAGCCTCTATAGGACATCATGGCCCCTCGCCAACAAATTAGAATCTGGCAGTGGAACTGCAGAGGCTTCCAGTCCAAAAGATGGAACCTGCAGGCATACATTAAAGAAAACATAACCACACCGGACGTAATCACGCTGCAAGAGGCAAGCGGCGTGGTCAAACTAAATGGCTACGCCGCGTACACCCCGCTAGAAGTCCAAAAAGAGCACAAACCCAAGTCGTTCACGGCCACGCTAGTGCAAAGAAATCTAACGGCAACACAACACGCACTCGAAAACACAAGCGAGGACTACGTGATGTTAGAAATAATCCCAAACAGAAAAGGGGACAACAGTCTCTTCATTCTGAATATATACAACTCGCCGAAAAACCGGGGCACAGGGCTGGCGGACCTATTACGTAAAGCCATTAGACTATCTTATAAGAAGGGATTAGTAATCACGGGGGACTTCAACGCCCCGCATCCGGCATGGGGATATCGGACGGCCTCCCCTAAGGGAAACAAACTATGGACAGAAATCCAAAACTTAAGGCTCACGCTACTAAACAACCCGCAAGACCCCACGAGGATAGGCAATAGCGTCAGCGTAGACACGTCCCCAGACTTGACGCTAGGCAAAGACCTCGAGGGTGAAAGATGTTCAAACACAGGACACACCTTGGGTAGCGATCACTACATCATACAGATTGAAACACAAACCAGGCCGATGAAGGGGAAGCTGCGCGAAACGAAGCTGACAGACTGGGACACCCTCCGAAAAGTCCGGGACAGAATCGCTCCGAGGGAGATATCGGATCTAAATCAATGGGTTGAGACACTCAAAAGAGACGTAAACAGTCACACTAGACAGACCCCAACCACCGAACATGACATCACAGACTCGAGGCTGGCCCACATATGGGAAACCCATGAGAGCCTCTTGAAGAGGTGGAAAAAACAGAAACACAATAGAAGGCTAAAGAAGAGAATATCGGCACTCGAAAAACAGATAGAAGACTACACAAACGAGCTTCAGCGTCATCACTGGGGACAAATTTGCGATGAAATGAATGGAAAGCTAGGGTGCAAGAACACGTGGCATCTTCTTCGCCACTTACTAGACCCAGGACAAACAAAGTCGGCGGCACAAGGGCAGCTTAAACGATTGATTCACAAATACCAGGGAACAGCCGCGGACCTAATAGAGGAACTGAAGAGCAGGTACCTTAACACAGACAAAAGGGGTTCATCTCCAGCTTACCAAGGAGCAGAGAACACACAGCTAGATGAGGACATCTCGATAGCTTAGGTATGGAGAACAATGAGTCAACTAAGAGCCACGTCGGCAGCGGGGGCAGATGGGGTAACCAACAAAATGCTAAGGAACCTAGATCTAGTCTCGGTCACGGCAGTCACAGATTACCTAAATGAGATACGGAAACGAGGTAGTCTACCTTCACAATGGAAACATGCCAAAGTAATCTTTATTCCAAAACCCGGGAAGAAACTTGAAGTGGGCAACCTCAGGCCGATATCGCTAACGTCCTGCCTGGGGAAGCTGATGGAACATGTCATATTAAACAGGCTCCAGGAATAAGCAGAGGAAAGGGAGGTATTTCCTGAAACGATGCTAGGCTTCAGGAGCAAGTTGTCCACGCAGGACGTCATGCTCCAGCTCAAAGCAGACATCATAGACCCACCCAACAAAGGGGGCGCCAAAACTATACTGGGCCTAGACCTAATAAAGCCTTCGATAACGTCAAACACGATGTCATACTAACTAATCTGGCGGAGATTGCCCCCGGAAAGTGGACCTACAATTACGTAAGGGACTTTCTAACCGGCAGAACCGCAGAAATAATTGTAGGAGACATCCAGTCAGAAACTTTTAAGCTGGGAGACAAGGGAACTCCGCAGGGCTCAGTGCTCTCTCCTTTCTTATTCAACCTGGCGTTGAAGAACCTACCGCCGCTATTGAAGACTGTCGAAGGTATAAACCATACGCTATATGCGGATGACATAACAATATGGACGCATACAGGAAACGATGGGGAAATAGAACAAAATCTCCAACACGCGTTCGATATTGTCCAGGAATACGCGGAATGGGCAGGATTAAAATGCTCGCCAAGCAAATCCAAACTTCTGGTGATCCGGGGGGCTAGCAAACGCGATACCAACACAGGAGACATTCACGTACTGGTAAATGAGACTCCGGTAGCCAGAGTTGACAAAATCAGGGTCCTATGACTTATAATACAGAACAATAGAAACAACACAGAGACAATAAAGAGGCTTAAGTCCACAATTAACATGACAACCAGGCTCATAAGGCGAATAGCTAACAAAAGACGGGGAGTCAAAGAGAAAGATCTCTGCCGAATGGTTCAGGCTTTCGTGATAAGCAGAATAGTTTACGCCGTTCCCTACCTCAAGCTAGGGCTGGCGGAACAGAACAAAATAGATGGGATCATAAGGCAGGCATATAAAGAAGCATTGGGGCTGCCCCACTGCACTCCTACGGAAAGACTTCTTAAACTGGGGATCTACAACACCACCACGGAACTATGCGAGGCACATATATTTGCGCAATTAAGGAGGCTTGCGACCTCACCCCCGGGGAGAAAGATCCTGAGCAACTTAGGATTACATGATAGAATTCCGGAAAGAAACGCGCAGGCAAAATTACAGACCAAAGTCAGAAAATTACTCACTATTAAACCATTTCCAAAAAACATGCACCCTGCTTTTCACGAAGGCAGGAGGAGAGCCAGAGCAAAGGCCCTTGAAGCCAAGCTCGAAGGCTCGGAATACACAACCTATGTAGACGCGGCGGAATACGAAGGAGGCGACTCCTTTGTGGTCGTGGCCGTGAACGACTCGGGTGAAACCTTAACGGCCGGTTCGGTCAAAACAAAAAACTCAGGGACAGCGGAGGAGGCGGCTATCGCCATGCAATGGCCAGCACCAAAGCAGTCAACATAATTAGCGACTCCAAGGTGGCTATCAACAATTTTTCGTGGGGTATGATCTCCCAGGAGGCAGAACGAATATTGAGACATAAAGACTGGGACCAAAGAGAGGTGGAACTAATATGGGTGCCGGCACACTCGGGGAACAGGGGAAACGAGTTGGCTCACAGTATAGCTCGAGGTTATGTCAGCCGAGCAGTGAGCCTGGTTGAGTCCCCAAATTTCACGAGAGATGCATTCATATCATTTCACGAATACACCAGTCAGTTTAAACTGGAAAGGAGGATCTATCCGCCACCAGACAAAAAGCTCGACAAAAGCCAGGAGGTAACGTGGCGTCGGCTCCAGACGCGAGCCTTCTTTAGCCCGTCGAGACTAGCACACATGTATCCAACACAATGCAACGCTACTTGCAAACAATGCGGCGAGATAGCCGGATATGACCACATTTTATGGAGCTGCAAAAAGGCGCCGCCACCGGCGGACCTACTACCAGTCCCTTCTCTAGAGAGGTGGGAGGCTATACTGGCCAGCTCAGACCCGTTGACGCAAGTCCGCGCCACTGAGTGGGCTCACAAGGTCGCCAAGAGCCATGGGCTCGAAGTCACCTAGTATAATGCCCACTAGGGCTCAGTGCTGACAATAAACGTTTTCCAATCCAAAATCAATGTGCCATTTTAAGGAAAGGAAGTGCGCATAACTGGCTCCCTGGCTCAGTGGGCAGATGTGGGCTGCCGTCGTTGACAACGTTGTTTCATTTCATTTATTTACCCTAATGCCCTCTCGGGCATTAAATAGGGGGGAGTACAACTGTTCAAGATTGGTTATATATGCACATAAGCAAAAACGCACTTATCAGGCAACCATAGAATATATTAAAGGAAAAAATGTAGGAAGAAACAAACTAACGTGGAACCTATGTATTTATACAATAGATATATAGATTTCAATGATTACTCAAGGCTATAACAGGATTAGCCCTGTACATTAAGGGAAAAAAATGACATAAGTAGTCTAACACAATCAATAACAAATAAATCAAAACAGATTAACAATATATACCTTCTAAAGCCTTGAGGAAAGATGGCTGATCAAAAATGGAGGCTAAATCTGCAGGCACACTGTTCCATTGTGAGATTCCAAGTAAAAGACGTGAATATTTGAACAAATTTGTGCGCGCAAATATGGGGTTCATTTTGAATGGGTGGTCTAAACGAGAAGAATCTTGGGCAGCAGGACGCAGAAACAATTCTCGAAATTCTGATGACCCATGACATAGACTGTGCATGAACGATAGGCGGGCATTTAGTCTTCTAATTTGGAGGGGCAATAAGTTAAATTGTTAGTTAAGACTATTTGCGCTGGTTCGAAATGAACAATCGTGGGCAATAAACCTGGCTGATTTATTCTGAAGTGATTCAATGCAGTTTACTAAGTAAGTTTGATGAGGGTGCCAGATGATGAAAGCGTATTCGAGTTGGGATCGACAAGAGATGTACAGGCTAGAAGTTTTGTTTGTTGGTTAGCTTACAAAATACGCTTCAGGAAACCTAATGTTTTATCGGTCTTGTTAATAATGTGCTCAATGTGAACATTCCAAGTGTGATCAGAAGATAAATGAACTCCCAGATATTTAGTGGAGATACATGTTCAATGGCATCGCCTCTAATGAAGTACGTATGAAGTGCAAGCTGTCTATTTTTAGTAAACGTGAGTGCTTTCGTTTTGTCAATATTTATTTGCATTTGCCACCTTGTGCACAAAACAGAAATAGCATTTAAGTCATCCTGCGAAAAATCGTGATCACGAGGATTTTAAATGGGAAGGTAAATGACGCAGTCGTCATTTACCAGAAACACGGCGCTGAAAACATAGGCCGTCAGCGTTCATTTTGTTCATTCACGTTGGCGTTGACAACTTTTTACATTCCGGTCATTTTAGTGAAAATAAGTGCGCATAACTCACTCTATGGGTCAGCGCACGCTGAATCGCGCTTGTAGGTACGTAGGGTGATGAGATATATATATATATATATATATATATATATGACAGAAGCCAACAGCCACAGAAACCAAGGGGCACAGGGGATTTTTTTATTATTATTTATTTTGTGGTGTTGATCAATTTAGAATATCACTGAATATGTTATCGATTAAAGATAATTGATTAGAAAAGCAGAAGAAAAAACAACCAAATGCCGCCGGTGGGATCCGAACACACGACCTCCGAATTACGCGTCCGGTGCTCTACCTCTGAGCTACGGCGACGGCTGTCAATTCTTCTGCTTTCGGGGGTATTTATATTTACAAGTAACCTAACCTTGAGAGTGTTCATCAGCGCCACCCACGTTCATAAGCGGCAGACGTAGAACGTCCTGAGTTACCGCAGGTGTGACGTAGAACGTCATCGAACGGAGAGGGTGGAAGCTGCGTGAGAACCCTCTTATGCTTCCTAAGGCGTCAAGGCTGCTAGAATCGAGGCCCTCGCTAAGCAATTAGGCAAACAAGGGAAGGGGAATGAGGGGCTCGTTATAAATATGACAGAAGCCAACAGCCACAGAAACCAAGGGGCACAGGGGATTTATATATATATATATATATATATATATATATATATATATATATATATATATATATATATATATATATATATATATATATATATATATATATATATATATATATATATGGGCTGCATGCTTTAGAGCTGACAACGGTGAGCGAACTCTCGCGATTAACCATTAACTGCTACCTGTCAGAGTGGCAGGGTGGGTGGGGACTGTAATGTAGATGTAAAGACAAAGAGGAATTCTTTACCACTCATGTGGGAGAACATCCCGTTCCTCTCGCTCCTAACGCCTCCCACGGTTGTGACAACCTCGCGAAATACTTGCTTAGGGTTCACTCTCCTTTCACTGGCAGGTGACAGCGGAAACTCTTCTCAGTGACCATTTTCTCATCCATATTACCACCTCTCTTTCGGACATCCCTCGATGTCATCCGGTTATTCACACCGACTGGCACACCTTTCGCACTAATCTCGCCTCCGACTCCTGTCAATCCTACGACGATTGGACGTCGCGCATCTCTGCAGCGCTCACGTCCAGCAGCCGTCGCGTTCGCTCTCTTTACCCAATCCCAGACCCAAATCCTCACCTTCTCCGTTTATATCGTCGCCGTAAACGTCTTCAACGTTTCTTTTGCTCCCAACCCCACAATGCCCTACTTTCGTCCCGGATCAGTGCTCTGCGGGCCGAGATCGTCGAACACTGCGCCGCCCTCGAGCGCTCTCGTTGGGGTGCTCTTTGTGATGGCCTTGACCCTGCATTGCACTCGCGACCCGCATATTCTCTCTTTAACCCTTCCTTGGTACTGGCTCTAGCTAAAGCCCTCACTTAGGGGACTCCCTCCGAAGTTTAAAACAGCCAATGTACACTTTATCCCGAAGCCCGGCAAGAAAATCAGCATCGAAAACGTGCGCCCTATATCCCTCACGTCGTGCGCAGGCAAATTCATGGAAAAGGCAGTCCACACCCGTCTCTCCAACTATCTTGAGGACAGCGAGCTACTGCCACACACGATGTTTGGGTTCAGGGCACACTTGTCCACCCATGATGTGCTTCTGCAAATCAAACGCGAAGTCATTGATCCCGCACGCACAAACAGTAACCGAGCGCTTCTAACACTTGACCTCAAGGGATCGTTTGACAATGTCAAACACTCCACAATCCTCAACAACCTCCAGCGAGTCCAGCGAGCCTACTCGTACATCTGCGATTTCCTTACGGACAGAACCGTCAACATCAGCACCGGCCCAAAACACACAACGCAAGTGAATATGGGCACGAGAGGCACTCCGCAAGGGACAGTACTATCCCCACTTCTCTTCAACATTGCACTCCTAAATCTCGCACCTCTTCTCAATCAGGTACAGGGCATACGCCACGCCCTGTACGCTGATGATATAACCATCTGGACAACCACGGGAAGTATGGAAATGATTGAAGAACAACTACAAACAGCGGCGACAACAGTTCAAAATTATGCACAGGCGTGTGGACTAACGCGCTCACCCGAAAAATCCGAACTCATAGTCTTCCGTCAACGCAATAATCAGGACACCATCAACATCCGCGTAGACAACTCACCCATCAAGGAAGTTCAGACCCTCAAGATACTGGGTCTGCACATAAATAACAACGGCAAAAACCTTCTCACCCTCCAGAAACTACGGCTCGTGAGCGAGCAAGTCGCCAGGATGATCGCCAGGATAACGACGCGCAAATCAGGGATGCGAGAAGACGATACTCTACGACTAGTGCAGGCTTTCGTTGTAAGCCGCATCGTCTACGTAGCGCCCTACCTCCGCCTCAAAAAGCGTGACATCAAAAACCTCGACATCATAATCAGAACAACCTATAAGAAGGCCCTTGGACTCCCTCTTGCGACATCTACGGACCGGCTCTTGCGACCGGGTCTGCACAACACGATCGATGAGCTGATAGAGGCACACCTTACGGCGCAGGTGGTACGGCTCTCCACAACTCGGACTGGCCGACAAGTCCTGAGTGATTTAAACATAAATTGCCCCCGACAGCTAGACACCAAAACCAACATCCCAGCCTCATGGAGAGGACAACTCAAGGCAGCTCCACTTCCCAGGAATATCCACCCCGGTTTTCATCAGTCAAGACGACAAGCACGAGCCGAAGCCATGAAAAGACACTACGGAGGGCGCGAGGGCGTGTTCTATGCCGATGCTGCGGGTCCCGAGCAGGGAATGACGGCCGTCGCGGTAGTGCACCAAAATACAACAGTCGACGGACTAGTACTGGCTAGCCCGGACGTACTGGCAGCGGAAGAAGTGGCGATTGCTCTAGCTGCAACACACACTAGCTCAGAATACATTCTCACAGATTCACAGACACTGTATCGCAATTACCTCAGGGACAGGGTCGCACCGCTAGCGGCTAAAATCCTGCAAGATAGCTACACCCGTGGCTACCAACCCACACACAAACACTTAATAAGGGTACCAGGTCACCAGGGCATCCCAGATAACGAAAGCGCACATGCCTCAGCCCGAGCATTTCTCCCCCGGGCACCCAGTGCGGATGCCTTGGAACCTCCTACCCCCCTACTAACTTACAATGACATACTTCAGCACTTAAGATTATCCCGTCGAGTCTGCCCTCCGCCGGCGCTGATGAAAGGGGAGGAACTATACCTCCGAGAGCTACAGACCAACACTTACAACAACCCAGGAAGACTACACGCCATAGACCCGGAGTCATTTGACTCACAATGCAAATTCTGCGGGGAGAAGGCGGACCTGTACCATATGGTATGGGCCTTCCAACGAAATCAGGCGATCACTGTTAATAACCAGCCAACGCAGGAGGGGTGGGAGGCAGCTCTGACCAGCTCGGACGAAAAGAGTCAAAAGCAACTCATCGAAAAAGCCCGGACAGCAGCCTACGCCAATGGGGTTCCGGACTGAGAGCTCCAACCGCCGCTACAACCTCCTAAACTATTTCATTAAAACATTTTCACCACCACCAGCTCACCTCTCTCTAAATCCCGCCCCCTCTGGTCCCCTCCTACTCGGTGTACTCGGGCGGACTTAACCCCGATCTGGACCACCACTTCACTCTCCGGAAGCACGAATCGTCTCTGGCTGCTAATGGTGCACATTCGGCTCCCAGTAAGGATGCCATTACGTACACCACACTTCGTTACCTTCCTGACTGCGCCATAGAATTCCTCCTTAAACCTACAACGAGGCCTGGGACAACGGCTGCCTGCCGAGCTCCTGGACCTCTTCCCTCATTTCTATGATCCCAAAGCCGGGCGAACCTCCCCATCTCTCTCTAACCTCCGACCAATCTCCCTACCGTCGTGCGTTGGTAAGACCCTTGAGCGAATTAATCTGACTCACCTCTCTAATTTTGTTGAGGCGAGCGAATTCTTCCCCCATTCTCTCACTGGCTTCCGACACCGCGTCTATGCACAGGACATGTTTCTGATTCTCCAGCACACATTCTTGTCACCTACACCCACTCAAGTTCACACATTTGTGACCGTCGATGTTCGCAAGGCCTTCGACGTTGTTTGCTACGACCACATCCTTTTTCAAATCGCCTCCTTGGACTGTGGCTCCCGTTCATTCCTCTCTAAACGGGTGGCTCGATTTCGAGTAGACACCCATCTGTCCGACTCACACTGCAGACAGGTACTCTACTCTGTGCTGCAATCACAAAACATTACGATCCTAACACGGATGGGCGATGCCCGCACTGTGGGGAGACCTGCGATATCTTCCACATGGTGTGGGCATGTACTCAAAATTTCCACCTCCCCCCTTCCCCAGCCCCTTTCAGAGAGGCATGGGAGACTGCCCTCCTTAACTGCTCCTCGCTTCCAGGAATATCCACCCCGATTTTCATCAGTCAAGACGACAAGCACGAGCCGAAGCCATGAAAAGACACTACGGAGGGCGCGAGGGCGTGTTCTATGCCGATGATGCGGGTCCCGAGCAGGGAATGCGGCGGTGTCCCGGACTAGGGACGCCGACCATGCAGCGGGGCCACTCTCTGGCTCCCAAACTCTATTTCATCAAATAAAAGTTTTCACCACCACCACCCGTGGCACTCCTCAAGGTGCTGTTCTCTCTCCTACCCATTTCAATCTCGCTACGGCCCCTCCCGCCTCACAGCTAGCTGAAATTCCTGACCTGCATCACATATTTTACGCCGATGACATCACTCTCTGGTGCTCGTCTGGCTCACCCTGTCACGTACAGGACACCCTGCAACGTGACCGAGATCTTCTCATCGACTCCTTTGTCACCACCGCTGGCCTCTCTCTTGCTCCTGAAAAATCTGAGCTTCTCCTTCTCAACCATTCCTCCTACCCACGCTCACACAATCACTTCGTCTCTCTCCACCTTTCTGGCTCTCCCATTCGTGCCGACACGCAGTGCAAAGCTCTTGGCTTCCCTTTGCATGCGGCCAAGAACGTGCAAGCCCTCCACTGCGCTGTCACCAGATCCCACTCGGTAACTCACCTCCTGCGGCGCGTGTTCACTCGACGCTCGGGTCTCCACGAGGCTCACGCGTGCCGAGTTGCCCACGCGCTGGCCGTCAACAAGGTCTTGTACCTTGCACCCTACGCCTCCTTCACTCAGATTGAACTTAACGCTCTCGAGACTGCCCTTGTGGGTCTCTAAAACGCATCTCTCAACCTCCCTATCACTACCTCTACCGCTAAGCTATTTGCCACAGGCCTCTTCCATCCTCTCCGTTCTCTTCTCACTCTCCATCGTGACTCACAATCAGTCGTTTTTACAAACATTAGTAAACCTGCCACCAGCATAATAAAGACAAGGCACAGGAGAGGCGCACGGGAGAGTCGCTGGACGCCAACTGGTTCTTTAGTGCAGAAAGGCACTTATATGCACAAATAGGGGCGAAAACGATTTGTAAAACGCAACATGAGTGTGCGTGATCGCATGTGCATTCTGCGGCAACAAGCTTCCACGAAGGAAACTTTTTTCCGTGATATGAAAGGAGTGGCCACGTATTTTTCAGCTTTGTTTTTAATGCAGTAGACTTCTATTATTTCTCTGCAACGCTTTCTTTTGCCACACATGTGCGTGGCGTTAATCTGTGGCAAGACTTGCTATACATTTTTGCACGTTTTACCGTGTTCTGCCATGTAACAATCCGTAGCTACAGCTTGCACAGCACGTCGGTACTCCCTCAACCTTTGATTTGAGCAGCTGCCTGTATGGCGGATGCACGACTTTTTGCACAGGAGAGGAATCTCGTAAAGCACACCTATAACACATCAGCCTGTTGTTCACAGGCAGATCATTTGCCTCGTACACAGCTCGGCAGATTTGCGAGAGCTTACTGGGCGCCGAAAATACGAAGTGTACCCCGCACTTTTCGGCCACCTTTTTAAGCCGGTGTGACACATAGTGATGTTTGGTACGACCGCCGGCCGCCTTGTCTGGGTATCCTTTTTTTTTGGAGTTGACCTCTTTCGCGAGGCTTTGCACAACAGAAGCAATGGTTTCCTGTGGGAAATCGGCCTTTTTCAGGCTCTGTACTTGTATGTGCACACGAGCCTAGACTTGGCGCTCACACGACTTGAGGGCCTCTCGTATTCAGTTCAGAGCAATCTCCCTCTTTACTATCTTAGAGTGGCCCGAATAATACTTCGAAATGTCCTTTTTGATTCGAGGCATATACAGCCCTAAACCATTTGCTTCCACTCGTTCGAAATGGTTGGAAGGATGACATACTAGAGGTGCCGAGAATGGTGTCGTATATCGGGTTTAACATCCCAAAGCGTCTCGTGCTATTATGGACGCGGTAATGGAAGGCGCTAGATTTCTATCAAGTGAGGTTTCTTAATATGCACTGACATCGCATAGTACACGGGCCTCTGGTACTTCGTCTCCATCAAAATGCGACCACCGCGGTCAGGATCGCGGTGTCTTTCGGGTCAGCAGTCGAGCAGCCTATAGCCACCGAACCACCGTGGTGGCTAAGGATGCGGAGAACGCAAGACAAAAATGTGTAATATTTTAAAAACGTTGTATAGGGCAGGGGCGTGTGGACAATAATCCCTGAATAATTAAGTGGAAACAATGAATCCACTCAAGTGAAAGAAACCAGTTTACGGCCAGTGAGCTAAGACTCCTGGAAAAATACAAGAAACGTTAATTATGATTACACGCTAATTACATTGCGCAATTTCAAGCATTTTACAGACGCGCAAAGCCTTTCATGCAAGCTGGGCGAGGTATCTGTCTTCATCCTGGAATGTGAGGCTGGGACCGGGGAATCGCCATACCTCTCAAAAGCTAAAACGAGGTAACAAAAAACTAATGTCGAATTACGTTTTGTTCAGTCGCAAATAATGGATTTCCACAATTCTGAGTACAAGACCCCAGCATATCTACATTCATGCAAGCGACTTAGGTGACAAGAGTGGAGTTCAGAGACTGAGGCGGTTGTCCCACGCCCCTCCACCATCATCAGCAGCAACCTCACTAGGCCCACTGCAGGACAAAATCCTCATCATAACTCGCCAATTAACCCTGTCACGTGCCAGCTGCGGCATCCCTATCCCCGCATGCATGTTGATCTCATCCGCCCGCCTAACTTTCTGCCAACCCTTGCTACAATTCCCTTCCCTTAGAATCCGGTCTGTTACTCTTAACAACTATCGGTGATCTTGCCTTTTTTTTATCCCCTCAACCCCTTCCCACAGTGTAGGGTAGCAAACCGATTATTCTTCGGTTAACCTCGCTGCCTTTCCTCTTATTCCTCCTCCTCCTCATAAGCCGTGTTTTATCCCTTACCCTTACTGCCCTGTCTGAATGTTGCACGTATTCTTCATTGCATAGCTCGCCGCTCTGCCCTCAAGTTCATCCCTTTTCGTCAGCCCCCACGCTTCTGACCACAGGCGAGTACCGGTTGTATACATTTCTCTTCACGGATACTGGTAAACTCGAGTTCACGACGTGAAGAACAAGCTGAACGACATTGGTGCAACCAAAAATGAAGTATGAATGCATGGTTCAAATGGGGACTGCCATTTCCTAGAAATGGCAGAAATGGCGCTCTGTACACAGGGCAAAACGCTTCCCTAAAACACGTTCTGGGCGTGTTTCAGGCTGAACATGGGATATCTAGCGATAACATTTGGTTAGAAATGATATGGGTGTAAGTAGGGGCAGTTAAACTCCTAGGATTGAATCGTATTTTTTGCTTTCCTGGTCGCAGCACCTTTGCGAGCTGTGGGACACTCAGTTCGGTCTTTCTAGACATGTGTTTTGCCCTCTGTACATGTCGTGTGCTCCTTTGTTGTGTCCCGTCTTCTTCGCGCAAGTACGTATCCGTTCATTTCAAAGAGCGACCCCCAATTTCTCCCCTGAGCCCGGCACTGGCTTCTTCGACGTCAATAAATCTCAGTCCAGGCTCCTGCACAGCGCACAGGCCATGTAGAAAAAGATGGCAAAGGAGATGTTTGCAGTAATCGACAAAATGAAGAGACGTCGTCGGCCACACGGCAGTGAATGCTTCTTAGGGCTAGCTTATCTTGACGCAACATGATATTACCTAAAAGGGAAGCAATCTTGTCAAGTGCCTTTAGAACAGTGTGGTTGGCATCAAGGTTGCTATCGTTGTCCAATGCACGTTCGTTACGAAGCGGAAGCTTTCGTGTTCTTAAAGCCACAGCGACGTTTTTTTCACATGTGGCACCCGAGCTCTCTACGCCATTGCGGCTTCTAGCGAGAGGTCGACGCGTCCACGCCGTCTGAGCTAACGGAGGTCACAGAGCCTCCTCCAGTGGTGGCCACGGCCTCGTCGGAAACCACGACGAGGGTGGTCACGGCCTCTTCCGAGACCGTGGCAGGGGTGGTCCCGTCCTTATTAGTGTCTGCGGCAGCCGTTTGTACACCGCCGGCGGTTCTCCTCTTGGAGTCGTCGATTTGCTTGCGGCGCGCGATCATCATGCCGACCAACAAGGCCACCATGAGGAAGACGATGACGACGCTCCCGATCATGGACAGGATGGCACTGCGGCGTAAAAGAGACAGCGCACTCATCGATTTCTGCGATATTCGCCGTTCTGAAAAGAGTGGTGGGTGCTGTAGGGACCCGAGCTGAGCTGGTCGATTCGCTCCTCGAAGCCAGTACTAACAACGCCGAAGAAGGCATGTGAGCTGACGCGGCAGGGCGCACAGCGAAGTTTGATCCTGCGGGTCCCCACAAGCTATACAATAGGGAAGAGATAGTGTCGGTTCTTATTTTTTTTTTGTGTCCCACCTTTCGGGTCACTTTTGTTTGCTTAAAATGGTGCCGCTCCAAAATAAAGCATAAACGCGCTATCTAAGGTTAAGGTCACCAAAAAAGTGCATCTACCTTAAGATTCCTAGCGGAAAGTTTTCTGCCAAGAGTGCTATGCCATTAAAGAAAGCCCTCTCTTACAGGCCACAACCTGCATGGAATGGCGTATTCAATATTCACCTCTATATTGTCATTGGAAAACACTTGCTGCCGCAACTACATGAACGGCCGCATAGGTCGCACCCCGCTCCGGCTCCTCCAGAGCGCGACCCCACCAAAAGTCACACAAAGCATTTACTGGGTGCAGGACACACCGACATAGAGGGGAACGAACGCGCCGACGAGGTAGCTCGAGGGTATACGAGCCGAGCTTCCGCCCAATCGGATGATCTACCCGACCGAGTCGGCCCTACGTACTCAGACATTCTCAACTACTATAAGGGGGTACGGATCCGCTATCTGCCGCCTCATTCTGATCTAAATCAACTAGAGGCAGTGTATTGGCGAAGATTGCTGACAGGAACATTCCCAAACCTGCATATCCTTAGCAAGATTTACCCGACGCAATATCGGGACAGTTGCCCGTGGTGTGGCAGCAAACCATTGTTGTACCACACCACGTGGGAATGCAGTAAGAACGACAGCTTTCGCAAAGAACCGAGTGCAGAACAGTGGGACAGCCGGCTCTCCAGCGGCGATCTGGGTTGCCAACAAGGTCTGATCCAGCACGCCCAACGAGCAGCGAAGCTCAGCGGCGCCCTGGAATAGGGGCACCGACCCTGTGAGAAGGAGGAAGATGGACCTCTTCTTTCTCGTCTGCTACTAGCACCTTTCTAGAGCAATAAAAGTCTTTCCTACCTACCTACCTACCTACCTACCTTACTTATTTATTGTTTGGGTGCCACCTCTTGAATACTGGAGAAATTCTCTAACTGCATACACTCAAAAAAAAAAACCTTAGCATGTATGCAGTGACTTTTACATTTTAAAAGACACCATTCCTATTTCTTCTATCCGTAGATTATGACCTTATTGTTCTAAAAAAAATTTAACGTGTAAGGTTATCTCTAGTTTTTGCTTCAATCTAAGCGCCTATTTTTTAACTCTGACGATAGGTAGGGTGGTAGCTGACGACCAGGTATCTGGGAATGTTCGCTTCGAAGTTCTCTGCATGCAGAGCAGTAATATACATTAATTTTTTGCGCGTCTCAAAGATGCGCGTCGTCAAAAGTGTCAAAGGCGAGCGAGGAATGGCACGACAACAGCCAGAAATGAGCGGCTAACGACTTGTGCCTGCCGGTGCCAGGGCGAGGCCAGCAAGTCGGCATCCGGATTGCGGCAGCTGTGGGCGAGTTGACTGCTATGCTTGCGGATGGGGAAAGGGCGCGTTCGTCGGCCGGGAGCCGGCCTTGACACCAGGCGCACTGCTCCAGTGCTGTAAACCGCCCACAGGTCGCATGGCCTAGAGACTTTCGTCCCCGCCCGCACCTCGCGTTAGGTGGCCTCTAAAAACATGCGAGTTGTCATATTCCGTGACCACACCTTTGATTGCAGCCTCGCTGACATAAACGACGCCAGGTTCAACGTTCCAGCTCAACTCGCTACGCGACCGAGCTGAAAGTGAAGCCTGCTGCGCGCATGAATATACCTTTTCTCGCACATGCAAAAAATTCGAGGGGACACTTAAGCTTCGCCTTAAGGCTATGATGCGATAGCTTTGATGCCCATATATGCACATTTTGTCATTATCTACTTAACCTTCATAGATCCCTGGGAGTCCTCATAACAGTCCTGGCGTTGTGGTGGGGCCGTTAAACGATGCGCCACTGGCCGGCGATCCCACGTGCTGCCATCAACGAGGCTTGTGCGACTCACGTTAATTATTAAGGAGAAAGCCTTTAATGATCAAATGTTTTAGGGGAATCCCCCAAGGTGGAGTAGATTTGTAATAAGGGAGTAAAAAAAAAAAAAAAAGCTACGAAGTTTCTGAGAACTACGAAGTTTCTGAGAAAGCTGTATAGCTTTCCTTTGTAGCTGTATGGCTGCGCTTGGGTGGATGCAAATGAGTAATTACTCCCTTATTAAAAGCCTTTAATGCCTCATGCTGTCATTAGCAGCCGTGTCGGCAGATTTGTCCGCGTTTCGGCGTCAGTACTCAAAAAGAAACTGCGTCGAGGCTGAAGCGGAGATGATACCACTCCGCCAAGAAGGCTCAAGGTTTGAGCATGAATAAAGGCCCATCTAGTGAATGCATGGGTTTCATTAACGACATAAAAGGAATAGAAAAATGAAAAATAAGGGAAAAATTAGAAAACAATAAAACATGAAAAGAAACAAAAATAAAACATAAATCAGAAAATATAAAACATGAAAATAAAAATAAAAACAACAAAAATAAACAGCGATAAAGAAAGAAAAAATAAAATATGCAAAATAAGAAATAAATTAGAGATTATAAAACATGGAAATAAAAAATAAAAAACAATGAAAGTAAAACAAAAATGAAAATAAAATATGGAAAATAAAAATAAATGAAAAACAACATTGCGCCAGAAAAACCTTTCGCCTCGCAGCACTTCAGAGAGCAAAAGTGCCCCCTCAATTTTTTTTAATTTAACTGCATCCAGCCGCGCTAAGCAATTTGCTGGCAATCCAGTGGGCAGGTTGTGATGACGCCACAAGGTTACGTGACGTGGGTGGCTCAACTGCCTCCAAGTTTGCTTATCAGGGCATTTTTCGTGGATTTTTCACCCTCAGTCAATGACTCCGACGCGAGATTTTCTGGGAAACCAGTTAGTTGGCCTTCCCTAAATGCGACTCCCAAATCACCCTGGAACTCGGAAACGAGACAATACCTGAGAAAACGGAAGTCAGGGTACTTGGAATTTAACAATACTGCAGATTGGGCGAGTTGGTTAACATACATCTTGCAAAATTTTTTAGCGCGAAAAACACGGACAGAAAGAGTAGACGACAGCGCTCGTGTCGTCTACTCTTTCTGTCCGTGTTTTTCGCGCTAAAAAATTTTGCAAGATGTACTTGGAATGTGGCTGCAAAACATAGGACGATGCAGCAAAACCATCGCCTCTGTTGAGAGTACAACAAAGCAAGTCGCCAGAATCGTGCGAAGAGTCAGCAGTAAAAAGAAGGGGATAAGAGAACAGGACACCATAAGACTCATAGACAGCTTCGCCACGAGCAGGGTAACGTACAGCCTCCCCTACCACGAACTAAACAAGCAAGCGACTCTAAAGCGTACAAAACGGCGCTCAAACTTCCAATGTCCACCCCAACCGAAAAACTAATGGCCCTGGGAGTATCGAACACCTTCAACGAACTACGAGAAGCGCAACGTAGTGCGCAATTAGACGGACTCACTCAAACAAGAACGGGAAGACACCTACTGGAGAAATTACGGCCACCTCTAGGCACACAAAGAGACAAGGAACAGATTAATAATGAAGACAGAAACCACATCCGGGTAAGACCAATACCCCGACACATTGATCCCAATATACATCATGAAAGACGACAAGCCAGAGTCCGAGCACTCACCAGAGAACTCAGCGGCAATCCCAACGTAGTCTACACGGACGCAGCAAAGTACCGATACCAACGCAAAACGATCGCCGTTGTAACAGATGACGGAGGGCAAGAAATAACCAGCGCAACGATAAACAACCCAAACAGAGAAGCAGCTGAAGAAGCCGCCATTGCTCTGGCAATATCGCACGGCAGCGCAACAGGACACAACCTCACTATAGTGACGGACTCCAAACAAGCATGTATAAACTACACAAGAGGCAGGATCGCCAGCATCGCCAATCATATTCTACACACGACGAGAAGACACAAAAACACTAAACATAGTATAGTGTGGGTTCCCGGACATGAGGGGATGAGGGACAACGCGGCAGCAGAAGAGTTAGCTCGAGGGTACGTCAACCGAGCAGACTCAACACTTTGCACCACAGGCACCTTTGACCCAGTTACCCCCACGTTCTCAGATATACTCGATCATTACAGGGGTCAGCGGAAACGCTACCCAGCTCCACATAAAAGGCTCACCAAAGAGGAGGCGGTAAACTGGCGCAGACTACAAACAGGTACCTACCCAACCCTGCACAAACTACACATGATTTTCCCTACACAATATGCAGACGGATCTCCGTGGTGTCAGGGTAAACCTACCCTAGAACATGTCACATGGACCTGCCCTAAGGCAGACTTGGAGCCAAGAATAAACCACCCGAGTGTGACGCAATGCGAGCACTTGCTGGCCAGCGAGGACGAGGAAGCGCAAAGATTTTTTTTGCGCCGAGCCACAATGGCAGCAGTCAAGTGCGGCATCCAGGACCAAGGATCGACCACGGCGCCCAGTGACCCGTAAGGGTCAAGAACAGCAATTTATTAACAATAAAGTTTTTACCATCCATCCATCCATCTGGGACACGAGCTTGTTAACGTTTCCGCGTTAATATCTGGAAGCGAGGCTCGCGTTCTCGGCGCCCCATGGATCGACTGCCGTCACCACACGCCTTTGCGATGGCGGGAAATGAAAGCTGGTCGACTTGGATGCAAACAGAGGAAAGGGCGGCTCACGGTTTCGGTCTCCTGCGCTCGGTGGCGGGAATGCTGATGTTTGCCTCATGGTCCGCATGTGCCCCGAGAACTTGCGGGCAGGCGCCGACCTGCGGTGTGCAAATGGTTTACTTCAGCGTCAGTCACGTCAGCAGTCTGGAAGTGTAGTTCATTTTCCAGTAGCCGCCGCGGTGGCTCAGTGGCTATGGTGCTCGGCTGCTGGCCCGAAAGACGCGGGTTCGATCCCGGCCGCGGCGGCTGAATTTCTTTGGAGGAGAAATTTGAGGCCCGTGTACTGTGCGATGTCAGTGCACGTTAAAGAACCCCAGGTGGGCGAAATTTCCGGAGCCCTTCACTCCGGCGTTCTCTCATAGCCTCAGTCGCTTTGGGACGTTAAACCCCATAAACCAACCAACCAATCATTTTCCAGTAGGCATTGAATCTACGAAGGGGAAACGTGAATTCATAATGGTCTCGCCTGCTTTGCTTTACTAACGCACCAGAGAGAACAACCGCACAGAGAACGCTCGCCATAGAGCACCGTTCCAACGCTTTATTTTAAGATCGAAACTGCGTGCATTCATTTTCACGTATTATCACATCCAGCAGTGCTAACTGCATGCCAGTGGAAATCTCAGCCAAATTACAAGATCTTACTAACAGTGTACCACTCCTGTGGTCGGGCCGGGCAGAGTTCAAGATCAAGTCCCCTTGAAGAGAGGAACGTCTTGCAGGCCCTCGACTGCGTGATTACAGCGCAATACAGCAGCTGCCAGTGAAGGATGTCAGCATGGTCTTTCTTCTCCCTTGACGATCAGCGTAAGAGCGGCAGTAGCTTCTAACAAACTTTTTGTATGGGCTAGTCGGTGGTTCATCTTAAGGAAGGTAACAGCAGCGCAAAAAGACGGGGACACAAGAGACACAAAACCAACATGACTGGCGCTGAGTCCTGTTCAGCGCCAGTCCTGTTGGTTGTGTGTCTCTTGTGTCTCCGTCTTTTTGCGCTGCTGTTACCTTCCTTAAGAAGTAGCTTCTCAGCGACCTCCAGTTTCACTTAGCGGAAGCACCTTGACGTGGATACCATTTAGTGGAAAATCGACGCGCCCGTCAGCATCGCAAGTTCATTCACTAGTTTGCTAGGAGCCACTGCGCGATTAGCTTGTCAATTCCTGCGTGTGTGTGTAGTATAGCTTGCGGATGCCGGCATTCAGGGTCAGTCCTTACCTCTGCGCGTCTCTGGGTGACGACACCTGCAGGAGATGAAGAAGCCGGTGCCTCTGCCGACACGGCCGCGGGAGCAGGTGGCTGTGCAGATTCCAAAGCAGCTGCCCCTGTCTCTGCCACAGCCTCAGCCGGATGTTGTGGCGAGGACTCTGGTCGGCTCTCCGCACGTGGTGTCGTAGCCGCAGTGTCGGTCCTGGATTTACACTCTCGCTTCGACTTTTTAGCCTTTGGAGGCGACGACTCGACGCCTCCATCAGTTGCCCTGCATGCGAGCGAAGCAGAGAATCTTGTGCTGTAATTGCAGTTCCCAACGATGGAACGAATGTGCTAGACAGGGTCCAGTTTTTTTTAGGCAATCTCGCGTTAGCTTGCCGAGTGTCTGGGCTTCTGCTCCCGGTCGCTCCGATTAATCTCGGTCGCTGACGCAGGCCACAACGCCTGTACCTTCACACAATCAGCCAAGAGCGAGAGAAAACCGAAAGGCGACGGACTCCTGTTCCTAGTGCATATCTCCGCGACTTCGGTGCAGGCAGGCTGGTCGTGGGAAGAAGCAACTGAAGTAGATGGCCGCAAGACTTCAGAAACAGTCCGATAATGCGGGATGGTATGCAGCAGACGCTGCGACAAAAGACTTTCGCTGCGAAGGCTTGAGCCATTTGTTGTGGTTTCACAAAATATCAGAAATAAGTGACGGCTGCATCCTGGCCAAAGCGGCATGGAGGTTCTTAAGGTCGGGCTTCCTGCTGTTCACAAATTTTCTGCTAGGGGCAGCGGGGTTGTAGTTTCAGAGCGGCCAACAATGTTGCCGTTGAAAAAGCAGCTCAGTCCTGCAAGCGCAAATGCCTTGCCAGAGGAGGGCCCTTCAGCCAAAGACTTAACCTGTTATGACGCCGCGATCTACCACCTTGCACCTACCACGGTCGCTCACAAGCGGACACTAACGGGTGCGAAGTGTTTACCCTGGACGTCATCACAGCAAGTGGCCGTCTTTGGCTGAAGGATGTCCTCTGGGAGGCATTTGTCGCTTCGTTTGCGATTTGAATCCAGTTGTCGAACTATCCCTACCTGCGCGCTCCCTGGCGTGCGTATCTTCTCGTAGCCACATTTTGGGCTCATTTCGTTTTTGCCTGTCGTTACTTGCTCTCCAGCTTGCACAATCACCGTTCCAGGTGAATAAGGGACGCTGACCTGTTTCAAAGAACTACAAACTCAAGGCTTGGAGATGTGCCTCGTGTATGTGCCACATGCGCACAGGCAAACTCACTTGACATTGTCTGTGGTGGTGGGTTTGGGAGGCTTGCCGCGTTTTTTGGCCTGTTTCTTGTGTTTCCCGGTCGCGGGCGACGTGCTAAGCTCCACGCCTGGCCCCGCCGCCGCTGGGCTCGCCTCTGCCACGCTGTGCTCCTCGGCTACCTTGCTGGGTTCCTCCATGGACGGGCCCTGCTTACGCTGACACGAATTCTTCTCTGCGCGCTCGAGACTCCGGCTGCTTTCTCTTCCTCTGTCACACGGGGCGGACCGCGTGGACCGTGGATGGAGTGATCATCGATAAAGTGCAGCGTGACTTCTTAGCGCATATAATTTTCTTGTTTCCTTCAGGAAAACGACCTTACCGGCTTTGTGTGGTATGATGTCGACGAAAGACTATACAGAAATTATTTATATCGCAGTTTGTATTATACAGCCATAAATATTGCCACCCATCTGTGTGGTTTCTTCATTCACACTCAAAGCCGCAGGCCGGCGGCTTTACCATTTTGTCTGTGACGCGAGATGCGAGCAGACTTATCTCGACTGATCCTGGCTATGAACTGCTCCCACATTTTTCTAGATTGTAGTAGTTGCTTTTGCTTCTTCATCTCGAAAGTTCCTTGCTAGCTTTAAATTGGGCGGGCGCAGCCAAGAGCTATAGACATTCTGTGCGAAGACCGCTAAGCATGCTTGTTGTTTTCCCCGCCGCCAAGTTATTCAGTCCGTTGTGGGCGCAGGTCAACCCAATACACGGTTTTAAAGACCTTTACGCTGTCTTTAAAACCATGTGACATCTGGTGGACGTTCTGCCAGATATCCTGGTCACCCTCACCCCCTGGGAACCGCCAAAGCAGCTACAGCCGTCCCGAAGAAATAGCTCACTAGAAGGCCACAGAAGCCATCCCAACCAAAAACGAAGTGCAAAGCAGCCCTCGTCTCGAGTGGCGTTCACCTGAGTACGGACTATTACCGGACCGCACACGAGCAAAAGAAGGACTGCTCAGCGCCGGCGTTTTCCATGGCTTCGACGCCAGCCCCCATTATTTTGCTCCAGCGCGGACTGCCGCCCGCGTTCAACGGTTCACCAGGCAAGGATCATGAAGAGTGACTGGAACAGTTTGACCGCGTCGCCGTCTTCAACAGTTGGGATGACAAGACTGAAGTGAGCCATGTTTTCTTCACCCTGGAAGACCAAGCCAGAATTTCGTTCGAGAACCACAAAGCTCCCCTCGTGACGTGGGAATCATTCAAGCGGCAGTTCCTGAAGGTATTCACAAGCATCATCAGGAAAGAAAGAGCGCAGTTGTTTCTACAGTCACGCATCCAGCACTCGAGTAAGGCAGTGACCGCATACGTCGAAGTCATGAAGCGCTTTTTTTGACGTTCCGATCCTGACATAACGGAAGAAAAAAAGGTGGAGCTTGTGATGCGTGGTGCTAAAGGGGCACTTTTCGATTTTCTGACCAGCAATCCACCGAATATCGTCGTAGTTTTAAGCAGTGAAGTGGCCACCATTGAGAAAACCTTGGAAGCACCAGCCCGCCCTTCTCCTCGACAGCTCCAAGTGACCACGACAACCATCACGGACGGCACAGCAGTCGGAGGCAACCTGCGGGATATCATTCGCGAAGTTGTACAGGAAGAGCTGCGTCCCTAATTACGATCTTGTCTTGCACGTGGTCAGACTATTTCCTAGAACCTCACATAAGTATATTGTCGCTCCTTGCACCCTTCCCACGTCATATCTTCCACCACATTTCCGGCCTTGTCACCCTCTCCCTTTGTTCACCTTTTTTTTTTCTCCTAATCCCCTGCTACCAGTTCTCGGAAACCATGACACTCCTGTTACCCCCTCCGCCCCTACTTTTTGGCTTTCTCTGAACACGAGCCATTTCCCCCCCTCCCCCTGCCTTGTCCTTCCTTGGAAATGCCCCCCTTCCTTTCTCCTTCCAGTGCCAGCTTATTTTTTTTTTCCTTGTTCTCATTTCCCTGTACCACGCTGACTAATCATTTTATCTGAGTTTTGCAGGTTCACCCAGCGCCTCCCCCCCCGTCGCAGCCCCTTCAAAGCCTTTTGTTCATTACACACCCCCCGGATATAAGTTGTTCCACTATTGCAGCCTAACGAATCATGATTCACCTCCCTCCCCTTCCTGACACGCATCCCCTCCCACACCACTTTCCTTCCCCACCCCCGGGGCCTTCCTCCTCGGAGCGAAGGCCCTATTTAATCCCTGCCGATGATGAACGCTTTGCCCAGACGAAGACAAGTCCCCTTGTCGAAACGTTGGCTCTAGCAACCTGAGGTTTTCCCCTCCCTTGTTCATTTTGTGATCGCCAAGGACCATCTACCGCACCCTCTCTCTGCCATGAACCTGCTTCAAGTAGCCATTCTTGGGGAAATCGTCCCCACATAAGTTCAGCATGCGCTTGGCTCTCCGGCATCAAGGCATCCCGCTGAAGCTCCATTACGCTGTCTCCAGCGCCAACGACACGCACTAAGTCCGCTTCTTCGATGTGAACCAGCTGTTCCCGAACGCCGCACCCCTACCCCCGCCAGCCCCACCTACGAACGGCGCTCAAGCCCCAGGAAATGCGATGCCTGGAGGACTTCCGACAACCGCCCGCTGTGCTAAGCAGAAGCTCGCACCTAACTCGTGTTATCGCAGATATAACCGATTGATAATGTAAGGAAAGGGGCCAACGCCGAAGAGAAATTTAAGAAACAATTGCCGACGATTACATTCAATTCTATTCATTCATTTTATTTTCCAGAAAGATTTGGCGGATTTATAGGCAAAAAGCTGTTCCTGACAGCTTGACAAAGGCCTACAAAACCACCAACGAGGCAGTAGGTGATGACCTGATGATGCAGAATATTGAAGAAGAATAAAATATGTTTTACACACAATACATGACTACAAACATGGATAATAGCTAAGTAGCAAAATATACATTAACAAGAACATATATTAACAAGAATTACATTTTAGAACTTGACACCAGTTCTACAGAAAACAGTATTGACGAAATATCGATTATAACTTCAAAGGAAATTTACACATATTGTTTTAGAAATACAATTATGTGGCATACAAAAAATAAAAGACATTAAGGCTAAGGAAATAATAGCATGTAAACTATCCATCAAATAGTTAACCGGTTATATATCTAGGAAAAGGCAGCACATAATACACACAATCTCGAAACCTACATTATATAATTATAGCTAAAGTGAGTACACTTGTGCACATCTGGTACAATTTGTAAAGAAAGGTGCAGCTATGTGGACAAGAATTGGTCAAGTAACTGTTTTAGTGTAGGCTTGGTTATGTGTTTGTATTTATTTAGGATGACTGGAAGATTATGCTCAAGTGTTTGCACTTTATAATTTGTGCGGAAACGAGGTATGAACCATATATCAGTGTACCGTGTATGAGTGTTTTATTGAGTTCTAAAGAGGCTAATGACTTAAGGAAATGCCTGAAAGAAACCATTGCTAAATAAAACGATCGCAGGACGCGAAACTCGTAAGCACGTTTGATGCTAATTATATTGTAGGACTGAAAATATTCTGCTGTCGACGACAGGAAGTCTATATTGGCTATGTTACGAATATTTTTTTTTCTGGAGTACGTATATCCTGTGGACATTTCTTTGTGATGTAGTCAACCAAATTAAATTTGAATAATTAGTGTAGGAGGCAAACAAGGCATTGTAGACTTGTAGTTTTATTTTTGTTGGTAGAAACGAACGGCAACGTGATAATGCCCCTGTAACTGTTGAAAGCTTTTTACAGAGGTTATCTATGTGAGAGTCACACATAAGATGAGAACTAAATGTTATGCCAAGTATCTTGATTTCTTCAACAATCTCAATAATTTGGCCTTCGCAGCGGATATCTTGTTCAGTTTTAACTAACTTATTTCTGGTGCGAAAAATAACTGCTTTGGTTTTGAGGGGTTGATTTTCAGCTTATTTGATCGTGACAAAAAGATTAATTTTTCAATTACCCTTTCATATAAGAGTATTAACATCACTGCCTGATAGCAAAATACTGCTGTCATTTGCGTACACGATAAATTTAGCCCCCCCCCCCCCCGTCAGTACGGGCAATATCGTTTATATAGATGATGAAAATTAATGGGCCCAATATGCTACCTTGTGGTACACCAGTTAATATTGGCAGAGGTGAAGTTTTATTATTGCCAAGGTGAACACACTGAGTCCATTTTTTTAAGTATGACCGAAGTAATTCAAGAGATTTACCACGAATGCCATAATGTGCGAGCTTAAATATTAAAATGTTGTGATCAAGAGAATTAATTACTAATGCGAAATTTGAACGCAGCTCATCAGCCGTTTCAACTTTTCCATACATTGAGGCGAAGAATTCGTGAACGAAATGTAATCTATTTTTTATTTTTGTTGCGAAAGCAACCATCCGACAGCAAAAGCGAGACCTCATGTGGCCGCCGTAGCTACGCTGACCTTGTTTCGATTGGTCGTGACGTCACAGTGCGCGAATTTCAAACGGGGCTAGTTGTACTTTGGCTAGGCTATGTACTCTCGACCACTTAACGCGACCTCTTGTCAAGCTCTTCCCGGCGAATAAAATGTTTTACAATCAATCTAGTAACCATGCAACCAATTAAAGGGATCGTATAGTGATGCTCCAAGAAAAGTGGGACTGAGTTTAGTTACTTGCTTAATTAACCAATTGGCGTTATTAACCTTTCTAGTCAGATTAGACAAATAAATAAAACCGAGTAGGAAATTGTTCGAGTTCAGTAATCGTACCTGGGCCTGCGGAGTGCGAGACGAGCACGCTAACCACTCCGCCATGCCAGCTCGGTGGTTTGGAATGAACAAAAGCGCGTCTAGTGAATACAGTGTTTTCGTTCACTCCCATCTTCCTCCCTTCCCGTTACGGTGAGGTTCAGATGTCCACCCAGATATTTCTATTTTATTATTTTATTCAATAAACCCCTAAAGGCCCTCAATCGAGGGTATTACATAGGGGGGAGCAATGACACACAACGCAAAATAAGATTGAGCAAGCGCCAAGGTGCAATACATAAGAACAGAAAGCACATGTAGAAAACAAAAGAAATAAACAAAAACCTGTAGTATACATTGTAATTTACACGAAAAAAAGAACAGATAGTGTTTTAGAGGCATAACAACCGCAGGAACAAAACAAAATAACAAGAAAGCTGAATGCAGCATGTGGTACAATCAGTTAGTAAAGCTAAACAGGCATTTGGGTAATAAGGTCCTGAAACTTATTAAGATCCCGTTCAGAAGCGATGTGTGATGGTAGATTATTCCAGTCGACTATAGTACGTGGTATGAAAGAGTTAGCAAACGAAGAAGTGTGGCATGATATGCGTTTAACTTTCAGCGGGTGGTCGCGACGTGGAAAAAAAGACTCAGGTGATTGAAAAAAATCGTCATGGAGCAGAACATGATGGTAAAGTTTATGGAAAAGGAGTGCGAGACGTGATAGTTTGCGGCGATGTGATAACGTATCAAATTCGGCGCGAGCCTTTAGTGCGGTGACGCTAGTATGACGAGAATAATCAGAAAAGATGAATCTAACGGCACGGTTTTGCAAATATTCCAAGTCATCTATAAGGTATGCTTGATCCGGGTCCCAGATGGCCGACGCATATTCGATTTTAGGCCGTATTAAGGTAACGTATGGTAGTTTTTTCAGGTGAAAAGGCGCTTGTTTAAGGTTACGTTTTAGAAGACCCAGAGAGCGGTTAGCAGCTGCAAGAATATGGCTAAGATGGTAGTTCCATGTTAAATTAGACTGAAGGTGTAGTCCCAAACACTTGTAGGAAGTAGAAAGTTCAACCGGGTTATTAAGGAGAGTGTAAGATGTCGGGATGCGGCAAGACTTGCGAGTGAAAGAGACAAGTTTAGTTTTAGAGGAATTAAGGGTCATTAGCCAAGAAGAACACCAGTTACTAATGGAATCTAAATCAGTTTGCCGAGATTGGCGGTCAGAGTCGTTAGAAATGCTACGGTATATAACACAGTCATCAGCGAATAATCTGATTTTGGATGATACGCAGGCGGGAAAGTCATTTATGAACATTAGAAAAAGTAAAGGTACCAAAACGCTTCCCTGGGGAACACCGGACGAAACGGGTGAGGAGGACGAAAGATGATTATTGACGGAAATGAACTGAGATCGGCATGCAAGAAAAGCTAGACAGATAAATTTCCTTTCTTCAAAAATCAATTTACCGACAAGCAAAGCGTAGAGCCGAACTGTCGATGGCGTTCTGTGGACTCCCTAGCAGCGTTGCAAGACGCTGTCGTGTTCCACTCCTAGAGGCGAAGCTAAACATCTTCACCACACATCAGTGACACACACCGGCTTTCGCCTCACCGCACTTTAGGTCAACAAAGTGCCCCCCTTGAATTTTCTTGCCTCGCCGCAGGGGCTTAGTGGTTATGGTGCTCGTCTCCTGGCCCGAAAGACGCGGGTTCGATCCCGGCCGCGGTGGCCGAATTTCGATAGAGGCAAAGTTATAGAGGCCCGTGTACTGTGCGATGTCAGTGCACGTTAAAAAATGGCTGAGGCTTAACTTGGTTAAGCCTGGAGAATGCGAAGCATCATAGTGTCGCGTAATTTGGAGGCCCACAACCACAGCAACGGCGCGAGGTGGGCCCCCATTTCTCCACTGTCGTGACGTCATCGTGTCACGTGGTGTGACGTCATGTATCACGTGATTTGGAGGCGCACAACCACAGCGATGGCGCGAGGTGGGCCCCCGTTTCTCCACTGCCGTGACGTCATCGTGTCACGTGGTGTGGCATCATCGTGTCACGTGATTTGGAGGCGCACAACCACAGCGACGGCGCGAGGTGGGCCCCCGTTTCTCCACTGTCGTGACGTTATCGTGTCACGTGGTGTGACGTCATGTATCACGTGATTTGGAGGCGCACAACCACAGCGACGGCGCGAGGTGGGCCCCCGTTTCTCTACTGTCGTGACGTCATTGTGTCACGTGGTGTGACGTCATGTATCACGTGATTTGGAGGCGCATAACCACGGTGAAGGGCTGAAGTGGTAGCTAAAGTAGTATGCTTCGCATAAAAGCCCCAGGTGGTCGAGATTTCCGGAGCCCTTCACTACGGCATCTCTCATAGCCTGAGTCACTTTGGGATGTTACACCCCATAAACCAAACCTATATAACCTATTTTTCTTACCAACAGTATATCAGAAAAACACAGTCCATTAGAACCTAAGTGCGACGAGTCTTTCCATACCTTAAGTGGTTATGACTTCAAAAATCACTAGTACAAGCACATACAAAGTGATTAACAAAAGAATGCAACTCGTGCAAGGTTACACTTGAGAGAGATTACAATACAAAAGAATTATTGCACTTAAAGTGCACTACCACAAGAGAGAGAGGCAAACAGACAAAACATAATTTGTTCACTGAAACCTAACTGCCACCTGCCAGGGTGGCAGGGTGAGTGGAGACTTTATTGTACAATCTTTGTCAAAAGTAACCAGGCTGCATGGTTTGCTTCTAGCTCGTACAGTGGAGCCCTTACAGCTTCCCTAAAGCTTAAATGGTCGTTAAAGGTAAGGACTGGGCGTCTTCTTGCCTTCCACACGTTTTGATCTTTACGAAAGCCACAAGGGCTCGACTAGACAAGCTAGAAGCGAACCATGCAGCCTGGTTACTTTTGACAAACACGGTACATATACAGACAAACAAAAAAATTTTACTACTAATGCGGGAGAACATCCCGTTCCTCTCGCTCGTAACGCCTCCCACGGCTGTGGCAACCACGCGAAACCTCGTCTTTGAGAACCAGGCACTGCTGCAACAAGTCGAGCATGCATCCGTCTATTTCTCCGACCACAAAGCTTCCTTCATTGCCAATCAAGAACTGGTAGTGGAGTGTTTCTTGAAGAAGGAATGTGTGTGAAAAATAACAAGTTGTCTGTAATTTTACATAATGACTTGCTCGAATTCTTATCATCAATCTATCGAAAAGCTGAAACAGCTGATGACCTGGGCTCAAATTTCGCAGTAGGAAGTAACGTAATCGTCGGCAATTTTTTTTTTTTTTGAGCGCAGCTCTTTGGCGCCCGTTTTTGCGTTTCGCGGCGTCGCCGTCGTAACCACCAGTGGACATCTTAGTCGCACTTTAAAGGGACACTGAGGAGAGCACTATTAATATTTTTATAGTAAAATCCGATAGTTCGGCATGTCATGGCTTTGTTGCCACTTGGCCGGCAGCAAAAGATGCATTTATTTCTAAGAAATTTGGATTCGAAGTTGAAAAAGTTTTTCCCGCCGCTCTGATTCAAACTTGGGATTCTCCTATGACGACACAGGACTAAGTGACGTGAAACATGACGTGCGCATGACGTACCGCAGACTCCGTGATTTCTGGCCGCCAGCAGTGCGTCCTAGCAGCAGCCGAAAAGAAAATTACCGCCGGCCGCAAGTTGAAGGCATCTATCGGGTATTGCGGCCGTCGCTACAGTCGCTTCGATTACGTTTGCACTGGCGTTTTGCCAGCGTTACGATGGATCTCGTTCTCGAAGTCGTCAACGAAGTTCTCGCAAATAGACACTTCTAGCATACCGTGTACCTTGTTACCGCTAGCGGAATACCGAGAGCCCGCCTACCACCGGAAAACAGGCGCTGATTGGTCCCGATGCTTCAGGAGCGCGCGTAGCTGCCGGGCACGTGGCGCCACCTGGCGACGTCAAGGACATTTGTGCATGCATTGGCTGCGCCTCAGGGATTTGTGGCTTCTCAGGTCCTATAATACAGTTGCTAGAACCATTGGTTCTAGCAACACTGCTTTGTCCTATGACGTCATCACGCTTGTACTTGCGAGTTTGGCCTGTGGCGGCGATACCTGTATTTTGGTTCTTGCTCTTTTCTACGTTACAAGAGCTTTGTTGTCAGTATGAGTGGCGTTTTTGTAATCAGGAGCTGGTATTCTGTCGATACAAGCCAACTTCAATTTCTCCTCAGTGTCCCTTTAAGCTGCGAAACCAGTGCAGCGGGAGCCTGGAAAGCGAAAGCGCATAACTGCCCTCTTGGAACAAGCGCGCGCATCGAGGCGCCCTAGTGCACACCTCAATCCGGCTTTAAACTACGTGGTTGGCGCTAGTCACAATGTGTGCTGCATGCGTTGGCATTGTCGACAACGTTGTGCCATTTTAAGTAAAGGAAGTCCGCATAACTGGCTCCCTGGGTCAGTGGGCAGATGTGGGCTGCAGTCATCGCCAGCCTTGTTTCATTTGATTTGTTTCAATTATTTACCCTACACTGTAAAAAAATTTGCACCCTTAAGGGTGCATTTCCGTGTCTATAACTCACACCCTTGCACCCTCCCAAAAGGGTGCAAAGTATGGCCGTCGCACCCATAGCAAGGGTGGGATTGTTACAGTTGCACCCTTATTTTTTTGGCTGCCTGAAAGGGTGCAAAGTATGCTTGTCGCACCCTTTTTCCGTTTACAGTTTCATAGGTTTGTACTGCTTTAAAAGGTGCTGATGAATTTCTTTTTTGGGGTGCACTCTCGAATGTAAGCTAAACATTTCCTACGAGAAACTGCCGACGACCTGTCTAACTTTGCACTAGCGTTACGGCATCTCCAACTATAATTATGAAAATTCAGGGGGCACTGTGGCTCTCTAAAGTGCTGCAAGGCGAAAGCGGTTCCTGGCCACTGTTTGTTTTTATTTACTTTGTTATTTTTCGCATTGTTTTTATTTATTTATTACTCCTTTTCTTAATTTTATTGTTTTTTATTTCCACATCTTATTTTTGTTTCGCTTTTATTTTTGTTTATTTTCTTATTTTTATTTTCCTTTTCTTGACTTTACTCCTTTTATTTTATCTATGAAGCCCATGCATTCACTAAATGCGCCTTTATTCATGCTGGAACCTTGAGCCTTTTAAGCAGTGACGCTTAAAGGCGGACGAATCTGCCGACGCGTCTGACGACACGCTGCCGACGCGTCTGCTAACGACAGTATGAGGCATTAAAGACTTTCGCCTTAATACCAAGATATGTATCTCACCATGTTTCTGAACCTCCTTGCTGTGGAGGCGAGAAACACCAATAGAACTGACGCGCATCGGAAAAACCGCGTCCCCCGAAGCGAAGACACCGGATGAAACAACAGATACCCTTCCACGCATACCTTCTCCAAGTTAACATATGTGATTTCAGCGACCCCCTATTTGGAGTTAGTGAGGCTTAGCACTTCAGCTAAAATAATTCAGTTAATTATCACATTCTGGGGACGCAGATCCTAGTCATAGCTGCTCGCATCGAGGTTGCAGCTGTCTTTTAATCGAAAACTCGAATAGCTCACATCATTTTAAAAGCACGCTTGATTGAACTACTGGAATGTTGTTCGACAAGTCAAAGAATACCATACACCCTTACACACGCTTGCACCCGAAGGAGCTACAACACCCTTGCACCCGTGCAGCTTTGAAGGGTCCATGGGTGCATTAAAGGTGCTAACGTGCCAGCGCACCCTTTTCCAACAAAATATGAAAAAATGAGGGCGTGGAAAGTTTGCAGCCACGAGCGCTACACCTTTAAGGGTGGAAATTTTTTTACTGTGTAAGGGCCCTTTCGGGCATTATATGGGGGGGAATACAACTGTTCAAGATTGGTTATATATGCACATAAGCAAAAACGCACCTATCAGGTAACCATAGAATATATAAAAGGAAAAAATGTAGGAAGATATAAACTAATTTGGAACCTGTGTATTTATACAATAGATATATAGATTTCAATGATTGCACAAGGCTATAACTGAATTAGCCCTGTACATGAAGAGAAAAAAACGAGATAAGTAGTCTAAAACAATCAATAACAAACAACGCAATCAAAAGAGCCTAACATACCTTCCAAAGCCTTGAGGAAAGATGCATGATTAAATATGGAGGCGACATCTGCAGGCAAACTGTTCCAGTGTGAGATGCCAAAGAAAAGAGGTGAATATTTGAACAAATTTGTGCGCGCGAATATGGGAATGATTTTAAATGGGTGGTCTAAACGAGAAGATACGTGGGCAGCAGAACGCAGAAACAATTCTCGAAATTCTGATGAACCATGATATAGTTTGTGCATGAACGAAGGGCGGGCATTTCGTCTTCTAATTTGGAGGTGCAATACGTTAAATTGTTGCTTATTACACTGGTTCGAAATGAATAACCGTCGGTAATAAACTTGGCTGCTTTATTCTGAAGTGATTCAATGCAGTTTACTAAGTAAGTTTGATGAGGGTGCCAGATGATGAAAGCGTATTCGAGTTAATTGGGACCTGACAAGGGATGTATCGGTTAGAAGTTTTGTTTTTTGGTTAGCTTGATACGCTTCAGGAAACGTAATGTTTTAGCGACCTTGGTAGTAATTAATGTACTCAATGTGAACATTCCAAGTGAGATCAGAAGATAAATGAACTCCCAGATATTTAGTGGATGATACATGTTCAATGGCATCGCCTCTAATGAAGTACGTATGAAGTGCAACCTGTCTCTTTTTAGTAAACGTGAGTGCTTTCGTCTTGTTCATATTTATCTGCACTTGCCACCTTGTGCACCAATCAGAAATAGCATTTAAGTCATCCTGCAAGAAATTGTGATCGCGAGGATTTTTAATGGGATGGGCAGTCGTCACTTACCAGAAACACGCGGCGCTGAAGCCATAGGCCGTCGGCGTTCATTTTGTTCATTCACGTTGGCGTTGACAAGTTTTTACATTCCGATAATTTTAAGAAAAGAAAGTGCGCATAACTGGCTCCCTGGGTCAGCGGACGCCTGAATCGCGCTTATAGGTACGTGGGGTGATGAGAGAGAGAGATGTGGGCTGCTGACATTGACAAAGTTGCGCCAGAAACGCGGCGCTGAAGCCATAGGCTGTCGGCGTTCATTGCGTTCATTCGCATTGGCGTTGACAGCGTTTTACACTCCGATCATTTTAAAGAAAGGAAGTGCGCCTAACTGGATCGCTGGGTCAGTGGACGCCTGAATCGCGCTTAAAGGTACGTGGGGTGATGAGAGAGAGACGTGGGCTGCAGGCATTGACAAAGTTTCGCCAGAAACGCGGCGCTGAAGCCATAGGCTGTCGGCGTTCATTGTGTTCATTCGCGTTGGCAACTTTTTACACTCCGATCATTTTAAGGAAAGTACCCTAGTAGCACAGTATGTTACTGCAACGTTGCAACAACATTGCCAATGTTGTACTATGTTGCGCTAACATTCTTCAACATTATATAATATTGCTGCAATGTTACCAAGCAACATGCTGATAACGTTGCTCTAAAGTGGTCTTTTCACATTGCAGCAATATTGTCAAATGATGAATGTATGTTGAACCACATACGATGGCATTGCTATAACATTCATGCTATAGGCTAATTGTCTGCCCTCTCGGGCTATTTCTGAAGCCCAAGTAGAAAATCCGGTACCAGATCACTTCTCCTCGCCATGACAGTATTTATTTATTTATTTATTTATTTATTTATTTTTACTTCGAGTGCAAGTTTGCATGTGGTGTGTATGCAAATGATGAGCAGTGCAAGTGAACCTGCACTTTGTGACACCAAGGTAGAAAGATATATTTCTATCTAAAATATTTTTTAAACAGCTGGAATTACTTTGTTTTTCAATAAAACATGCAGACAAAATTAAAACTGCCGAAGAAATTTAGTTCTGGTTTCACTGACGCCCCGCAGTCTAATGGCCACATTGGCGCTTCGGAACCAATGTGTCCTGAGAGCCAAGGCGCTATGGTCATTCAACAGACTGGAAATACTGCGCACCATTTGGAAGGCGGTGATGGTGCCGGGACTGACTTATGCGAACGCGGTGTTATGTGTCTCATCGGGGACCCGTGAATTTCTGGAGCGACGACAGAGAGAGGTGGGACGGCGGGCTCTGGGTGCCTACCGTACGTCCCCAAACGAGGCCGTGCAGGGAGACGTGGGGTGGTCAACCTTCGAGGCACGGGAGGCGACGGCGAAGCTCAATTTCGAGATGCGCTCGTGGACGCTTGGGGAAGAACGCTGGGCCCATAAAGTACAGCGGTGTCTGCTGTACTCTGGTATGTGCACGCGCTGTAAGAGGAGGGTACGAGCGTTGGGGAGCAAATACGGTGTGCCACTACCTATACGATCACCGACACCGAGGGCACCTGCTGGAGAAAAGGGAAGGTGCGGCAGCGTGTAGTGGCGACGGAGACAGCGCTGTGGAAGACCAACGCAGAAGCCAAGCCAGCTCTCGGAGTGTATTCTGCGCACAAACGAGAGATTGCGCAGGAGCGCTTCTACGACAACTCCCTTGGCAGTGCCCTACTCTTCGAGGCTCGGGCGGGAGTGCTGCGCACGAAGAAGTGGCAAGCCCGGATTGCCGGCCAGGACAATGCGGTCTTCTTGTGCACGATGTGTGGACAGGTAGAGGAGACGATCGAGCATGTGGTGCTGTCATGTCGATCGCTCCGCCCCTGCCAACGGAGTGGATGTACCCTTCCGCAGGCGCTAGGTTTTGACACAGGGCAACCGGCAGAGGGCGGTGCGGGCGACAGTGAAATGAACAACCAGGAAGCCATTACCAAGGCCAGGGCGGTCGAAACAACAAAGCGCCGCCTTGAAAATTGGAGTGGACTGAAGCGTTAGGTGGTGGTGACGACACGGCGGGACAGACTTCACCGTAGCGTCACAAAGTTGGCTAGGACGTTCGTGTAATGTCCGACCGTTACAAAGGGATAAGCCCCAAGTCCAATCCAATCCAATCCAAATCCAAACTATCCAAACCGCGGCTACTCGCAGCCGCGCCGAGAGCCAATCCTGCGACGCGCGCTCATCCGAGAACCCGCTTGTGTGTCAGAAGCGTTTGCGGGACGGCAGGCTGGAAACGCTGATTGGTCGATGGGATGCGCTTCTCCGTGACGTTTTTTGACTTCGCCCTCGTTCTCAACCGGACGTGGCGTCAGCGCGCCTTTCTCGACCTCTCCCTAGAGCGCCTGGGGAATCGCTAGGTGCACCCGCCGCGCCGCGCGTGCGTGGTGAGCGGGCATGCCGCATTCGTTTCGTGATCCTCGGCGCGCTCGTTTCGAGGCGTGTGCAGCTATGGCGTTCGTGCGTGGTGCGCTCGGCGGCGACAGCCAGCTGAAATTTCTGTGCAGTTTTTGCTTGCGGCTTTCGCCGTTTCCCCAGGAGCACGTGGCTAGTGTCGTGCTCGTATTTAAAGTTTTTGCCGCGGCACTACAAGGATCCGCATCAGGCGCGCTTTGAGGACCGCCGTTTGACAGCTAAGCTGACGCGCTTGTCGGGGGTGCGCATTCTCAACCCTGAGGTAAGGACTGAACTACATTGTCGCAAGTTTTCTCGTGCATTGAGGACTCACCAAATTGCGGTGCTTGTAACGAAACTTTTCTTTTTTTTTTCAGCGTCGTTCCCTGGATATGCTTCTCGGAAGCCGATGTCATTGTTCGCCGCGGACGCTGGGCCTACTGCTCGCCGCCACGCCGCTGTAGGTTGACGTTGAAGAGCTGCTCCAAACGGCCCTTTTCAGGGCCGCTTCATTGCTTCCTGGAAGATTGCGGCATCAATCTCGCGGCCGTGTTCCCTCTCTTTGTCGAAATCGGCGCCAGACATCAGAACCCGCGCTAGGCCTCGTTGCAGGGTTAAACGAGTGCAGTGTGGCTTTAGAGAAGTTATGACTTGCGCTTAGTCTATCTATATCATTCATTCAGTGCAGTGTGCCTTTGCTTCTTTAGCGACTTCTCACGCCTTGTCTAAATCGGATTTAAAGCTCACGCCACGCCTCGTTGAATGGGTTAACCGAGTGCAGCGCCTAGCTTTGTTTTTGTGTTCTAACCTGTAAGCAGTGCACCTTTCTTCGCTCCTTACTTTTGTTCTTTTCAGTCGTTTCCTGAATCCGTCGAAAGAGCCAGGCTTGCCGGATGGTTGTTCGCCGTGAATGGAACCACGAGGCGATCGCATCTGCATACACAGCACGACTTTGTTCCCTCGTGTTTTTTTTTTACCAAGGATTGCTTCGACAGCTCGTGCAAAACGAGGACTGCGCACGCCGTGTCGTCGCTGCTTAGTGAAGAGGCACAAAACGGATGTCGTCCTTACTAAAGGCCCTTCTCGGGGCCACCTCAGTGTTTCCTGGCAGACCACGCGCTTTCCGCCCTGTGCACATGTTCCCCTCATTTCCAATCATTTGTAAGTTGCATATCAATGAATTAATAAATCAGTCAATGCACTTTATTTACCAGAAAAATCTGGCTGGTCACCCTGGGCTAAAAGCTGTGCACACAGCTTGACAAGGCCCAGGGGACCATTAGATGACAGTTTTGAACGTAGGAAAAACAAGTTGGTACTTTAAAAGAACATGGAAAGTACACCAAACAATATGAGATAAACATTACAATCGCGCATTACAGTAAAGAAAAAGAAAACACTTTGACAGCAGACATACAGTATCAATTTACACTATAATACATACAAAAATCACGACATTCAGAATTATGGCACGAAATATAAGAACAGCACATAAAGCAAAAAAGAGAATGCAAGTTACAATAGTACAGATAGATTAGCTGTTTACATTTGCATATGCATAAAATTAGTCCTCGTCTCCTTGGGCCTCCTGCAAATCCTGCAGAAGGCTTGAATTTGCAACTGCTAATATCAAAGAAGATTTAGAAGAACTTCAGTTTGGGATACACGGTGCATAGTACTTGAGAAAACAAACAATAGCGCCTACAATGACACACACAGAAGAATAACTATGCAGCACAAGCGCTATCCTGCGCTCTACAGTATGGAACTGTGACTGAAAAATGAACCTTCACGTCAGTGAAATATGAGCCTTTAGGCTGTCTACAAATTGTTATTACAGAAAGAAAGAAATATTAGTGAATGTTGTGTGAGAGGCTTGCATATTACTCTGTTTGTTTATTTATTTATTTACCCCTCAAGGCCAGTGGCATTACACAGATGTTAGGGTGGGCTAGTCTAAAAGGAAAGTAAAATAATAGAGCACGGCCCGCACCGCTTAGAGCACAACGGGCTAGTGGCATTACACAGGGGGAATGGTAAATATACTAAAACTGAGAGAAAAATACAGTTGATTACATGAACATTGTGGGAATCTGGCTTTCCGCCGTCGCCTTTGCGCGGCTGTGCCGGCCGCCCGCGTTGTTTCTCCTCTTTCCCTTGCTCCCGCCTCAGGCGGTGGAGAGGCGGCTGGGTGACTAATCACTGTCATTTAGCCACAGCTCCGCCCCGGCTCCCCAAGGGCCTTTGCCATTGGCGCCTTTTGGCGGGAATTCGGGACCCCGTTTTGGGCGGCCGCGCGCCGCGCGACCGTCCGAGCGGGGCCCAGAGAGAGAGATCCCTCCGAGACAGCGTAAGGTGCGTACGTTACTGTTTGTCCGTGCCGGCCTTTGCCGTTCGGACCAGTGCTTACTCGAGCTCGCCCGCACGTGTCCTCTGACCTGCAGCGGCTCGAGCCTGTCCAGCGGGGTCCAGCGACCTCCGACAGGAGTACCTTGCGTTGATTGCCCACTCTCTCTCGCAACCGGCCCAACGGTCGACACGAGAGAGAGATCACAGCACTGCCGCGGGGACATTCTCCTGCAGCGGCGTGCTAGCGGTGCGCATTACTCGAGTCGCTTCGTGCGCGCAGCGGAGCCTTGCTCCTCGCGCGCCCCCGGGACGGGGTGACTATTGAGTGTGTGTGTATCAGCTGGAGGACGATGTGAATAAACGTCTCCTTTGTGAACTTGGAGGCCTATTTCTTTGCGGCGAATCGCTCTCCTCCCAGCGGAGGTGGAGTGCGCCGCATCGGTGTCCCAGTGTGTGTGTGGTGACGGCTGATCGGGGCCCTTGGCTCGCGCGAAGCTCGAACCCGCGGTGGGTGGTGGCCTGTGTCCACTTAGAAACCCACAACTGGCGCCCAACGTGGGGCCATTGGCGCTTACGCCTTTGATGGCACATTAGCCGAGCAGGTCGCCTTGACGATCACGCTTGCGCACCGTGTCTACCACCCCCAGCGCGGCACTCGGCAGCTACATGTCGGCTCCCTACGGAGTTGTAGCGTCGTTTGATCCGCTGGCTGCTGTTCCTTCGAATAGCTAGACACCGTGGTTGGCCGCGGCCCCCATTGGGGTTTACGGTGACACAACCCAAAATGTTGACCACGTGGCTCCCATTGGAGCTGTATCGGAAGCACCCTGCGGTGCATCCGCTGGTCACATGCCTCAGCTGTGCACGCTTTCCGCCCAGTGCGAAAGGAGTTCGTGTCACGCTGCCGCAACCGGCAGTTTCGAACAGCAGCAGCCGTGCCCCGCGAGCAGCCAATTCTGCTCTGGGAACGGCGAGGCGCTGGCCCGGTTCCCTGTGGAAACCACGCCGCTCATCGAACTAGGAGCCTTGCCTCCCTCGTTCGTGCAGCCCACCCAAGCCTCCACTGAGGCAGGGGTGCAGTGCGCTTAGTTGGCTGATGCGGCTCCGCGAGCCTGCGGGTCGGCTGGCGCGCTGAGCTCTCCTGATACAGCATTACGACTTTTCCGTGCAGTGTCGAAAGGGGAGCACAAACGTGGTAGCTGACGCGCTATCCCGTGCCCCACTCGCCAGCGGCGCCTTGACGCCTGTAGGCGGAGGGGGCGAAACAGCGGACGAGCCGCCGGGCGGCAAGGAGGGGGAACCCGCAAACGGGTTAACCCATTCCGCTAACCAGGCGAGCAGCGCTTCGCAAAGCGGACGAGAGGCAAAGCTCTTCGTGAGCGCCTCGGAAGTGCCGACGCGAACGGAAATTTTGGCTGCAAACCTGAGTGGGGACGAGACCATGCTCCCCTCTGGGATGACTGGAATCGTTTTCAGCCCTAAAGAGCTACTGAAAGCCCAGCAAAATGACCCGTTTTGTCGCGAGGTGAGCGACGGTCTCAGGGAGACGGAGCGCCGTGACGCTACTTGTATTGTAGCGGGCGCAGGGGGGCAGAAGCCAGCGTGTGTCGCGGCGAACCCCGGGGATTCATATTTGCTGGACAATGACGGGCTCGTGCTGAAGTACATAGCCACCGATGACGAGTCCATCGACCCGTTCTAGGTAGTTATCCCCAAAAGTCTAAGAGGCGCAATTTTGCGATTCTCTAATGACGAGCCACTGGCCGGTCATCTGAGTGGCTCCAAAGTTTTTGCAAAACTGAGTCATTCGGTGACGTGGCCCGGCATGAAGCGTGACATTTTCCGCTATTGCCGTTCCTGCCATGTCTGTCAAGCGGTGAAGTCACGGGGCGGCAAGCCGCCTGGAATGATGAAACCGATTGACAGTGTGCGTCCGTGGCAGATGGCCACCTGCGATTTGATGGGGCCTTTCCCCAGGAGCAAGCAGGGGTTCATAGACCTGAAGGCCTACGCGTCACGGTCTGACGAGCTTGCGCCGGTACCCATTGGTATCAAAGGCAAGCGCAAAGGCACAACTGGTGCTGCGGAACGCAAGCGTACGGAGCACCGGTACAATCTGAGGCGACGGTCACCGGTGTGATTGATGCGGGACGGGGTGACTATTGAGTGTGTGTGTATCAGCTGGAGGACGATGTGAATAAACGTCTCCTTTGTGAACTTGGAGGCCTATTTCTTTGCGGCGAATCGCTCTCCTCCCAGCGGAGGTTGAGTGCGCTGCAACGGTGTCCCAGTGTGTGTGTGGTGACGGCTGATCGGGGCCCTTGGCTCGCGCGAAGCTCGAACCCGCGGTGGGTGGTGGCCTGTGTCCACTTAGAAACCCACAGGTGGGACGGAAGTTTTTCTAGATACACGCATGACTTTGCATTTGTTCATATATAGCTGCATTCACCATTCTTCGCACTGAAGTCAGTGGCGGTCTCGTCAAGTAGTCCCCTGCTTTGTACGTTCACCTTGTTAGCGGCTGTCTTATTTCACACAATTCCACGTTCTACACGTTGATAGGTATCGTGTTCCTGCCTTGGTGGTAGTGGTTTATTTAAAAAAAAAAGGAAGCAAAAGAGTGTTGCCGGCTGCGGCAATTGCTATCTAATATCTTAAGCACCCGAGCTGCAGCCGGCGGAAACGACAGGGAAAGGGAGAGGATAGTAAGGAGAAGTATAGAGGGGAGCGACAGCAAGAAAGGACAGGGGAGAGCTTTGTACACTATTTACAAAATACAAAAGTAATCAAGTTCCCGCCACCGTTGTCTTGCCATGCCGCCGGCGCGGCGGCGACGGCGGTGCCATTTACCTGCGGTTGCGGTGGCCAACAACCTCGTCGGCGGGAGGGGGGGGGGGGGGGAGCCACCCATTCATGTCTTTATCCCACCAGGGACACAGCGACGCAAGCGAGGGGACCATCCCTTTCTGGCTTGACAAGGAGCGCCGACCAGCCACCTTGGGGACTGAGGGCAGAACAAATTAAGCCACTTCCCAGAACTAATAAATGAAGGCCGCTAACCCCACTGGTGAAATGTCCGGGCAGGTGCTTTGACCTTAGTGGACATGTCGTGGCAATTATCTCAGACGTCGACTCGTTTCCCCTGGTATCGAAATGAATATTGCTCGCGTAAACGTTAACATTCAAAGATTGAGTAATGGTATAACGTCTATACCTTTCGCCATTTATTTTTCAATAACAAAGCGCAAAAAAAAAATTTTGTGCAAATAAAATGAAAAATCGTTGTTTCTATTTTTTCTTTTTTTATATACAGCAGTCTGTCCGCTCCCCCTAAAACCACTCTCTGTGACCGCCACTGACTGAAGTAATGTAAGGTTGTTAGTGTTGGTTATTTCTCTAAAAATGACGCAAACATCAGCGAATAGGTGAATATGAGAATCCATAAGAGAGCGGGGATCATTAATGTTAGATCAGGAACAGTAGCTAGGGTCCAAGAACTGAACCTTGTGGAACTCCGGAAGACACCTCTGTAAAACAGGTGTTATAACCGTAAGCAATAACTAATTGTGAGCGATTAAGTAGACATTCAATCCATTTCAATAAGTTACAGTCAATATTAAGATGTTTTAGTTTGTGAGCCAAAAGGTTGTGACATACATCGTCGAAAGCCTTTGAAAAATTCAGAAATATACAGCCAGTTAGTGATGATAGGTCTAGAATACAGTGCAATGCATGTGTAAACTATATTAACTGTGTTTCGCAAGAGTAAAGTTTTCGAAAACAATGTTGCGCTGACATAAAAAGTTGTTCAATGAAAGGAAGTTAACAAGGTTGGTGAATATTATATGTTTGAACATTTTGGGTCAAGTATTGGTAAGGGATATGGGACGATAATTAATAGGGGATGCTTTGCTGCCGGATTTGTAGACTGTAACCACCTTTCCGATCTTCCACTCAGTAGCAGCGTTGACTGGTCAATGCTGGAAAAGTTTGGTTAGTATAATGGGCGAATAAGCTGCAGTGCTTTTTAAGTAACGCAGTCATAACCCGGAGCGGAATGAACACTGAGTCCATCAATAAGCTTATTCACACCAGTAGGAGCAACAGTTATAGGTGGCATGAAAACATAGTTGAAGTGGTGAGTTGTAGGCATATGTATACATCAGATATGGGTGTAAAGTTGTCAGTGATTACGCGGTTAAGAATCGTGACGCGAACGTCGGAAGGGATGAGGTCGCCTAACGGGTCAGATAACGCAAAACTATCGTCGGTGGAAGGATTAATGACCCGCCAGAATTTTTGACATTGGTGGTTACATGTGAGTGGAAGTGCTTTTAGCGCTTTTGAGCGCCTGAACATACATGTTGGAAGCCGCTGAATACGAAGTCCGATCGCTCACTAGTTGGCGAGAACTTTGCGATGCGGTAGAGGCTTTCTTTTTGTTAGATAAACGTTTAATGTGATTATTACACTAGGGAGCTATTGAGTGGGTGGTAGCAGTGCGTTCAGGAGTGTATTGTTCTGTGAGTTGGGTGATTATAGCTGTGAACATGCTCCAGTTGGTTTCAATGCTGCGGACACCAAAGCTATGGGAAAGCATCGATAAAAAAAAATAGTTCATTATTTATCGCCTGAAAATTTGCTCCATTGTAGTCTCGTATTATTATTTTTTTTCTTTTTGTTAGTGTTCGGAGTGGCTAGATTAATGTCATAGTGCATTAGCAAATGGTCGCTGATGCCTGGCAGGTATGTAATAGGTGAGACTATGTCAGATCGATTTGTCAGGATTAAATCTAGCGTATTAGCCGCGTTGGCTGTTATAGTCCCTTGTGAGCACAAATGCACTAACAAGAATACTGAGCGCACATCTAAAAATTCGCGACTTCGAGACGAGAACGGGGACATTAAAGGGGAGTTGGTATCCCATGTTATCTTCGAAAAAATTAGATCGGCAAATAAAACAATACTGAAATAGATCATGGTGCTTTGTTTTTAAGTGTTTCCATAAAAAAGTATGGCAACAGATAAGGAAAGGCTTAGGTGATCGTGATCGAGGAGGTTAGACTGAATTATAGTGCAACAGCTTGAAACAGGTCTTCACATCATTCATATATACTAGAACATTGCAGGAGCCCGGACAAAGCAAAATTACACAAATTACGTTTGAATAGAGATTATGGCAGGAAAGTGGATGAAATATATATAGCTAAAAGAAGAATTGTGAACCGAAGCAAAGTATGTAATGAGCCAGAAATATGCATATCAAAGAAGACACTGCACTGAGAAAATGGACAGCATGAAATAAATGAGCAGCACAAGTGCAGCGTACAGGCCTTTATCAAAGAATTTATTTTTTGTTTATTTACCACGTCCTGGTAGTGTTAGCTCCATAAAGCATTATCAAAATTATCACAATTTTCAGTTTTATTTGCTTAGGAGAACGTTAGAGCAATAAGAACTTGGCTCATAAATGCACCTCAAATATTGCCATAAATCATCGTACTCTTCGTCCTGGGCCACAAGAGCTGGGGCTTCATGAGATAATTATTACGGTGCATTAACGAAAATTTCAACATGCCGTCAGCATGCAAAGATTTTATACTGGCGCTGAAAAACCCGCATTTTTTTAATTTTCGCTGACAGGAGGGAGTAACTTTCTTGACTGCGCTGCTTTCTTCCTAAGCAAATGAAAGACGTGTATGCCGAGCAAAAACAATTCGAAAATATGTAGCGTAAGATATAACACTAATGCACTGTGAAGCTTGATGCCTTATTGGTCCAGTAGAGTGGAGAGCTGGGCGAGTTAATTGGTTCACGATTGTAGAAAGAAAACCAGCGCAAAAGACGGGGACACAGAACTCGGAACACAGAATACAGGAACACAGAACACAGCGTCGTCCTGTGTTCCTGTTGTGCGTCTCCGTCCTTTGCCCTTGTTTTTTTTTTCCTTAATTGGCCATGCACTTGTGGCAATTTAAGTGCACTTCCTGTGAATTTTGCACAAAAGTAGTGTATTTTTGCATTCACCTTTTTTACACGCTGAGTTGTTTTATCTTTTGGTCACTTCAGAAGGGAGGAGTTAGTATAGAAGTAATTTACTTGGAGAATACAAGGAAATATATCTTGCGATGAATTTTCTCATATTTTAATTCTGCCTGATGGGAATGCATTACGCGCCATACGGTGTTACTCACAACCAAACGCCCAAGGCTCTAAGTTGGGCAAAGCATGTATCATATATGTGGAAGTGCGAATATGGCTGTGGTGCGCTGGGCGTCTTGCATGCACAGCAGGAAGTGATTTGTGTCTAGACCATCCAGGAGGGCATGTACAAGGACGGGAGGATAGTACAAACGCTAAAAAAAAAAAAGCTAGCTGGGGCTAGAAACGCATTTTTCGTTCTAGCAAGTACCAACGTTGGGGCAAAGCAACCAGTTTTGGGCGCCTTGTAAGAAGAAAGGATGGTTCTGGGAAGCGGAGGCAGGACTGCGTACGGCGCACGCGAGGTCGCGGGGTCACGGAGTAGCGCTGCAGCAGCACATCGGGAAAAGGTTAAATTCTTCCAGTCGCCACTCGCAGCGCACCGCAGAGCCGGCAGCCTTCTCTCTTGTCCGCCTACCCGGCAGGTTCCGGCCGGGGAGACGGACAATAGTCGCGGGCGAGAGCGAAGGAGGGGGGGGGGGGGGGGCCACCACATGAAAGGCATTAGAAGAATGTCACTGGCGCCTCCACTACGGCTCAGCTTGTACTATTCTGGCGCAGTGCTGCGTTTCGCCGTAATCGCTTGTCAGCAAAGTGAACACAGCACCGTGCCTTCCCGTGAATAGTACAAGCAGGGACGTCGCGGCCACATCGGCATTCGCAGTATAGCGCCGCCCTGTCGCTTATTTGCTCGCTTATCCTCTAACAAGTCAAAAAGTCTTCCTGTTGTGGCACGCCATCCATGGCTTACGACACCACGTCTGTCATTCCCCTTCATACTTCAAGCGTTTCTCTTGCTATGGAAGTATTAGCCGTTGCGGCCACCAATTCAAGCAGCGAGAAAAATTTCAGCGCCGCAGGATTCGTAATGAAAGAGCGCCGCTCTTGTTTCGATCAAGCCATCATCAATGAACAACTTGCATATTTAGAGTGATAAATCTATACCTTTATGCGTTGTGTCTTGTGTATAATCCCAAACTGTGATCTGGAATGCGAGGTCAAAATTTGAATGTCATTGAAATAAACTCATTTTCCTGAAATTCTCTTTTTGTGTCGTCGCCGCTTTGCAGGTCGGGCCGAGCACGAGCGTGCTCAGGGTCCTTCAGTGTCGGGCCGGGCTTCCTGTCGGTAGGTTAAGTCCCGGGCCGGGCGCGGGTTCGAAATTGCGGCCCGTGCACAGCTCTATTCAGAAACCTAATCACATTTCCTTTTGTGAAAAAAGAGCTATGTGCAGAGTTTAAATGGTGCAAGTATGAAGCTACAATGAAGTCAATTACCAAACACATCGAAACATCAGTTGTGATGCCTGAAAAAAGATGTACTGCAACATATAAATACTTAAGTCTCGATAAGCAGGAATACTGAAGGGGAATAAAAACAGTTTTCTTTTGTTCGGGCTCACGCACCTGCTACAAACATATTCTTTATACATAGCAATAAAACTTGAAATAACTGTTTAAGAAGCCTTTTGGTCAAAGTATAGCTAAGTATGACTGAAAGGAGTCCGCAAGAAATGCACGGAAGCAGGCATGCAGTGTGACAGCGCAGCGCGACAGGTGCGCTTTTTAATCTCGCGCGCGCACTGAAGAACATGGGTTTATGGTTTACTGGGGTTTTAACGTCGCAAAACGAGTCAGGCTATGAGGGACGCCGTAGTGAAAGGGGTTCGGAAATTTCGACCACCTGGGGTTCTTTAACGTGCACTGACATCGCACAGTACACGGGCCTCTAGAATTTAGCCTCCATCGAAATTCGACCACCCCGACCGGGATCGAACCCGCGTCTTTCGGATCAGCGGCCGAGCGCCATAGCCACTGAGCCACCGCGGCGGGTCGAAAGACATGACGGGGACACGCCGAGGAGGCAACGCTGCAGTGCACGCTGCCTCCTCGCCTCTCGGCTCCTCGCGAGCAGCCCCGCCGCTGACGAGCGGTGGCGGGGGAATATCTAGGGAAAACATGCCTGTCCCCAACCGGACATGACGTCATTAAATATCACGTGACCTATGACGTCACGCGTATGACGTCATATTTTTTTGACCAATCAGCGTTTCCAGCCTGCCGTCCCGCAAACGCTTGTCGCGTGTCAGCGGCAGTCGTGGCATTGGTGGCAGATCTTCACGTTTTTTGTTCTTCTAGTACAGTTTTTTGCGGTCGCCGTGCCCGCGCTGCTGTGTTTCGTTGTGGTTTCACTGGAATTCAGCTGAAACAACAAAGGCTTGCACAGAGGATGACCTCAATGGTGAGTGATTTCTAGACTTCCATTGTTGTGCTGCGACTTATGTTGGTTGACACAAAGCCAGTAGTGTATATATGTTACCCATGCCCTTCGTGATAGTTTGATAAAGTGCTACATTCATTGTATCATGAAGAGAATGAAGTGTTCGCTAAGCGAAGTGTCCTTTTGGCAACGACGCCGAAGAACAGAAGAGGCTGTTCACGACGAACTAGAAAACTGTTTGGCAGTTGTCAGTCTTGATAATGGTCATGGCAGCAGATTGTGCGCAACAGGAGCAAAACAATATCAAGATGCCTTTTCATCGCATAATGTTATTTTATCCTCTTTATCAGCGCCAGCCGAGGACGCAGTTGAAAGCCGTAGTTCTCACTTGTCAGATTTTAGCTCCGCTAGCAGCATCTCTGACATAGAAAGTGCAACGTAAGAGTTGTCGCGGATTTCTGACATAGAGGAGTTGATGGTTTATGAAGATGGGATGACACTTGAGTCTGGTGCCGCTACTCAATGTCTAGAGCACGACTTTCGCGTGTGCTCAATTAATTGCTTGCTTCTCAACTGCATTCCCTGCTTAAAGTGCTGAAGCCATACCACCCAGAGTTACCCACGGATGCTAAAAAATTACTAAAGACGCAGAGGCATACTGACCCAGCAGTGATGACCGATGGTCGTTACCACCATGCACTTTGGAATTTTTCGTTCTCTGGAAGAACATGTGCATGTTCCTTAACGTCGGCACTTTGTGCGAGAACATTACACCAGTTATCATGCATTCTACTGGAAGATAGCATAAATCCAGCCGCATTTTAAGCAAGGAACCAGAATTTATTATTTCACTCGAAACTGACGCTGCTGCATCATGCCAGTAGTTTAGTCTTTGCCCTCTCATTCCCAATCAGATGTATACTCTTGTAACCAACATTTATGGGACTGTGCAGCGATTTGCGCCAGGGGTAAGAAAAGTGAAATATTCATTGGTATTCAATCATCCATCATCATCAGCCAGACTATACCCCCTGCAGGGCGACAGCCTCTCCCATATTCCCGAAATTAGCCCTTTCCTGTGCTAGCTGCATCCACTTGACCCCTGCACCCATCGTCAGTTTGTGATCTAGCTTATGTAGCCCAGGAAGAATCGGCCGTTAGCAACTTTGCCTTTCAAATTGTGCACAGCAGTGAGGCTGAAAAAGACTATAGGCTGGGCCTGCCCTCTTCGCTGGGTTTACTTTGTCGGCCAGCTGCCATGGCACAATTGAGGGAAGACAAAGGGAGTGATGTGCAACCACCTCCAGCCGCGCCTTCATCTACAAACGCCCTTGTGGTTTTAAGCAATTGAATGGCCATCCCCATGGCTGACACCAGTAGGTCCGCTTGTAAGGCAGGATTCAAGCGGGACAGCAGCACTGGCCATTGCTGTGAGGTGCGGGAATGGGAATTTTTGTTTGTATATTATTTGCTTGCTTTTGAGGAATTTTAGGTGGCATGAATAGTCGATGTCTTTTATGTAATGAATGCATTTTTTAGCCACTTTCAGAACAATTTGTTGCTCAGGCTGTTAAAATATGCTCACGGTGCCAGGGAAGGGCGGTTTTTTTTTCACTATTTTGGTTTGAGCCAAGTGACTGGACATAATTTCTTTGTAAGAGCTGTCCAATGTATGCGTTCATTGAGGAGTGTAAAAGATTTGTTATTAGACGTGTGCCCACCAAGATGCTTATATTAGGAAATTTTGGTTCTTTTCTTTTTTTGCAGGGATGCAGCTTCGCTTGTGACATCATGAATCAGAAGAGACCATCATCATGAGCAGCTGGAGGCTACCAGAAGACAAGCATATTTTAGACGTGCTAAATTGTTCAGGCAAATGTTGACAGTACTTTAAATTTGTGGTTTTCCAGTGCAACGGTGCAAGACCAAAGAAGGGAAGAAGGATACTTGAAGAAAACAGCGCAGCAACAGGGACAAGAGAGAAGATGAGACAGGTGCTGACTAGCAACTCAAGGTTTATTGAAAAGGAACGCATAAAGTATACTCTCTTCATAACCAAGAGTGCGCATGAGCTGTGCAAACAACACTGATAACCTGTCAACTTCAGTCATGGTGGTCAGGATACAATAGTTCACAGTCATGAATAAGGACGGACGGTTGTTCATGACTTGCCGTTTTACTGAAGTTGGGAAGAAAGATAAAACACAGCGTTCACTGACAACTGGTTATTTAATGGCGCAGACACTGCTTAAATGCCCTCAGACCAGCGCAGCAGGAAAAAAAACCTTTCACACCTTTATCATAAAAACTATGAAAGAAACATCATTTCTGCGTTATATGATACAATTGAAGTATTGCTCGCACATTGTGAACCAGCTTTTTTTAATATGAGAGAGGCGTGGGCTGCAGGCATTGACAAAGTTTCGCCAGAAACGCGGCGCTGAAGCCATAGGCTGTCGGCGTTCATTGTGTTCATTCGCGTTGGCAACTTTTTACACTCCGATCATTTTAAGGAAAGGAAGTGCGCATAACTGGCTCCCTGGGCCAGCGGACGCCTGAATCGCGCTTAAAGGTATGTGGGGTGATGAGAGAGAGATGTGGGCTGCAGGCATTGACAAAGTTTCGCCAGAAACGCGGCGCTGACGCCATAGGCTGTCGGCGTTCATTGTGTTCATTCGCGTTGGCAACTTTTTACACTCCGATCATTTTAAGGAAAGGAAGTGCGCATAACTGGCTCCCTGGGCCAGCGGACGCCTGAATCGCGCTTAAAGGTATGTGGGGTGATGAGAGAGAGATGTGGGCTGCAGGCATTGACAAAGTTTCGCCAGAAACGCGGCGCTGAAGCCATAGGCTGTCGGCGTTCGTTGTGTTCATTCGCGTTGGTAACTTTTTACACTCCGATCATTTTAAGGAAAGAAAGTGCGCATAACTGGCTCCCTGGGTCAGCGGACGCCTGAATCGCGCTTATAGGTATGTGGGGTGATGAGAGAGAGATGTGGGCTGCAGGCATTGACAAAGTTTCGCCAGAAACGCGGCGCTGAAGCCATAGGCTGTCGGCGTCATTCGCGTTGGCAACTTTTTACACTCCGATCATTTTAAGGAAAGGAAGTGCGCATAACTGGCTCCTTGGGCCAGCGGACGCCTGAATCGCGCTTATAGGTATGTGGGGTGATGAGAGAGAGACGTGGGCTGCAGGCATTGACAAAGTTTCGCCAGAAACGCGGCGCTGAAGCCATAGGCTGTCGGCGTTCATTGTGTTCATTCGCGTTGGCAACTTTTTACACTCCGATCATTTTAAGGAAAGGAAGTGCGCATAACTGGCTCCCTGGGTCAGCGGACGCCTGAATCGCGCTTAAAGGTATGTGGGGTGATGAGAGAGAGACGTGGGCTGCAGGCATTGACAAAGTTTCGCCAGAAACGCGGCGCTGAAGCCATAGGCTGTCGGCGTTCATTGTGTTCATTCGCGTTGGCAACTTTTTACACTCCGATCATTTTAAGGAAAGGAAGTGCGCATAACTGGCTCCCTGGGTCAGCGGACGCCTGAATCGCGCTTATAGGTATGTGGGGTGATGAGAGAGAGACGTGGGCTGCAGGCATTGACAAAGTTTCGCCAGAAACGCGGCGCTGAAGCCATAGGCTGTCGGCGTTCATTGTGTTCATTCGCGTTGGCAACTTTTTACACTCCCATCATTTTAAGGAAAGGAAGTGCGCATAACTGGCTCCCTGGGTCAGCGGACGCCTGAATCGCGCTTATAGGTATGTGGGGTGATGAGAGAGAGACGTGGGCTGCAGGCATTGACAAAGTTTCGCCAGAAACGCGGCGCTGAAGCCATAGGCTGTCGGCGTTCATTGTGTTCATTCGCGTTGGCAACTTTTTACACTCCGATCATTTTAAGGAAAGGAAGTGCGCATAACTGGCTCCTTGGGTCAGCGGACGCCTGAATCGCGCTTAAAGGTATGTGGGGTGATGAGAGAGAGACGTGGGCTGCAGGCATTGACAAAGTTTCGCCAGAAACGCGGCGCTGAAGCCATAGGCTGTCGGCGTTCATTGTGTTCATTCGCGTTGGCAACTTTTTACACTCCGATCATTTTAAGGAAAGTGCGCATAACTGGCTCCCTGGGTCAGCGGACGCCTGAATCGCGCTTAAAGGTATGTGGGGTGATGAGAGAGAGACGTGGGCTGCAGGCATTGACAAAGTTTCGCCAGAAACGCGGCGCTGAAGCCATAGGCTGTCGGCGTTCATTGTGTTCATTCGCGTTGGCAACTTTTTACACTCCGATCATTTTAAGGAAAGGAAGTGCGCATAACTGGCTCCCTGGGTCAGCGGACGCCTGAATCGCGCTTATAGGTATGTGGGGTGATTAGAGAGAGACGTGGGCTGCAGGCATTGACCAAGTTGCGCCAGAAACGCTGCGCTGAAGCCGGCTGTCTGCGTTCATTGCGTTCATTCGCATTGGCGTTGACAGCGTTTTAGACTCCGATCATTTTAAGGAATGGAAGTGCGCATAACTGGCTCTCTGGATCAGCGGACGCCTGAATCGTGCTTATAGGTACGTGGAGTGATGAGAAAGAGATGTGGGCTGCGGGCATTGACAATGTTACGCCAGAAACGCGGCGCTGAACCCATAGGCTGTCGGCGTTCATTGCGTTCATTCGCATTGGCGTTGACAGCGTTTTACACTCTGATCATTTTAAGGAATGGAAGTGCGCATAACTGGCTCTCTGGGTCAGGGACGCCTGAATCGCGCTTATAGGTACGTGGGGTGATGAGAGAAAGATGTGGGCTGCGGGCATTGACAAAGTTGCGCCAGAAACTCGGCGCTGAAGCCATAGGCTGTCGGCGTTCATTGCGTTCATTCGCATTGGCGTTGATAGCGTTTTACACTCCGATCATTTTAAGGAAAGGAAGTGCGCATAACTGGTTCCCTGGGTCAGCGGACGCCTGAATCGCGCTTAAAGGTATGTGGGGTGATGAGAGAGAGACGTGGGCTGCAGGCATTGACAAAGTTGCGCCAGAAACGCGGCGCTGAAGCCATAGGCTGTCGGCGTTCATTGTGTTCATTCGCGTTGGCAACTTTTTACACTCCGATCATTTTAAGGAAAGGAAGTGCGCATAACTGGCTCCCTGGGTCAGCGGACGCCTGAATCGCGCTTATAGGTATGTGGGGTGATTAGAGAGAGACGTGGGCTGCAGGCATTGACAAAGTTGCGCCAGAAACGCGGCGCTGAAGCCATAGGCTGTCGGCGTTCATTGTGTTCATTCGCGTTGGCAACTTTTTACACTCCGATCATTTTAAAGAAAGGAAGTGCGCATAACTGGCTCCCTGGGTCAGCGGACGCCTGAATCGCGCTTATAGGTATGTGGGGTGATTAGAGAGAGACGTGGGCTGCAGGCATTGACAAAGTTGCGCCAGAAACGCTGCACTGAAGCCATAGGCTGTCTGCGTTCATTGCGTTCATTCGCATTGGCGTTGACAGCGTTTTACACTCCGATCATTTTAAGGAATGGAAGTGCGCATAACTGGCTCCCTGGGTAAGCGGACGCCTGAATCGCGCTTATAGGTACGTGGGGTGATGAGAGAGAGATGTGGGCTGCGGGCATTGACAAAGTTGCGCCAGAAACGCGGCGCTGAACCCATAGGCTGTCGGCGTTCATTGCGTTCATTCGCATTGGCGTTGACAGCGTTTTACACTCCGATCATTTTAAGGAATGCAAGTGCGCATAACTGGCTCTCTGGGTCAGGGACGCCTGAATCGCGCTTATAGGTACGTGGGGTGATGAGAGCTAGAGAGATGTGGGCTGCGGGCATTGACAAAGTTGCGCCAGAAACTCGGCGCTGAAGCCATAGGCTGTCGGCGTTCATTGCGTTCGTTCGCGTTGGCAACTTTTTACACACCGATCATTTTAAGGAAAGGAAGTGCGCATAACTGGCTCCCTGGGTCAGCGGACGCCTGAATCGCGCTTAAAGGTATGTGGGGTGATGAGAGAGAGACGTGGGCTGCAGGCATTGACAAAGTTTCGCCAGAAACGCGGCGCTGAAGCCATAGGCTGTCGGCGTTCATTGTGTTCATTCGCGTTGGCAACTTTTTACACTCCGATCATTTTAAAGAAAGTAAGTGCGCATAACTGGCTCCCTGGGTCAGCGGGCGCCTGAATCGCGCTTATAGGTATGTGGGGTGATTAGAGAGAGACGTGGGCTGCAGGCATTGACAAAGTTGCGCCAGAAACGCAGACAGCCTATGGCTTCAGCGCATCTGCGCTGAAGCCATAGGCTGTCTGCGTTCATTGCGTTCATTCGCATTGGCGTTGACAGCGTTTTACACTCCGATCATTTTAAGGAATGGAAGTGTGCATAACTGGCTCTCTGGGTCAGAGACGCCTGAATCGCGCTTATAGGTACGTGGGGTGATGAGAGAGAGATGTGGGCTGCGGGCATTGACAAAGTTGCGCCAGAAACGCGGCGCTGAAGCCATAGGCTGTCGGCGTTCATTCGCATTGGCGTTGACAGCGTTTTACACTCCGATCATTTTAAGGAATGGAAGTGTGCATAACTGGCTCTCTGGATCAGCGGGCGCCTGAATCGCGCTTATAGGTACGTGGGGTGATGAGAGAGAGATGTGGGCTGCGGGCATTGACAAAGTTGCGCCAGAAACTCGGCGCTGAAGCCATAGGCTGTCGGCGTTCATTCGCATTGGCGCTGACACCGTTTTACACTCCGATCATTTTAAGGAATGGAAGTGCGCATAACTGGCTCTATGGGTCAGAGACGCCTGAATCGCGCTTATAGGTACGTGGGGTGATGAGAGAGAGATGTGGGCTGCGGGCATTGACAAAGTTGCGCCAGAAACTCGGCGCTGAAGCCATAGGCTGTCGGCGTTCATTCGCATTGGCGCTGACACCGTTTTACACTCCGATCATTTTAAGGAATGGAAGTGCGCATAACTGGCTCTATGGGTCAGAGACGCCTGAATCGCGCTTATAGGTACGTGGGGTGATGAGAGAGAGATGTGGGCTGCGGGCATTGACAAAGTTGCGCCAGAAACTCGGCGCTGAAGCCATAGGCTGTCGGCGTTCATTCGCATTGGCGCTGACACCGTTTTACACTCCGATCATTTTAAGGAATGGAAGTGCGCATAACTGGCTCTATGGGTCAGAGACGCCTGAATCGCGCTTATAGGTACGTGGGGTGATGAGAGAGAGATGTGGGCTGCGGGCATTGACAAAGTTGCGCCAGAAACTCGGCGCTGAAGCCATAGGCTGTCGGCGTTCATTCGCATTGGCGCTGACACCGTTTTACACTCCGATCATTTTAAGGAATGGAAGTGCGCATAACTGGCTCTCTGGGTCAGAGACGCCTGAATCGCGCTTATAGGTACGTGGGGTGATGAGAGAGAGATGTGGGCTGCGGGCATTGACAAAGTTGCGCCAGAAACGCGGCGCTGAAGCCATAGGCTGTCGGCGTTCATTCGCATTGGCGTTGACAGCGTTTTACACTCCGATCATTTTAAGGAATGGAAGTGTGCATAACTGGCTCTCTGGGTCAGAGACGCCTGAATCGCGCTTATAGGTACGTGGGGTGATGAGAGAGAGATGTGGGCTGCGGGCATTGACAAAGTTGCGCCAGAAACGCGGCGCTGAAGCCATAGGCTGTCGGCGTTCATTCGCATTGGCGTTGACAGCGTTTTACACTCCGATCATTTTAAGGAATGGAAGTGCGCATAACTGGCTCTCTGGGTCAGAGACGCCTGAATCGCGCTTATAGGTACGTGGGGTGATGAGAGAGAGATGTGGGCTGCGGGCATTGACAAAGTTGCGCCAGAAACGCGGCGCTGAAGCCATAGGCTGTCGGCGTTCATTCGCATTGGCGTTGACAGCGTTTTACACTCCGATCATTTTAAGGAATGGAAGTGCGCATAACTGGCTCTCTGGGTCAGAGACGCCTGAATCGCGCTTATAGGTACGTGGGGTGATGAGAGAGAGATGTGGGCTGCGGGCATTGACAAAGTTGCGCCAGAAACGCGGCGCTGAAGCCATAGGCTGTCGGCGTTCATTCGCATTGGCGTTGACAGCGTTTTACACTCCGATCATTTTAAGGAATGGAAGTGCGCATAACTGGCTCTCTGGGTCAGAGACGCCTGAATCGCGCTTATAGGTACGTGGGGTGATGAGAGAGAGATGTGGGCTGCGGGCATTGACAAAGTTGCGCCAGAAACGCGGCGCTGAAGCCATAGGCTGTCGGCGTTCATTCGCATTGGCGTTGACAGCGTTTTACACTCCGATCATTTTAAGGAATGGAAGTGCGCATAACTGGCTCCCTGGGTAAGCGGACGCCTGAATCGCGCTTATAGGTACGTGGGGTGATGAGAGAGAGATGTGGGCTGCGGGCATTGACAAAGTTGCGCCAGAAACGCGGCGCTGAAGCCATAGGCTGTCGGCGTTCATTCGCATTGGCGTTGACAGCGTTTTACACTCCGATCATTTTAAGGAATGGAAGTGTGCATAACTGGCTCTCTGGATCAGCGGGCGCCTGAATCGCGCTTATAGGTACGTGGGGTGATGAGAGAGAGATGTGGGCTGCGGGAATTGACAAAGTTGCGCCAGAAACGCGGCGCTGAAGCCATAGGCTGTCGGCGTTCATTCGCATTGGCGTTGACAGCGTTTTACACTCCGATCATTTTAAGGAATGGAAGTGCGCATAACTGGCTCCCTGGGTAAGCGGACGCCTGAATCGCGCTTATAGGTACGTGGGGTGATGAGAGAGAGATGTGGGCTGCGGGCATTGACAAAGTTGCGCCAGAAACGCGGCGCTGAAGCCATAGGCTGTCGGCGTTCATTCGCATTGGCGTTGACAGCGTTTTACACTCCGATCATTTTAAGGAATGGAAGTGTGCATAACTGGCTCTCTGGATCAGCGGGCGCCTGAATCGCGCTTATAGGTACGTGGGGTGATGAGAGAGAGATGTGGGCTGCGGGAATTGACAAAGTTGCGCCAGAAACGCGGCGCTGAAGCCATAGGCTGTCGGCGTTCATTCGCATTGGCGCTGACACCGTTTTACACTCCGATCATTTTAAGGAATGGAAGTGCGCATAACTGGCTCTATGGGTCAGAGACGCCTGAATCGCGCTTATAGGTACGTGGGGTGATGAGAGAGAGATGTGGGCTGCGGGCATTGACAAAGGTGCGCCAGAAACTCGGCGCTGAAGCCATAGGCTGTCGGCGTTCATTCGCATTGGCGCTGACACCGTTTTACACTCCGATCATTTTAAGGAATGGAAGTGCGCATAACTGGCTCTCTGGGTCAGAGACGCCTGAATCGCGCTTATAGGTACGTGGGGTGATGAGAGAGAGAGAAATGTGGGCTGTATGCTTTAGCGCTGACAACGGTGAGCGAACTCTCGCGATCAACCATTAACTGCCACTTGCCAGAGTGGCAGGGTGGGTGGGCACTATAATGTAGATGTAAACAAACAGCAATTCCTTACCACTCATGCGGGAGAACATCCCGTTCCTCTCGCTCCTAACGCCTCCCACGGCTGTGACAACCTCGCGAAATACTTGCAGGGTTCACTCTGGTGGTAGCCGAAACTCTTCTCAGTGACCACGTTCTCATCCACATTACCACCTCACTTTGCCCCATCCCTCGATGTCATCCGGTTATTCACACTGACTGGAACGCCTTACGCACTAATTTCGCCTCTGACTCCTTTCAATCCTACGACGACTGGATGTCGCTCCTCTCTGCAGCGCTCACGTCCAGCAGCCGTCGCGTTCGCTCTCGTTATTCAATCCCAGACCCAAATCCTCACCTTCTCCGTTTATGGCGTCGCCGTAAAAGTCTTCAACGCTCCTTTCGCTCCCAACCCCACAATGCCCAACTTTCCTCCCGAATCACTAGCTGCTCTGCGGGCCGAGATCGTCGCCCACTGTGCTGCCCTCGAGCACTCTCGTTGGAGCGCTCTGATCGTGATGGCCTTGACTGTGCATTGCACTCGCGACCCACATGATCTCTCTTTAAAATTCCTCCTTGGCACTAAGCCTGCCCTTGCTCCCACTCTAACTAAATTCCCCCACTCAGGGGACTCCCTCCGATGTTTTTGATCAGCTCGCCTGCGCTATATTGTCTCATCGCCTGAAAGAGATTGGACAACGGGGCAATGTCAAAGTCATTTTTTAAGTTCTTGAAAAGCTGCAGAAACTCTGCGAGTTGACCTGGCCGTGGGAAAAAGAGTGGGTCTACCACGAAGCATGTAACAAAGTTTGTTGAATGTATGGAATCAATTGTGTACAGCCTACAATTGACATGCGGAAAGAAATATATAGGTCAGAGTGCGAACGTCCTCGTTACAATGTAAAAGAAAAAAGGGGATTTTCTTGATGTCCACTGCAGAAACTGTGAAGATTGTGCACCTATCTATGAATCATGCAATGAAACTTACCCGCGAAATTATTGAATCAGACTTGTGCATCGCGAAACCGTCTGTTGGATTATCTTGAGAGAAACTATTGAAACATTTCGTCCTGCGCCTGTGCGATGTATCGCCACGTCGTATATATATTTACCGCCTTGCGGTTCACAATAAACTGTTGGAAGTTAGCGCTCGTGTGTCCTTGCTTGTCCTGTTCCTGCGCTATTTTTGTTGACATGTCTCTCCACCTTTCTGGCTCTCAAATTCCTGCCGTTACGCAGTGCAAAGTTCTTGGCTTCCCTTTCCATGTGGCCAAGAATGTGCAAGCCCTCCACCATGCTGTCACCATCTGCCACTCGGTAACTCACCTCCTGCGGCGCGTGGTCACTCGACGCTCGGGTCTCCACGAGGCTCATGCGTGCCGAGTTGCCCACGCGCTGGCCCTCAACAAGGTCTTGTACTTTGCACCCTACGCTTCCTTCACTCAGACTCAACTTAACGCTCTCGAGACTGCCCTAGTGGGTCTCTAAAAGGCAGCTCTCAACCTCCCTATCACTACATCTACCGCTAAGATCTTTGCCACACGCCTCTTTCATCCTCTCCGTTCTCTTCTCTCTCCATCGTGACTCACAACTTGCCCAGCTTTCGCTTACACCCATCAGGGTCAGTGCTTACTGACTCAAGCGGGTATCTCGCCATTCCAATCTCCCCGTTTACCTCTCCTATTCCCTCCCCGGCTCCCAATCTTCGTATCCTCCCCCTCCCGACCAACATGTTCCCCCGCCCTGCACGCCGACCGTCGTCATGCGGCCACGCAGCACCATTCCCCTCTCTTTGATACCCAGGGTGTAGCTTACACGGATGCCTCCTTGTGGCTCCTCGAGGTTCCTGCGGCTACGCCCTGTACCATCCCCACCTCCCCGCTCCTGAAACTCACACCAGCGGGCCGTTTCTACGCCCTCCGGATGCACTGTCCCTCGTGGTCCCCGCCATTGCGCATGCCCTCCAGTCATTTGCCCTCCTTCCCTCTCTTCAAGAGTACACAGTCTATTCAGACTCACAAGCCGCTATAGATCACATACAGAAACGCACCCTAACCCCTTCTCTCCAACAGAAGGTCGAACGAGCGGTCTCCGCACTGCAGCCGTCCATCGTTTTCCTCCGCTGGGTCCCTGGGCATTCAGGGATTGATGGCAATGGGCTGGCCCATCAGCTCGCCCGCGACACACTTTTCCGGGCACCGCTGATCCCCTGGCCGGCCCATGCCCTCGGAGGACGGTGAGTCTGCTATGGAACCTATACTAACGCTTTGAGATGCGAGATTCACAGAAAGGTGTACATTACCTGCGTTGGCGTGGACAACGGTGTCGCAGAAACGCGACACTAGAACAATACACGTTGGCGTGCAAAAAACTGCTGCAGAAACAAGGTGCAGGAGCATATGCCAACGGCTTATTTCAGTAACTGACATGGACGATGATAATGTTGAAGACGCGCCCGTGCTTTTGTACTATAAACGGTTTAACAAAGTTGTCATGACACTTTTTATTTATGCTAATAAAGAGTATTGTTTGATATTTTTTTCATTTACACGGAATGGCAGCAGTCGACGCCAACATCAAGCTTGCACCGTGCAGCAGGCTAGGTCGTGCAAAGCTTGATGTGGAGTCAATGTACTCCTCTAGCGCAGATTGAAACGAACAAAATTTGTAGGCACGAATCGCATTGCAAACGCCTCCTAAACTATCTGCATTCATAGAGGAGAGGTCTCGCTGTTGCTCGTTTCTAGACATTTTGTTACATCTGAAAGAGGTATTCTGTAGCACAATTTTAAGTTTCTTAAAGACGCCCAGAAGAAGGATTCTAAAACTATTTTTGACCCAGTTGTTAGGCGAGCTACGCGACCAATTTAAGACGTCTGCCAGCTCAGAATGCATTCTCACATACGTCTTGTTGCCGTTTGGTTCGTTTCAGATTTGGAAGACATCTTCTCAGTTTGCGCTACCTGGGTTCAGTTATGACGAAACGCTAAACCAATCTTTATTCATCCAGCTACAGCCCTGAAAACTTAATTCGCCGACATCAACAATAGCAAAGCAGTTGCTTCCAATAGTCCTTTTCCAAAAATTATCACTGACGTCCTACTGCAAAATTCATTGTCGTCGTTTAAAGCATGCTTGGAAACACTTTTTTTTTTACTCAGCATCTGAAATGACGCTTTGTTCTCTTGACAGCAGACTATTCTGCCCTCATGCAAAAAAAAAAACTGCAACCCCAAATTGTGAGCACGGTGTCCAAAAACAAACAATAAAAGGTATGCCGAGTACCAACCAGTCACTCTTTAGGGGCCGTATTCTGCAGCTGTCCACTCAGTGTGTCTACATTTGAGTCCAACTGCCTTTCAAATTCATCCCATATATGCCTGTGTCTGTTTTGAAATACTGCGGCAACCGCAATCGCTTATGGCACATATTCACTTTTGTACATTTTAAAATCAGCAATGCAAAGGCGATATAGTGAAGTTCGAGCCAAGTGGACATCCTCTGCAGTCACCTCGACAGTTAGGGTTCCGAAGAATCAGCATGTACAAAGGTGGACATGCCCACGTTACAGACACTTCCAGACTACGGCTTCAGACTGTCCGTCTCAAAGATAACGTGCACTCCGTGCACGCTGATGCTGGTCCGGAGTGTCGCTCGGTGGTCGCGCATATTGCGCGCGTGACTGAAACGACATCGGGACTCTGTGCGGCAAAACAACGTTTATTCGATTCACACAAGAACCTAGGAGGTCAATAAATAAAAATATATCAGCACACGCTGCGTTTCTAAAGCAACGCAAGGCCGCTGTCGCCGAGATTTAACCCGAACGGGAAAATGGCCAAGATCAGAGACGCGTGTGTTGACGACAGAGAAATGGAGGATACAGTACACAGTCGGCATACTGGTAGTATGTACATAGGTGCATGACACCGCAGACAATGCCGGCATTGAAGTTCTTCACGCGAAGTCGTATATGGCACGTGCGCCGCAGACAAAGGTGTCTGCACGCAGCTACTGCTGAGTATATCGCTTCCTCAGCAGACTCTCGACAGCATCGGTCATGGACGACTGGACTCCACCAGCTGGGCTTCCAGTCTAACAGACATCTCACAGCACACGGGCGCCTTATACATTCGACGCCAGCGCTTCAGCTGCTGTGCCACTACGGCCAGTGCTCTTGCACAGATCAGCAGGGCAAGGTAAGATAAACACACAGGTTGGTAACAACACACATTCAATGCGACGCCTATCACTGGACTATCTTGCTGATGAGTTTGCAAATTTTTAGCAGCGCTTTACTACATGTGCCAGCTTTATACTTAGAAGGGAGATCCCCCTCAACTCTCGCAGCCAGTTTTTCCGCACATGGCCCTTTGAGCACCTCATGGACAACATGCAGTGACAGCACATGCATGGTTTCCCTTGGCTAGTGCCCTTCCCGCTTGGTAATAAGGCGAACACCTTTAATGGCTCATACTCGTGGCCTTGACTCTGTCCGTCCGTCTGTTACATCCGAAGTGAGTCATAACTAGTCATTACTAGTCACAAGTCATGACTAACTAGTCATTCACCAGTCGCCAACTAACTAGTCATTAACCAGTCATCAACTAATTAGTCATGTCTTCTTAGTCATCGACTGATTAGTCATGACTAACTAGTGATTAACCAGTCAACTAATAAGTCGACTAGTTAGCCATTAACCAAGCACGACTAGTTAGTCATGAGTGATGACTAGTTAGTCATGACTAGGCTTTTGCCTCGCGCACTTTAGATCGTCAAAGTGCCCCCTGAATTTTTTTCTCACATCTGGTGTGGAGGATAACGGCCCCTGTGCGCTCCCTGTATTTTCTAGCATGCCTAAAACCAATTCCCCCGTATCCTGGTTACGCTCGCCTGCATACCAGCTAATGTTTCAACTCAATCAATCAAATGCTTTTCTTCAATGTATAAACCTATGACTCTCGCAATGCGAGTCTGTGTTAAAGGGGCGCCCAATTTTGAGCAAGTTGTGACATGATACCAGGTTTCACAAGAAACGGGTCCACACTTTCTCCCGGCCAAGTGTAGTTACACCTGACCCCCCCCCCCTCCATGACCCTGTTATACAGATGGGCACTCACGAGAATACGCCATCTGAGTGTAAGGACCGCCTAAACTGCAGGACAAAAGGACCGACCTCCAATTAGCACTGTCCTGTGTCAATGGCGGCCACTTTATCCCCGCAAATTTCATCATCCCTCCACCTGACCCTACCATGACCCCTGCAACGCCAGCACTTTCTAGCAATCCAGTCCGTTACCCTTAACGATCATCAGTTATAATTCCGCTGCATAACATGCCCTGCCCATTACTTCATTTCAACTAGAAACTTCGTTAGGTCGCTTGTCTCTTAATGTTACACCTATCGTTTTGTTTTCCACAGCTCGCTGCACTGTCCACAACTTAACTTGAAGCTCTTTGGTTGCCTCCAGGTTTCTGCCTCACAGATGAGTATAGGGAGGATGCAACCATTGTGCACTTTCCTCCGGGGGAAAACTGAGTAACCACAGCGATAGTTCCCACACCTTATCATATGGGCCAAAAAAGTGGCCGACGATTAGGCTTCTCGGCAATGCGACTTTTCAGCGCAGTAGCTACGGTGTTTGAACCATAGGCGCCCGCATATGAAACACACAGTGCCGAACAGAAGCAGCTCTGGGTTTCAGTTTGGGCAGTGCGCACACCGGTCCACCACCGCTGGGCCTCACTTAGCATGAACAGGCGGCGGCGGCGCGCTACTCTGGCATCATCTCTGACAGAGCGGCGGCCACAACTGGCATTCCTCGCGAGATGCACTCGCCACTTATCTTACCGATGACATCATCGGAGAGCAGGCGATGTCGCGCCCTACTCTGGTGCCGCGGGCTGCCATCGCTCAAGCTGCCTTCGTGCTATACAGCCGTCCATTTTCCTCCCTTTTCCTCCTCACGCTCTTTCCGTTAGCCCTGTCTTTCGTCCACCCTTGCACTCCGCGCTCGATTACGCCAATGACAGTGAGGCGGGAATGGGCGCCCAAGAGCTGCGCTCTCAAAGGCAACATCTATTAATCCGTGTCGAAAAATGTACATCTCTCTTAACTGCTACAACTGCTCACCAGTCACAATCTTCTTTCCTCCGCATGCTTAGAGCTAGAAAGAGCTTTCTTTACACTTTGCTCACTGCTCTAAGGCGCGTTACTTAAGGACAAAAAATACCTTGAGACATCTGTACACATACCATCACATAAGTCATCTATTTACAAGCAGAATTAAATCCAAGTTAAATAAGATTGCTGGCTACTACTGAAAGCCGAAGCTTCAGCTGCGTGGAAATGACCCAACTTGCATTTCTTTTTCTTTTGTTGCGGTATCGTGCGATGTTGCACAATACTTCTATGCCACGGAGAGCATTGTGCTGTGTTGTCATTCTCAACTACTGCACTTTCACGGTGATCACATTTAACAGCAATATTCCATCTTAAAAGCTTAGCTTTTGCTAAACCGCTGCATACTTGATGCGTCAAATTTGCAATGGTGCGAATCGCCTGGCCAGTGTATGCATGCAATGGTGCAACCTGACTGCAAAATACAATGTGCGATGTTCTCCCGGAAGCAACCATCTTTCACTGGCCGCGTCCAAGGCACGGTCCGGCACAGATACAATCCAGCGGTCAGCTGTATCCTCACCTCACATGGAAGGTGCACACTAGACAGAATTGTGTGCTGCTGGACAAGATTTTCAATGACCACAAAGAGACACACACTGCACGAAGGAAGAGGTGCTGCAGACTCTACCAGGGGTTCCTTTCACAACAAATAGCTTACGTCTAAGGAGGATACGCGGCACATTTAATCTATGGAATGTTTACAGAAACACGAACTTCACACAATGCATGAGCCAGCCACTTGCTGGTTGTGTATGGTGAAGTTTCTAAGTACTACCTAGCAGTTACTTTCCTCGCATACGTCTGCCATTGAGTGCAGCCCCGGCAGGGAGTAAAACTGGGCGAGGGTGAGGCAGAGAGAAGGGCAACAACGAAAGCATGTCCAGGAAGGGGGAGCTCTGCAACACGGCAGGGCCAATGAAACAACAGGGAAGATGTCAGCAAAGGGAAGTGAGCCAGGACTGTGGAGAAGCTGAGAATGTGTGGCCTACTGCTTTAAGGCTGCAAAATTTAACAATACGCATTTCTTGCGCAACGCACATTTGATGGAAACGGTAAAGATCTCGTGCCGCATAATGCGCAACCCGCAGTGTGCAACTCGATGCCTTATAAAAGCCAAACACTTGGAAGATCTCTGGCTGACGCCCAAGGGACTTTTTTTTTTTTTTTCTTCTCTTTAAGTTGTGGTGTTTTCTAAAGCCAGCGTTAGGGGGCCGAAGCCAGCACCGCCGATTCACTTATTTATTCTACGTGATTGCTGCTCTTACTATGAACTAGAAGCGAATATAGTCCAATGATAATTGCCACGCCGAAAAACTCCCGTAGGGTTGCTTTCCCCACATATTTACACGCGACGGAAGCTGTCGACGGGCCTTTGCACTGCTGACCCCAGTATTGAACGAGGCCCCTCTGCAGCACAGCATGTGTGCACTAGGATCGCCTCTTTCGGGGAGCCCTTAGGTGTCCGCATCCCCCCTTTTCTGCATTAATGAATGCGACGCAGCGATGACATGCGGTGCGCAGTCCAGCGGCAAGAACACGAGCATCGGGGACCTTCCCCGATGCGGGCCGCGTCCGTCGGGCTTCTCCGGAGTGGGAAGCTTCAGACGTCGTCAAAGAGTCCCCTGGGCGGTGGCGACGACCGCCAGGTGTCCGCCCGGGGAGCCGTGTATCCGGCCAGGGGCTCCACACCGCGCAGCAGCTCGGTGCGCGCACTCTCCTCCGAGCCAGACCGGGTCAGGCCGGAACCTGGTGAGAGGGAGAAGAAATACTCCATTTCTACATTCTCAGCAATAAATGTACCTATTTCATGTTCATTTAATTTTATTTATTATTAGTTTCACCTGTACAGAAAAAGAAAAGATGGTGGAGTAGGTCTTTAAACCTTGAAATAGGTTACAGAACAGTGCCATCCTTTTGTTACAAATGGAACATAAACTCAAAACACAGAGAATTCCAATGCAGCAACTAAGGTACAGCACTAATAACAAAGCATTATCACAAAGGACACATAAGACATGAAGCAGGACAATAAATATAAATGTCGTATAAAAAGAAATTAAGGCGTTACAAGATAGAGGTCACAATAATAAACAGTCACACACCAGGACATACCAAACAGAAAAACAGAAGAAGTGTGAATTGCAGCATTAACTTCTCTATATTGATCTAAAAGGCAAGGTACTTTATACTTCGCAAGCCATAATTTGTTCTACATGGCATCCTATGTCAATTACTCTAAAAAGAAAGAATTCGTTTTTTTTTCACGGTAGGTTGTTTGAACAAAGTATCAACATAGGCAGTAGGAATCTATTATTGCGAAAAAAAAAAATCTGGATGGTTGTTCTTCCTCCTCATTACTTTCCTAAGCTAGATTCTTTATCTCTCATCACTTAAGCGAAAAACAGCACGCATTTCGCTCTTCTCAGGACAGAGTGAACATTCAGCGCTTCTGCGGTCTGCCTTTCTTTTCTTGGCGTCAAAATTGGAGGCCACCGTGAAGTAAATCAACAAAAGTCTAAAGCAGGACTCTGACTACATTCCCAACACACTCCCAAATCTGGCACTAAAAAAAAAAAAAAAAGATTTCCTTTAAACATTGGCTGTATTTCGAGTCGCTTAAAAATGACTTTTATTCCCTTTTAAAGGAATGACGTCCGAAAGATTACCTTTTGTAAACTGCAAAACTTCACGACAGCACCATGGCACAACACTGGCCTCTATCACACGTTTGGTGCATTGTTCAGGATTCGCGCCTATCCTTGCCGACGGCTACTCAAGCGCGGATCGCCACTGCAGCTGTGCTGACGTCATCACCAAGCGTAACGCCATATGCCACTGCAGTTTCGAGGGTATAATGCTCACAGAGGTCGCTGTAAGGTACAAAGCACCCTGGCTGCCTCACCGCACCGGGTCGAGAGCACTCGCCAGCTCTCGACGTTTACGCTTCAGAACTCCCACCAGAACCAGGCGCCGCTATGACAGTGTTACAAGAGGCTAGAGCCACTGCTGGTCAGTCGCTTCTAACGAGCATGAAGAGCGACTTAGTGCAGGGTTGCGGCTGTCTGGGCGACCTGCGAAAGCGTGACTGCCATGGTCCGCCCTCTGAGGAGGAGGAAAAGGTAGCACCTTCGACACAGGGCGACAGCCAAGTTCTGGAGGTCGATATGGCTGCATGTGCACTGAAGACCATTGTCTTTCTAACAGCATCCTGCCCGGCTATCCGTCGCCTGCTTCCAAAAAGCGGGCTTCCCGGTCCTCTCAAGAAGTGCCAAATTATTTCCGAGGGGACGGCGCATCTTACGGCCCCCATCTCCTGCTAAGCGGGAATGAACGTAGCTGTCTAAGGCCTCATCAAAAGTAGCACAAATGTTTTCGGTCACCCACATTTTGAAGCACTCAAGCCTCAAGCACTGTTTTTTCCATAGGCAAAGTTTGGTTTGGTTTGTTGGGGTTTAACGTCCCAAAGCAACTCAGGCTATGAGGGACGCCATAGTGAAAGGCTCCGGAAATTTCGACCACCTGGGGTTCTTTAACGTGCACTGACATCGCACAGTACACGGGCCTCTAGAATTTCACTTTCATCGAAATTCAGCCGCCGCGGCCGGGATCGAACCCGCGTCTTTCGGGTCGGCAGCCGAGCGCCGTAACCACTGAGCCACCGCGGCCCATAGGGAAAGTGCCGTGAAAATGACGGTGCAAAAAGCAGAAAACAAAAAGGTTTATCTATAACAAATGCTATATACTTCTTAGCAGCCCCACGCAATAAACTGATCATAAAGTGTAACGCCTTGTCGTTGCTACTATTATTGTGCTTTCCAGGCCATATACCGTCAAACCCCGATATATCCAACTCAAAGGAAATCACTAAATAGCTCAATATGTAAAAAGCGGCAATAGTTGACCTTATCTGCAAATGGAAGCAAGGATTAGTAATTACACCCACACTAGTGAAAAGTTTCGTGCAGCAACGTACTGCTGTTTAGCTTATCTGCAATTGGAAGCAAGGATTAATTACACCCACGCTAGTGAAAAGCTTCGTGCAGTGACGTGATGCATGCCGGCATTCTGGCTAGGCATTGTGCAGGGCTAAGCTGCTTCTCTCATCGAAGCAGCAACCGACAGTGCTTTGGAACTAATAGTTCTAAAGATGGTAGGTTCTTTGGTATGGCTCACAAGGCTTTCTCGCCAAACAAGTAGCCTCCCGCTTGCAGCAAGAGCGTGCCTGTAAATAACCTAGCCAGGCATTACGCCGATATGTCCGGCCATCTGTCTGCTCGCCAGAGCCTCTACATGCAGTGTCAATGCCTTCGACAAGGTGATGCTATTTTAATGTGGCAGCATTAGAGCTATCGTCAAACCAAAACCCCTCCACCGAATGACACGAAATTCCCTGATTGGTCTACAGTGATGACGTCATGTGATTAGCAAGGATCAATCACGGCGCGTCACCAAATTTGAAAATGCACTGCCACTGGAGGAGCTGGAAGGCTGCGACAGAGTACGAGTGGGATACGAACTCTCGGCGGTGCGAACAGATGAGCTTAGTTGGCCACTGCATTAGACCACCACGCCATCGCCACAGCCGAATATCCTGTGTATTTAACTGCCTTTGGATGTCGTCGTCTTCATCCACTTCCATCCGTGCGCTTTCGCATTACCCTTGTAAAGTGACTTCGACAACGCCACCCTCGTCGGTGCTTCTCAATTGCTCTGTGGATGGACCTCACAATTTTGTGCCAGTAAAAATAGGGCTGCAGACAAAATACTGGACCCTCGACCTCCGAGGTACAGAAGCGGCTACGAGAAATTTGACTGACACCGTACCTATCTTCCCGTATACAGTCTTGGAACATTGTATGGAACAACAGAATCTCCATTACTCCCACCTGCATTAATTTCTGAGAGCCATGAAGTGCCAACACTTGCAGCACATTAACAAGTCACTGGGTGCTATTCGTTGAGCAAACGAGCCTATTGTCAGCATTCTAACCTGACGGTCTGGGCAATCCCCAACCAAAGGTCCAATAGCACTGCAGGGCATTGAAACCTCCGGAGGGATTCACAGAAAGAAAAACAAGAGAGTTGCTCTGCATGTCAGGGCAATGGTAAGACTGAAGCAATGAGTATATTGTTCCTCAAGGAAAAGGTTTGGTTTATGGGGTTTAACGTCCCAAAGCGGCTAAGGCTATGAGAGGCACCGTAGTGGAGGGCTCCGGAAATTTCGACCACCTGGGGTTCTTTAACGTGCACTGACATCGAACAGTACACGGGCCTCTAGAATTTCTCCTCCAAAGAAATTCTAGCCACCGCGGCCGGGATCGAACCCGCGTCTTTTGGGTCAGCAGCCGAGCACCATAACCGCTGAGCCACCGCGGCGGCACCTCAAGGAAAAGCTACAGATAAAAGTGCTCAGCAGAGAAGAACTGAAGTTGAGCAGCGCAGACTGCTGGGCAAGTAGGTGCGACAACACTATGGACAAAACGAAAAAGACGAAAACGAGCACACGGAACAAAGACTAACTTACAACCCACCTTCATAAAACTCGTTGCTTACCCCGGCCATCCTTGCGACCTCAGGTTTCCTGCTTACAAGTTCCATGAACTTCAAATCTTGACTCACACACCCATTTTCCCCGACTCTCCCAGCCACATTGTTGGCATGTGGCACAAGGCATCAAAAAAGCCCGCGGACACAAGGCTATCACGCATCTGCTGGACAGAGCACATGTTCACTCGACCATGGATTTTGTACTGAGGGTTTCTCCCAGCCATAGCTGCTTCTAAGTTTGAGCACTGCCTTCGTCTTCTAAGAGGTGTGCGCATGAGGAGTGGCAGACACAAAGGGTTCAGGATCCAGTCTACGCAACCTGCAAGATCCGGAGGTGGCTCCAAAACAAGGCAAGTCTTGACCTGAGGCGGACAAACTGACAGGTCTCCGCAGTAGCTGGCAACCCACAGTTACCACTAACATCTATATAAAATCTAGTCTTGCAAGAAAATTCGCCGTATATGTGGAAAATACAAGCACTCGCCTTTCTCAATATCAAAAGCACAGTATGCGTGTAAAATAAGGACACCGTGCTACTTTACATGTCAGCACCCCTTTGGCACTAATTGCCAACTTATGTCCGGCACCATCAGCAACCACATCATCCCCTGGCAACTATTCAGTGAGCATCGGAGCTCTGTTCTCAACTTCACCCTAATCCTCCGCCATTTCAGAATGCAGGTTTCTCCGTAAATTAAGAAATCTGACGACAGGTACTCAGTGATGTTTCCGTTTCCCGGAGGGGGGGTGTGCAAAACCTGAAGTGAGTGGTTCTCATTAATGTTTCTCTTTTCAAAGCCTTGTGAAATGGGAAGTAATATTGGTCCTCCGAGACACACCCAAACTGCAACAGACCTACAAAACTTACCTGATAATCCATCTATAAAGATGAGTGCTCTGTTTTAAGTTCCCAAAGACTGACGTGCTCATTCACCACAAATTGGAAAAAATTGATGGACGATTATGGCAGTGGGTAAAGCGAAATTTGAGCACAGCTCTGGCTAGATGATCTAGAAAGTACCAGTGATGTAGAAAGTACCAATTCACAAATTCTTGTGCTGTAAGTCACTGGGAAAATAACAAGCCTGCAAGCAGCTGCTTACATTTGAGACTAAACTAATTCGAGGACAGAACCAGGCATGGCAACCTAAACTTAACTGCATTCCTGAGTCCCAAGAAACATATGGCTGTGTTATACTCACAGCATCCCTCGACTGGCTGGATAGCCCACGTTGACATGATAACTGCCAAAGCTTCTCGTCTTTTGTATTTTTTCCAACGGAATTTCAAAAGCTCTCCCCAGGTACTAAAAGAAACATTATATTTAACAAATGTCAGGCCAGTATTAGAATGTGCATGTGTAGCATGGGACCCTTTCACGGGTACACTCATTGACAAGTTAGAAAGGGTACAGAAACGCGCTGCAACGTTTGTGACTGGAAATTTTAATTCTCATATAAAGAGCTCAGAACTTCGCAACCATATTGGGTGCTCAGAGAAGACTGGCAACCCGAAGAAAAATCTGCACGCTGAAGTTCTTGCACAGCATTTACAATGATTGTACCGGTATTAATAAAAACACTTACCTAAAGCAGCCATATTACATTTCGGAGAGACTAGATAACACGAAAAAGATTAAGAGTTATCAATGCCGCATTAATGTATTTAAGTATTCGTTTTTTCCTAACACAATTCTGGACTGGAATAAGCTTGCGAATGATGTGGTTTGTGCACCTGATTTCCAAAGTGCTGTTGAAACGATAATCTGATGTATTTCTTCCAGGTCTCGTGCGTTTACCAGCGCTGTGCCGATGTGTTATCACTCATACTACTTGTCAACTCATTCAGCCTTCTCTTAGTATGTTGTGTTATCCTTGCTGACATGTTTCCCAATATCTTCTTTGCACATGTTATTGTATGTAGTAATATCCCCCCCTACAATAATGCCTCATGGGCACTGTCGGTACTTGCAACAAATAAATAAAAAACACAATACCGGCTGTCTTCGAATCATTTCCTACTGACTCGCTTCCTCGTGTTCACCATGTGAGCAACTTGTTCCCAAACAAGAGTGCAAACAAATGGTGCTCTGTTGCTGTGAAGCTTTCTGACCTAAAAAGTAATGATAAACAACTGTCTCTGCAAGCCAGCTCACACTCAACGACACCTTAGTGTTCGAAGACTTCTCACCAGGCACTTCGATCGTCCATACAAAGGTTAGATTTTTTTAACTGCGACATGATAAGCTGTTCGTGACTAACAAAGTTACATACATGAATCCGGCTCAGATAGCACGCATGAGATTAAGCCCCTCAGAAAGCCCAGCACTCGTGCCCCCCTACCTATTGCAGCGTTCAACACCACATACTGCTTCCCATCTTGACCCTTACCAAGCACGTTGACAAAACAAACCCCGAAAAATTGTGGTACATAACTGACCCATACTTAAAATTCAATCATTGTGCAAAACCTGCAAGGCGACACGTGGCATTACGATGACATGTGTACCCCAGTTTTTACCGAAGCTTTTATAATGAATATTTAGCAGGGGTGTGCAAATATTTGAAAATATCGAGCAAATTGAATACCCTATTCAATTATTCTAAACAAATGAAATTTATTCTCAAATTTTCTAATACTTTTTGGAAAATAGCAGGAGGTTCGAATAGGGACCACCGTGTTATTCGTCAACGAATGTTCCGATGCTGCACACCATCCTTCAGCGAGAAGCACGCCGCAGATGAAGGGTTCCGCACCACGACGAAGTACATTTGTGTGGAGGTGCTCATAATGCTTGTACACGGCCTCTAAGACTGGATGACACGGCAGGACTGAGACAAATTCGAAAAATCCTTGCTTTGAGGCTCTATCTCGGAGGTCATGGCTCAGGCGTAGATACCATCAGTCTATGTGACGAGGTTCTAGTACTGCCGGGTACACACGGGTTTTCTGATGGGTACACAGCTTCTTCCGGCCTGATGCTCGGCTTGTTTTGGGTGAAATGCTTGCAAACAAAGAGTATTTGACCAAATCACATAAATGGTACTTTCTAAATTCATATAACTTGATGGTCTTAAGTTAATATAGTGACTTTCTGTTGCAACTCGTTAGTGGAGAGTAGCGTTGCACCTTTTGGTAGCTATAGCTCTATCTTCATACGTGTCAAACTAATAGCATTGTAAAGAAGTGCCACAACTGTAGCTTTAATGTTTCGCATGATTCCTCATTTTGCAAGCATACCCATACAAGTAGGGAATATTAGCACTAATACTCGATTCATATTCGATTTGGTTTTTAGCTACGCTATTTGTATTCGATTTGGTTTGGAAAAAGAACTTCTTGCACACCCTTAATATTTAGCTATATCTCCACTCAGAGTCGGTGCACCTTGTGTTGCCTAGCAAATTAATACATTGAACGAGCATCCTTATCCCGGCTGTGATTCTGCTAATGCAGAGTGAATTTATTTATTTATTTGCGCACTATAAAGGCCTCTGGGGCCACTGCCATGTTGGAAAAACAAAAGAGAAACTTTCAAATTTGCCTAAAATTTACCCAGCTAACTACCATCCCGTATCTATAATCAGTAGATGCAGTAAGTTACCTAAACACACCACACTCACCAAAATTAAATCCAATTCTTTTTGTGCATCTGTTCAGCGTGATTTTCACTCACAGCATACGCCCCATACAAGACAATATCCATCGCTTGGACTCTACTTATAGATTTTTAAAAATGATTTGACAAGGTCTGCCATACACTCATAGTACATAAATTATGTCAGCTGGAAATTGGCCTTTAACGTGTTCAAAAGGATTGGATGTCTTTTCTGCATGCTTCCTTTCGGATGTCAAAGAAGTAAAGCACCTCTTTCAATGTGCTGCCTTCAATTTTTTTAGGTGAGAAGAAAATAGGCTTTTTGGCATCAGGTCCACAGCAGCCACTTTTAACCTGCTTAGCAGAGACTCCATTGATCACTGTCACCAAGTTTACCAGTAAACAGTCCACTAGTGACCATTACGTGTGCTCTCAACATGTCACACAGATGCCATGGCTGCAAGGGGGGGGGAGGGAACCAGTGGAATATAAACTACTACGTTGAGTGAACAACTGTGCCTGCTGTTACACAGTTGAACATCATGCAGCACATTTTGATGTGACGCACGCTAATGCCAAAAATAATAAAATTAACCAACCAGAAAATGCAAATTCTTCCAAAGGTAAACAAAGAGTTAATTAATTATAACATTATGCTAGTGCTGTCATTTAGCCTTCGAAGAAGAGATAAATAGTTTATGGGGGATTAATGTTTCAAAGCGACTCGGGCTATGGGGGACAGAAGAGATACTAAATACTTGGAAGCGCTTTGCACTGGCGCACTGGTGGTAGTCCCCCGGGTAATGAGTAAAGCTGCATTGTGCCTTTTCCTCTTTTCTAACCACCTTCCTCTCTTCCTGCCTAAACTACTCTCACTCTGCTTACTAACCAATCTTCTCATCTCTTCTTGGTCACTGCAACTTCCTGAAGAATGATTAACACTTGGCTCCTTTTAGGCCCCAACGCATTTTGGAGGGTGGCCTTGACTATCGAGGTTTGGATGAGAATATGCTCCATTGTCTGACTGCCTCACCTACAGGAACAGTCACCTACCCAAAAGTGAAGTGCCATCGTGGAAATTATCGACAAATATTTGCCCATTAATTTCACCTTCAGCTATCTCACAATGTTCCAGAGCATGGACAACGGAGGGGGATTTGATAGTTAATTATTTTATGCCCAAACGATAACTTATTTTAAACCGGAAGGAAAAGCAACCACCTGTTGCCGGTGGAATCTGGACCCCAAACTTCCGAGCTTTGCATCTGGTGCAGCACCATTAAAGTCAATTATTTTTCAGCCATAAAAAAATTCTACTATTATTTTCCCATTTATTGGCACCACAAAAAATAGGGATGTTCTCCCATGATCGCCTCAGTTTTTGTGACTCTTGGCTTCCTTCATATTGTCACGTTGTAGTGACGGCAGTCCAGTGGTCAGGAAGACACCCGAAATACTTGCAAACGAAGCTCTTTATTTGGGCTGACTTGCACCCGCAAAAGAACTTAATCACTCGGTGGCGGCGTAAGCAACAAGCGTGCTCGCCAGTCGTCGAACTACGAATGTGCGCTGCTCGCGGCATCATTCAATTTAAAGCCAGCAAGGAAACTTCGAGATAACAGGTCGAGGTCATCTAGAGTAATCTAGAAACACGTAGATGCAGCTGTTCATGGCTGTGAACAATCGAGATAAGTCCGGTCGATTCTCGCGTCACGAACAAAAATGATAACACCCCTTTTCTGCGGCCTTGCGCGAACGAACGGACGCTACAATGATACGTGGCATTACCCCCCTCCCAAAGAAGCATCGTCTCGATGCTTTAAAATGAAAATAAACACGGAGAATGCAAACTTCGAGTCCTTTAGCGTTCATAATATGGCTTCAGGCATACGACATGTACGACTTCCGGGCATGTGCGGCGTCGCTGAGATGATGTCGTGCCGTCGGGGATGACTTCATAGTCGAGGTCACCGATGCGACGGAGAACCCTGTATGGGCCAAAGTAGCGTCGCAGCAACTTTTCACTCAATCCACGGCGGCGAACTGGCCTCCATATCCAAACACGATCACCTGGCTTGTAATGCATGTCTCGTCGGCGCAGATTGTAGCGTCGGGCGTCGGTGTGCTGCTCGTCTTGAATGCGAAGCCGCGCAAGTCTTCAGGCTTCCTCGGCGCAATGAAGGTAGGCAGCAACGTCGAGGCTGTCTTCGTCGGAAACGTGCGGGAGCATTGCGTCGAGTGTTGTCGTGGGCTTCCTGCTGTATACCAGCTGGAATGGGGTAAACTTGGTTGTCTCCTGGACGGCAGTATTATAGGCGAAGATCACGTAGGGCACGTCTTGTGTTCGGCGTCGATGTACACGGAGAGCATGTCTGCGATGGTCTTGTTCAGACGCTTTGTGAGTCCGTTGGTTTGTGGATGATAGGCAGTTGTCCTCCGATGGCTTGTCTGACTATAGTTGAGAATGGCTTGCGTCAGCTCCACTGTAAACGCCGTTCCTCTGTCTGTGATGAGCCCTTCGGGGGCGCCGTGTCGCAGGAGAATTTGTTTGACAAAAAATTTTGCGACTTCTGTTGCGGTACCACTAGGCAACGCTTTTGCTTCGGCGTAGCGGGTCATGTAGTCGGTGGCCACGATGATCCACTTGTTTCCTGATGAAGAGGTCGGAAAGGGGCCGAGGAGGTCCATCCCTATTTGCTGAAAGGGCTTAGTTGGCGGTGGTATGGGGTTCAGGAGTCCGGCTGGTCTAGTCGAAGGCGTTTTGCGTCGCTGACACTCACGGCACGTTTTCACGTAATGGGAAACATCGGCAGCTAGCCGTGGCCAATAGTACTTCTCCTGGATGCGGTGCAACGTGCGAGCAATCCCGAGATGCCCTGCAGTCGGCTCATCATGGCATGGCTGCCTAATTTCTTGCCTGAGATTCTTGGGCACGACAAGAAGATGTACTGTCCTGTTGGGCGCGAAGTTCTTCTTCAGGAGGACATTATTGTGAACGACGAAGGACGACAGTTGGCGCTTGAACCCTCGGGGAGGCGATGCGGTCTTTCCTTTCAGATAAGCAACTAGGCTTTGCAACTCAGGATCCGAGCGCTGCTGCTGCGCGAAACTGCTCGTGCTTACCGGTCCTAAGAAAGCGTCGTCGTCTTCCTCTTCCGGTGCTGCGTCGACGGCGGCTCGGGACAAGCAGTCCGCGTCAGAATGCTTGCGGCCAGATTTGTAGACTACAGTTATGTCAAATTCTTGAAGACGCAAGCTCCAACGAGCAAGGCGGCCAGAGGGATCCTTCAAACTGGCAAGCCAGCACAGAGCATGGTGGTCGCTCACAACCTTGAATGGTCGTCCGTACAAGTAGGGTCGAAATTTGGACGTGGCCCAAATAATGGCGAGACATTCTTTCTCGGTCGTCGAATAGTTGGCTTCAGCTTTCGACAGTGAACGACTTGCGTACGCGATAACTTTCTCCTGTTTACCATCTTTCTGAACGAGGACCGCTCCTAAGCCTACACTGCTTGCATCTGTATGAAATTCGGTTTCGGCGTTTTCATCAAAGTGCCCGAGCATAGGAGGGGACTGTAATTGCGCTTTAGCTCTTTGAAAGCTTCCTCTTGCGGCCTTTCCCATTTAAAAGGCACGTCAGCCTTGGTAAGTTCCGTCAAAGGTTGAGCGATGCGCGAAAAGTTCTTGACGAATCGCCAGTAATAAGCGCACAATCCCAGGAATCTGCGTATAGCTTTCTTGTCATTAGGCTGTGGAAACTCTGCGATCGCAGCCGTCTTCTTGGGGTCGGGGTGAACTCCATCCTTGCTTACGACGTGACCAAGGAACAGCAGCTCCTCGTAGGCGAAGTGGCACTTCTCTGGTTTCAGTGTCAGGCCTGAAGACTTGATCGTTTCCAGCACTGTCCGAAGCCTTCTGAGGTGGTCTTCAAAGCTTGTGGAGAAGACAACAACGTCATCTAAGTAGACTAGGCAAATCTGCCACTTCAAGCCTGCGAGCACCGTATCCATTACTCGCTGGAACGTCGCTGGGGCAGAGCAGAGGCCGAAGGGCATCACCTTGAACTCGAAGAGTCCGTCTGGCGTGATGAACGCAGTCTTCTCGCGATCTCTTTCGTCAGCTCAAATTTGCCAGTAGCCGCTCTTCATGTCCATCGATGAGAAGTACTTAGCGTTGCATAGCCGATCCAATGTGTCATCGATGCGGGGAAGGGGGTAGACATCCTTCTTTGTAATGCTGTTCAGGCGGCGGTAATCGACACAAAAGCGAAGGGTGCCGTCTTTCTTTTTCACTAGGACGACTGGTGCTGCCCAGGGGCTCCTCGATGGCTGGATGACGTCGTCACGAAGCATTTCCTCAACTTGCTTGCGGATAGCTTGGCGTTCTAGCGGCGATACGCGGTAGGGGCTCTGTCGCAGTGGTCGGGCGTGTTCGTCTGTGACAATTCGGTGCTTGGCAAGCCGGGTTCGTCGCACATTCGATGCTGATGAAAAGCAATCGCTGTACCTTTGAAGAAGGCTGCGTATTTGGTCTTGTCTGCTACGTGGTAATGCCGGTTTGATCTCAAACGGTTGATGGCCTTGGTCAGATGGTTCTACGGGTTGGTCGGGTAGGGCAAATATGTCTTTGATGTCTGCCAGCTCGTCGAGGAAAGCGATCGTCGTACCTTTGTTTAGATGCCGGTATTCTTCGGTGAAGTTGGTTAGCAGCACCTGGGCTTGGCCATTTCAGATTTGGGCGACTCCCCTTGCGACGCCCAGTCCTTGATCAAGGAGTAACTGGGTGTTCCCCTCGACGACGCCTTCGGCAGTTTCGATGTCTCCTGTAGCTATGCAGGCGATGACACTTGATCGGGACGGCACGCTCAGTGCTTCGTCGAAGACGTTTAAGGCAACGCGATGAGTCGCTGTCGTCGCTGCAGATATGGCTTTGTCCGTGGAAAGCTTGATCGACTTGGATCGAAGGTCGATGATCGCTCGATGTTCATTCAGGAAGTCCATTCCCAAAATCACGGCTTGCGAGCATTTCTGTAGGACCAGGAAGGTTGTAGCATAGGTTCGCCCATTTACTGTAACTCTCGCGGTGCGGCGTCCTGACGGCGTAATAAGGATACCACCTGCGGTGCGGATCAGTGGGCCGTCCCAAGTTGTTGTCACTTTCCTGAGTCGGACAGCGAATGGCCCGCTCATGACGGAGTAGTCAGCTCCCGTGTCGGCCAAGGCAGTAACCACGTGACCGTCGACCGTAACTTCAAGGTCACTTGTTCGCGTTTTCGTGCTACACGTGGTCTTCGGTGTACGATCTCGGCTTCGTCGGGTAGTGAGGCTACGGTGGGCGTACTCCGACGTTACTTCTATGGGCAGCGGTAAAGGCGTCAAGTCTGGCCGCGTCGTCGTCGGTGCTGTCATCGAAGTTGTCGTCGAAGTTGTCATCGTAGGTGTCGTCGGAGTTGTCATCGGAGTTGTCGTCGGAGTTATCGTCGGTGGAGGATCTTTGTCATTGCGCTTAGAAGCAACCTCACCTCCAGAGGCTGCTTTATTTAGTTTAACCTTCGGGGGCTGGGGGAGCGTCCACGCACGGCGTAACCTCGGCTAGGAGATACAAAGTGTGGTGACGATGACGACGGGGAACGTGATAGGCGGCTCGGTGATGAGCATCCTTCCCGACGCAAAAACTCCTCGATTTCGGCTGGTCGCTGGCCGGGTCGGGGTCGTGGAGCGTCGTAAGAGAACCCTCGGATGCCCAGTCTTCTGTACGGGCAGTGCCGGAGGACGTGACCGGCTTTGCCACAGTGGAAGCATAGTGGGTGGCGCTGGTCGAGAGTTCTCCACTCATCGCATTTCCTCGGCTGCGCGCGTCGCTCGTAGGACGAGCGGGTTGGGGCGAGTGGGCGGCAGTCCAATGCAGCTGGCTGAGGGCGATAGGGGCTTGGGTCCCGTCATCGAGGGGCAGGACGGCGCACAGCTGTGGCGTAGGTCATGGCTGGGGGCTGCAGAGGCTGCGTGGGTGTCGGCGTCACATCCAAGGCCTGTTGAACCTCGTCCCGGATGACATCAGTGAGCGATGAAAGTTGCGGCTGCGTTCCCGTTGGCAGCAATCGTCGGAGCTCCTCTCGCACAACTTGACGTATAACCTCCCGCAGGTCATCGTCGTTAGCGGTGTCCAGGCAGCTTGCTGAGAAAACGCGCTGCTGGTGGTCATCATGGCGGGCTCGGGCGTCACGAGTTTTTTCCATTGCGGATGCCTCTTCGACGAATTCCGCGACGGTTTTGGGTGGGTTCCGTACGAGGCCCGCAAAGAGTTGCTCTTTGACTCCTCGCATACGAAGCTTTACTTTTTCTTCTTCTTTCATGTCTACGTCGGCATGCCGGAAGAGACGCTTCATCTCCTCAGTGTACATTGCAACGGTCTCGTTTGGATGTTGTATGCGAGACTGTAGCAGCTGCTGGGCTCTCTCCTTTCGCACGACGTTTGTGAAGATCTTTAGAAGCTGCTCCTTGAAGGTTTCCTAGTTCGTGAGGCTAGCTTCCTCATTCTCAAACCAGATTCTTGCTGGTCCCTCCAAGGCGAAGAACACGTACCTAAGTTTCGTGGCATCGTCCCAGTTGTTGAAGATAGCCACACGGTCGAACTGCTCCAGCTATTCTTCGGGGTCGGCGCCAGGCGAAGCGTGGAAGGTTCGTGGCACCCGGGGCTGCTGAAGAATGATTGGAGGCATCGTCTGGGGCAAGCTCATGGTAGACGTTGCTGCTGGCTTTCGCTTCCTGGTAGGGTCCGGCAGAATCCCGAACTCAGGTTCGTCCCCTTGCAGGCGTCGGCTTGCGCGGTGGACTGGACTCAGGTCCTGCGGTAGATGACTCAAAGGGCTGGCGTCACGACTTGTAGGGGGTGTCCGGAACATGGGAGGCTACCCCGCACCTCCACCAGATGTCACGTAGTGACGGCAGTCCAGTGGTCAGGAACACACCAGAAAGACTTGCAAACAAAGCTCTTTATTTGGGCTGACTTGCGCCCGCAAAAGAACTTAATCACTCGGTGGCGGCGTAAGCAACAAGCGTGCTCGTCAATCGTCGAACTACGAATGTGCGCTGCTCGCGGCATCATTCAATTTAAAGCCAGCAAGGAAACTTCGAGATAACAGGTCGAGATCATCTAGAGTAATCTAGAAACACGTAGATGCAGCTGTTCATGGCTGTGAACAATCGAGATAAGTCCGGTTGCTTCTCGCGTCACGAACAAAAATGATAACACCCCTTTTCTGCGGCCTTGCACGAACGAACGGACGCTACAATGATACGTGGCAATATATTCTAGGGTAGGCATACAATGCAGCATTTCTTTTTCACTTGCAAACGTTTTCTGAATCTTGTACTCCCTGCCTGACGCTCTACCTTGTCCATCCCTTCACACGTCCTGAGTTGGCAACTTGTTCTCCTTCACACAGCACCAAAGCTATACTGGTACAGGCACCTGAGAATCTCCCTGCATCAACGATGCAGCGTTGATGTGACCATGCAGCGGGACAAATACTCAACAATGACGCTCGCCAGGCCCAGGATGGTGCCACCAAACAAAGCTACAATGATGCCACTCAGTTGTACTACTTCGACACACTGCAACAACTGGAATGAATAACAGCAGAACAAGACGCTGCACCTGAGAATCTCCTTGCATCAACGATGCAGCGCTGATGTGACCATGCAGCGGGACAAATACTCAACGATGACGCTCGCCAGGCCCAGGATGGTGCCACCAAACAAAGCTACAATGATGCCACTCAGTTGTACTACTTCGACACACTGCAACAACTGGAATGAATAACAGCAGAACAAGACGCTGCACCTGAGAATCTCCCTGCATCAAAGATGCAGCAGTGTTGATGTGACCATGCAGCGGGACAAATACTCAACGATGACGCTCGCCAGGACCAGGATGGTGCCACCAAACAAATCTACAATGATGCCACTCAGTTGTACTACTTCGACACACTGCAACAACTGGAATGAATAACAGCAGAACAAGACGCTGCACCTGAGAATCTCCCTGCATCAAAGATGCAGCAGCGTTGATGTGACCATGCAGCGGGACAAATACTCAACGATGACGCTCGCCAGGCCCAGGATGGTGCCACCAAACAAATCTACAATGATGCCACTCAGTTGTACTACTTCGACACACTGCAACAACTGGAATGAATAACAGCAGAACAAGACGCTGCACCTGAGAATCTCCCTGCATCAAAGATGCAGCAGCGTTGATGTGACCATGCAGCGGGACAAATACTCAACGATGACGCTCGCCAGGACCAAGATGGTGCCACCAAACAAATCTACAATGATGCCACTCAGTTGTACTACTTCGACACACTGCAACAACTGGAATGAATAACAGCAGAACAAGATGCTGCACCTGAGAATCTCCCTGCATCAAAGATGCAGCAGCGTTGATGTGACCATGCAGCGGGACAAATACTCAACGATGACGCTCGCCAGGCCCAAGATGGCGCCACCAAACAAATCTACAATGATGCCACTCAGTTGTACTACTTCGACACACTGCAACAACTGGAATGAATAACAGCAGAACAAGACGCTGCACCTGAGAATCTCCCTGCATCAAAGATGCAGCAGCGTTGATGTGACCATGCAGCGGGACAAATACTCAACGATGACGCTCGCCAGGCCCAAGATGGTGCCACCAAACAAATCTACAATGATGCCACTCAGTTGCACTACTTCGACACACTGCAACAACTGGAATGAATAACAGCAGAACAAGACGCTGCACCTGAGAATCTCCCTGCATCAAAGATGCAGCAGCGTTGATGTGACCATGCAGCGGGACAAATACTCAATGATGACGCTCGCCAGGCCCAAGATGGTGCCACCAAACAAATCTACAATGATGCCACTCAGTTGTACTACTTCGACACACTGCAACAACTGGAATGAATAACAGCGGAACAAGACGCTGCACCTGAGAATTTCCCTGCATCAAAGATGCAGCAGCGTCGATGTGACCATGCAGCGGGACAAATACTCAACGATGACGCTCGCCAGGACCAAGATGGTGCCACCAAACAAATCTACAATGACGCCACTCAGTTGTACTACTTCGACACACTGCAACAACTGGAATGAATAACAGCAGAACAAGACGCTGCACCTGAGAATCTCCCTGCATCAAAGATGCAGCAGCGTTGATGTGACCATGCAGCGGGACAAATACTCAACGATGACGCTCGCCAGGCCCAAGATGGTGCCACCAAACAAATCTACAATGATGCCGCTCAGTTGTACTACTTCGACACACTGCAACAACTGGAATGAATAACAGCAGAACAAGACGCTGCACCTGAGAATCTCCCTGCATCAAAGATGCAGCAGCGTTGATGTGACCATGCAGCGGGACAAATACTCAACGATGACGCTCGCCAGGCCCAAGATGGTGCCACCAAACAAATCTACAATGATGCCACTCAGTTGTACTACTTCGACACACTGCAACAACTGGAATGAATAACAGCAGAACAAGACGCTGCACCTGAGAATCTCCCTGCATCAAAGATGCAGCAGCGTTGATGTGACCATGCAGCGGGACAAATACTCAACGATGACGCTCGCCAGGCCCAGGATGGTGCCACCAAACAAATCTACAATGATGCCACTCAGTTGTACTACTTCGACACACTGCAACAACTGGAATGAATAACAGCAGAACAAGACGCTGCACCTGAGAATCTCCCTGCATCAAAGATGCAGCAGCGTTGATGTGACCATGCAGCGGGACAAATACTCAACGATGGCGCTCGCCAGGACCAAGATGGTGCCACCAAACAAATCTACAATGATGCCACTCAGTTGTACTACTTCGACACACTGCAACAACTGGAATGAATAACAGCAGAACAAGACGCTGCACCTGAGAATCTCCCTGCATCAAAGATGCAGCGGGACAAATACTCAACGATGACGCTCGCCAGGACCAAGATGGTGCCACCAAACAAATCTACAATGATGCCACTCAGTTGTACTACTTCGACACACTGCAACAACTGGAATGAATAACAGCAGAACAAGACGCTGCACCTGAGAATCTCCCTGCATCAAAGATGCAGCGGGACAAATACTCAACGATGACGCTCGCCAGGACCAAGATGGTGCCACCAAACAAATCTACAATGATGCCACTCAGTTGTACTTGGCACTGGAAAAGTAACAAATAATCTCCCTTAAGGACTGAATATACTTTTAAGACAGTAATATATCTAATTTCGATGGAAAAAAGAAATAGCGGCCAAAATGGGTACCAGTAAAGGACACTGGCAGTTTAAGTGGATTCATCCGTTTCCACTTGCCCATAGGTGGGACTTAATAATTAGGGAGTATGTTCTCATTGGTGTCCACCTGAACACAGCCACATGACTGCGAAGAATACCTACACAAGCGGGACTTTGTGAAACACGTCAATGCGCAAACCACTCAGTGTGCGTGCAAGGTGTGCAAGACATAGCCAGCAGTACCTCAAACGTGACATTACCAAACAGCGTTATCCTGACATATACTGATGCATTGATGTGCCACAACAAGGATCAATGCTAGTCTTGAAATGTCAAGCTTGTAAACAGATGTCAGGTTTTTTCATTGAACAGCACTAAATGCAGTGGTTTCATCTTCGAATGATTCAAGTCTGGTGTTCCCTGTGATGTCTCCAACGACTGAACAGAATGTGTGCCACCTTGAATTCCACTGTGCTCTGCTAGGAATCATGTTGTCGGAGACACCAGTGACTGACTGATTGCGTACAGCCATTAGCTACAAGCCTCAGTGACCACGTTTCTGCAAGCATCACTGAAATGCTGCATGCATTACAACTTCATGCATGACAAACCCGACCAAGTCACAAAGCATCCATTCAGCATCCAAAGCCAATCTGGGATGGTCTTCCGCACTTCACCTAACCGTACAAACATCATCTCACAGATGGTTTTAAAGTTTCAACAACAGTTGTAAGGAAAAAAAAAAAGAGATCTCTCTAAAACAATCGCTGGTCGTTTGGAAATTCTGCGGAGCAACATCCGTGATTGTTACAAGGAAAGAAAACAAAGGCGAACATTTAATCTCGTCAACAAGTGCCCTGTTCCAGAGGCCGAGCTTTTTCTCTCACCTCAAGAGTCACTAAAAAGAAAACACAGTGTGCATTGCTTAATCTTTATTTAAAATACCTGCTAAAAATTGTGGCTGCTTCTCACAGAACAGGTGCACACAGCAGCAGTGAGCGAGTACAGAGTCCGAGTTGCTTTGAATCAACAACAACAAGAAGAAAAAGTGACTAGAATGCACAGTCAGCATGACAAAAGAGGAGTGCATTACAGCGTAGCATGCATCCAGAGATGATCAGAGTGAGTGAATCTGCAACACTGCTCACAGTAGGAACTGAAGCTGCCAATGCCGGGCTCAGTGCAGCACATACGCCATGCTCTGTGTGCTCTACACATGCTGAGTCCCACACATGTTAGTGGGTTAGTGATTAGTGATGCTTCAGTTTTTATGCACACTTCGGAAGCTGGTCTCAGAAAAAAAATTTCTTTTAATGAAGTCGCAATAATGGCACCTTGAAGAAACATATATTTTTGCATGCTGATTCCAAATAAGTAATTTAATTTTATGTAGAACAAGTCCTTGTAGACTTATATAACATGTTATGTAAGTTTTTGCTGAGAGCCTTCAATAAATTTTGCTGCAGGAAACTTGCTAGGACGCATGCCATTGACTTGTCTTCACATCAAGTTATGCAATAACGACAAAATTATTATTCTCTCTGTCATAGAAGTTGAGTTACAGGGTCTCAAATTTGCCACTTCACAAATGGGAGGGAGCTAACGATCTCAGAATTGCATAACTCATCTTCTACAACAGGCAGGATGATAATTTTACCCTTATTGCATAGCTTGATGTCAAGAGAAACCAATGGCATGCAATCTAATAAATTCCCTGTGGTAGAATTTCTTCCAAACCCTAGGCAAAAGTTACCTAACATATTGCATAAGTGCACAAGGACTTGTTGTACATGAAATTAAATTACATATTTGAAATCAGCGTGCAAAAATGCATGTTCCCTGACGATTTCGTGGTTGCGACTTCATTAGTAAAAATTTATTTCTAAGACCCTCTTCCCCCCTTTACACATTCGCTGCATCATGGGTCACTTCCCGCATGCAATCTGAATGGCCACCAATGCAGAGTCATGCGATGGAGCCATGGGATGGCTCAGTAAGTTCACAGAGACAGTGAAAAAATTCCAGAGGAAGGTCGCTATCGCCACCTGTTGGCAGTTCAGAGAAACTGGCTTACTGGTGGGTTACAGTGCACCCAAGAAAATTTAAGTGTGGACCACCGGTGGGCAATGCTGCACAGCGATTAGGGCTCCAAAAGTTGCTACTGCAGCGAATGTGTTTGATAACTGCGGGAGGCGAAATGAGTATTGTTCAAGCAGCACAGCCAGGAGAGAAACGGCAAGCAGCGGCCCCATCAAAAGTTCATGCGGTTTGGTTTGAAGTCATCACCTAGCTGGCATTGCGCAAAACACCACTTCCTTCGTATGTCCCTCAAAGGTAGTGGGTCAAGAACTGAGCTACAGCCGGCATTTGCATGTTGGAAACCAATCACGTTGCACTGCACGCAGCCTCCATCAGTGACCACTGAGCTCTTTCACCCACCACCTTCAGAGGAACCTTGGTTGGAAGCCTACTTCAAAAGCTCAGACCAGGGGTTCTGTTCTTCTGGGCCCCAGCTTTCCTTGGGGGTGCTTTCTGTGGTTCCCCAAGTGCCCAAATCTACGCATGCCTCAACCCCCCACTTTCCTTTACCCATTTTATTTTGTGACTAATCACACTGTAACTATTCACTGTAGACTGTTTAAGCCATCATCATCATCAGCCTGACTATGCTCACTGCAGGGCAAAGGCCTCTCCCATGTCTGTGCAATTAACCCTGTCCTTTGACAGTTGCGGCCACCGTATCCCGCAAATTTCTTAATCTCATCTGCCCACCTAACTTTCTGCCGCCCCCTGCTACGTTTGCCTTCTCTTGGAATCCACTCCGTTACCCTTAAGGCCCAGCGGTTATCTTGCCTTCGCATTACATGCCCTGCCCAAGCCCACTACTTCCTCGTGATTTCGACTAGGATGTCATTCACCCGCGTTTGTTCCCTCACCCATTCCACCCGCTTCCGATCTCTTAATGTCACACCTATCATTTTCCTTTCCATAGCTCGCTGCGTTGTCCTTAACTGAAGCTGAACCCTCTTTGTTAGCCTCCACGTTTCTGCCCCATAGGTGAGTACTGGTAAGATGCAGCTGTTGTATAGTTTTCACTTGAGGGATATTGCTAAACTGCCATTCGTGATCTGAGAGAACCTGGTATATGCGCTCCAGTCCATTCTTATCCTTCCAGTTATTTCCCTCTCACGATCCGGATGAGCTGTCACTGCCTGCCCTAAGTAGACATATTCTCCTTTGATGGCACTACCGCCACCCTGCACAGAAACCTAGTGGTGGAGGCTTTCAGTTCCGTGACCTCGGCACAGACGATTATGGATCCCAAAGGCAGCAACGTTCAGACCCCAAAGTGTGGACAAGTTTGCAAATGCATCAGGTTGGGAAGTGCTAACAACAGCTGATCTCTGAGAGCCAGTGGGCGATAGCAATGTCCAGGCTGAGTTTGGCACACCTCACAAAATGAAAAACTGGTGCAGTGAAGTGAGACAAGGAATGCAGACACAGAATCCCGTCCCTTCGTACCCGTCCAGATCTTAGAAAGGACCCTGAAGCATCACAGGCAACACACACCGCTCTGTGTGACCCAAAGAGTACAGTCAAACCCACTTATAACAATACTGGTTGTAACAATATATCGCATATAACAATGGTCAGTCACAATAGCTTTTGCAAGTGTTCTATGGTATTTTTGGCACAACCCTGTTACAACAATTACTGGTTATAACAATGGTGTTTCCATGGCACTTCAGTATTGTTATAAGTGGATTTGACTGTATGTACGTTCTGCTGGCCTCAATAAAAACAAACTGAACTGGAGAATAGAGTGCCCCAATAACCTGCAGAGATGTTAAAACTCAACAAGTATGTACAACCACAGTCAGTTGCTGGAAACGTTGAACAACTTTGTGCCTGAGAGGACGATCGGTATACCGAGAAGCACAAGTATCGCAAGGAATGTTCAGCGAAGTGTCTTGAGAACTGCTTGAAGCAGACAGCATGCGAGTCCTTAGCGTCCACAAGTGCCAAACAAGGCAAGGCACGGACCAGGTTCCCTGGTGATGTTTCTGGGAATTCGTACTGGTGCCATCCGTTCACCTCGCCAGCTTGCCATTGACTGAGGATGCCACCAGTCATGCATTACCATCAAACGTAATACAGCCTCTTTGGGATTCTGCGAGGATTATCATCACAGTGTCAGGCGATTACGAGCTGCGCTCATATCGTGGCCCACATCAGGCCACCTAAGTCACGCCTTTGGCACAATTGAAAAAAAAAAGTAGCTGCAAGAATTTGGCACAACAGTCTCTGAGGGTGCAACTGTGTCGAAGGTACAATCCACAACGACAGCGAGTGACCGGTGTTACTCTTGTGACAGCAGCAAATGAGATATGGCGTACACAGTGCAGCCAGTGCAGGCATAAAGCCCACAAGCGGAGGTCAACATGGCATCTAGCAACATCTGCATATACAGCATGAGCGTAAAAGCCAGTGGTAACCCATGGGTACACACGTGTTCTGAGACTGTTTGTAGGCCCTGTCACACCGTGAGCTACTTGCAGCCTCCATGCTGTCCACAGTGAAAGCCCAAATATCGGTAACACCATTTCTGGTGTTGCAACAAGACTGTTGTTGTCACCGGAGAGACTAGAGAGAAAAGTTGCACGGGGTGCTTGGCATATGGCAGGTACAAAATGACGCTTGCACTAACAAGGCATCTTTTTCGTTCCTCACTTCCATGTCCTGTCAGCAACCGGGTGAGGCTTCTGCTAAACATTCAACTGCTCGCTTCAATTTGCGGACACCCTTGACAATTGAACATGCATAACAATGGACGCCAACATGTCCTGATCCCCCAAATTGAGCACCGATTGGCTGAAGTAGCAGAAGCACTGTCTACCCCAGCACTGGAAAGTGATGTCGGCACTCAGCTCATTCCCCTGGCTCAAGAAAGCCTGGGTCTCGACACAAATGTGCGAACTAATTTTCAAACTAAAAGCACAATGCAAAAACCAACAAAACACAATTCGAAAGTCCGTATTTATGCGCATAATTTGTGCACTTTTTTTTCTCAAAATTAAGACTTCAGAAAGAGCGTTTCTAGAACACGTTTTCAAAAATGAACTCGACAAAGCTCATAACGCACAATGTATATGGTATATTCGACCCCGCACAAGCGCCCTTCGCTGGCCAAAAAAAGTTGACCCCAAGCATAAGTCAATGCATCCCCCCCCCCCCTCCATAACTGGCCCACGTTGTTATGTAGTTCCCAACGTAAAACATTTATGCCAAAAAAATTTATGCTGAAGCAAGATGTGCAGATATATTTACCGTTATAGTGAAATCTTACAACATATGAGAACATCGCATAAACCATCATAAACGATAAACCAGCATAAACCATCATAAACCATAAAAGTTTTGGCATAAAGTTTTCCCTACGTAAATCGGACAAAGTTTATGAATGCGCTGTTCTGATAGGCATGTTGTAAGATTTCACTAAAAACAATGACTATATCTGTACATCTTGCCTCGGCAGTCTTGCGTATTACTGCTATTGATGTTTTTACTCCCATCAAAAACGTTCCCCACTAGTTTTCTATGGCAGCATTAATACTACTCGATGCGAGTAAAGGAAAGACTTTAAAAGAAAGATTTTGATACGCATCACAGAATGGGCCATTACCTTCCTTCAATATTTCCATAACAGTTTATTAAAATATTTTAATGAAAATTATTGTCCGAGAATGCTAGATTCGGGAGAGTTTGCCCTGCAGTTTTTTTCTCTCACTTTTTGTTTCAGCCTCACACTTCGTGATGTATTAATCTTTGTCCTCTCTTTCTCAATGCCCGTTCTGGCCCTGCAGGATAATACGAATGGATAAAAAACTACCACAATGGTGTGCATTGTGTGCATCACTCTCCGACAACTGGTCCACCACCAATTTGTGTACAAATCCTTCAGCCCATTGGAGCACACTCTTGGTAATCAGAGTAATGTGCGTGCCAGTCTCCCCCCCTGGCTGCGCATAGAAGCCAGTCAGCTGGGGCGACACAATGTAAAAATGGAGCGGGTGGCTGACGATTGGCGCTCACCGAGGCCGTCGGGTTCTTCCGTGATGGGCGGCTGTTGCGAAGCCACTGGCCTTCGCCGCTGGTCGGCTGCCCGCTGGCGTCGGCCGCGCTCTGCAAACAACGGGCGGCAGCACTTATTAGAGCCTTTTAGTATAGCGTATGAGCGCTTATGTATGTTATAAGCAAGTACTTCGCGGGAGCTTACTGTGGAAGTCACAAGAGCACTTTTACTTTACCGTACAACAACCCGAACACGATAGCCGCAGTGGCGCCATCTGGTGCTATAATATAAAAACATTTTGTGTTATATTTTTCGCACTTAGCCAAGGTATTGGCCAAGCTTATCCAAGTTGTTCCACGTAGATAGCCGGTTGCATGGCGTCCACAAATAGAGTTGGTTATATTAAATCTATGGTGTCCACAAATGAGTCGTTCTACAAGCACTGCGACGATGTCAGCACCAACACGTTCTATGAGCACTGCAACAGGCCAGCGACAACCGGTTGCGGGCCAGCTGACCGCCGAAGCGGCTACTTTTGGCATGCCTATGACTACCTTGGTGTAAAAATCCAAATCAAGCCAATCCACAGTCTGATGTGTTTTGTTAGGGTTAGGAACGGTGAAATCGTTGCACAGAATTCAAAACAGAGCAAGCTCATCACTCATTTGTTCTGCTGTCGGCGAGAGGAGGCAAAGCAAATAACCCATGTTCCATTTAAGGGTAATGAATATGCCTAAAAACCCAATAACATGACAATTTCTCTCCGAACCAGGCAACGTTGGCGCCGCCATGTTGACAACTCTTGCCGTAAGCTTAACCAGCTTGATACCCACCCGCTGGTAAAGATGATGGTCCTTGGACTGTGGTTCTGGTGATCGTCGACAGCGAAGGCTTGCTGCCAGAAAAAGTTGCGCTCGCATTACAGGTAGTGGCAAATTTTTCTTGGCATACGCAAGAGCACACACGCTAAATTGGAAAAATAGTGTACGTAATGCAAACGTACGTAAAACCTCGGTTTGAAATACCGTTTGGCGCAAGCGCAGTACGAATGACGTTATTTTATAGCGTTCGCTATGCCTTTGCCTATGTCTGCGTACGCTATACTAAACTCTCTACTGCGAGTCCGAGGCGAATGAGAAAAGGGGAAGATGAGAAGAACACGCACCCCTCTTGATGAGGTCGCGTCCCTCGTTGACGAGGTCCCCGGTGAGCTCGTCGTCCGTGAGGAACTGCTCGAAGCCGAGGCAGTGGAGCAGCCGGCTGCCCAGGTGCCACCAGGTGGCCAGGCAGAGGACGCAGATGAGCGTGGGGAAGTAGAGGTTGAAGCCCCGCGCCACTATGGGGATCAGGTCCAGGTGGCCCATGATCTGCACACCCATCATCATCATCATCAGCCCGACTACACCCACTGCAGGGCAAAGGCCTCTCCCGTGTCTCTGCAATTAACCCCGTCCTTTGCCAGTTGCGGCCACCCTATCCCCGCAAACTCCTTAACCTCATCCGCCCACTTAACTTTCTGCCGCCCCCTGCTACGCTTGCCTTCCCATGGAATCCACTCCGTTACCCTTGAGGACCAGCGGTTATCTTGCCTTCGCATTGTATGCCCTGCCCAAGCCCACTCCTTCCTCTTGATTTCGACTGGGATGTCATTAACCCGCGCTTGTTCTCTTACCCACTCCGCTCGCTTCCGATCTCTTCACGTTACACCTATCATTTTTCTTCCCATAACTCGCTGTGTTGTCCTTAACTTAAGCTGAACCCTCTTTGTTAGCCTCCCCGTTTCTGCCCCACAGGTTAGTACCGGTAGGATACAGCTGTCGTATACTTTTCTCTTGAGGGACACTGGTAAACTGCCATTCATGATCTGAGAGAACCTGCCGTATGCGCTCCACCCCATTCTTATTCTTCTAGTTATTTCCTCGCTACCGATTGCGAACTGCTGTTCACTTGCTAGGCAAATTTTGTACTGTATAACGGATCACCTTCCTAGTTTCTTTCATTTGTATATTTCGCTGCTCCATGTGTACTCTGACACGTGACATTACAAATAAAAACTGCCCCTCTGGTTGCAATCTTTCATCCTGTTGTATGGCTGCACACTTAACACAGTTGCACTTGTATTGCAGACATTCACGTTATTTGTTACTTGTATTGTGAAATTTCTGCTGTGTTTGTCGATATCATTGTATTAACCCACTCCCCTCTGTTATGTTCCCACCCTGAGGGTATCAATAAATAAATAAATAAATAAGGGCGTGCAATGCACGAGTCAAGTCTCATCTGTGTACAACACTGCACAATGGATCTTCTCACTTGTGACGGGGCTTTCTGTTTTACGTAAAACCCACTGTACTGGGGGGAGGAGGCACATCGCAGCCCTTTCATATAGCATAAATTATGTGTTGGTATCAGCACTTGGCATGCTTTCATACCAGCAAGCAAACTTTTCCTATCTACCCCACATAGAATCACCAAGAGGCATATAGACATCACAGGCTAAGCTAGTTACTTTAAAGAGCCCTTCATAAGTGAACTAAAAAGATTTAGAATTATTTGGAAGTGTCAGCATCATGCACATTGTGTGCGGTGAACGGAAAGGCATGTTAACAGCATGCTGCAAAAGGAGCGAGATAAAAAGAGACAGAGGGCTAATCTGCTCATCCCCTTCAAAGTGATTTTAGCACGATGGAACACAAAAATCAGGAAAAAACATGCACAAGTCACTGCAGTCATCAGTGACTTCTGCAGTCACATCTGCAGTCACTGTTGGATACAGTTAGAAAAAAAGAGAACTAGACCAATGCCATATAGGTTTACGTGAAACTTGTTTCATCCTCTCGTTTCCAGCTCACTTCACGCATAGTGCAGTAAATGCAATATCTGCAATTATCTTCTCTCTGAGAGGCTATTTTACTCATAGACACAAGTAGCATCTTCACGTATCTTTTTTTAAAGACACTTCTGTTTGTATGAACTCCTCGTAAGACGAACAAATTTTCTGGTGACTTGAGGTTCGTGTTAAAGGAAATCTATTACCCCGCTCAACTTACTCTTGAGCACAGTCAGCAGAGACTTCTACCAGTAACATTCAGTGCCGCGAATTCATGACACGCTGTTAGCACACTGTTCACTTCATCACTATGTGAAGCTTCGACACAAAATTGATGCAAAAATGGACTCTTAGCAGCCAGCATTTTACAATCAAATTGGCATCACTGTCAAGAAGCTGAGTGCAGAAAAAAGCAGTGCGAATACAAGACACCCGGCCAGCGATCAACTCCTCATCTCATATTTTTGACCAAGCTGCAGTGAATATGGGAAGACATTTGTTGGACAAACAAGCGGGATCAATGCAACTGATGCAGCGTGTCGGCTACAACTTTGTGAGCGATTTGCATTGGCGAACTGAATATTCACAGTAAAGACAACTTTTTTAAATTCGACAAATTATTTCTCTGGATGTTTTCCAATTCTTTGAGTTAAATTCCAATTCTTTTAATTCTATTCCAGATTCCAATTCCAATTTTTCACATGGTTTCAGGCTTTTGAATTGGCTCTTCACGCAATACAGACAAGCTCACAAAACGAACCGCTGGTAAATGGCAACATACTGGTTTCTCAAGTGGAGGTAACAAATTTTTTGGTACTGGGTTTGAATTTGGGTATATTAGCTAGCATGACGTGGAGATATGCAATGGCTTTTTCTTTGATTCCTTCATATTTTGGGCACTGAAGGTTTAAGATGCTTCACTTGTTAGTGTTATTTGTTCTGCTCGAGTTGACTCCTTTCAAATAAAAATGAAGTTGTGTTGCCGGGTGAAACCATAATACCGTATTTTCCGGTGTACAAGACGCACCCTTGTATAAGACGCACCCGCCATATATGCAGGGTGTCATTGAAAAAATTGGTATATAAGACGCACCCGTGTATAAGACGCACCCCCATTTACCCAGTTAGGCTAGTGAGGCTTAATTAAACATGCTTATGCGACCATCGCAAAATGCACCGTACGTGTGAGAAGTTCTTAAGAAACGCTAAGTGATCGAAAAATGCTACACTCACGCCATACCAGCCCACGTTTTAGCACAAAAGAAAAAAAAGCGAAAGAACTCTATGTCCATAACAATTTATTTTTACATAAAACCTTCAAAGTCTTCATCTTCTGATGCGCTATCGAAAAGGCAACGCGTCTGAAGCATTCTCTTCGCACTACGTACTTGCAAAGGGTGACTAAAAAAAAAAACATCGGCTTCTCTTGGCTTGTCTTGACAATGGCGAGAAGCGTGACTGTCGCCATCTTTTGTCATTTCACATTACCTTTGCTTGGGGCCTCCGAAACGGCCGCGTGTTTAAGATCCCGGAAGTGGTCAACCCCGCCGTTTCATAATAAAGTTCACCTAAAAAAGTTGCGCACGGCGGTCCCCGTATTGAAGTATTAACCATGTTACAACCGCGTTATTGGTAGTGATATTTTTTCGGTGGAAAAAGCTTGAACATGAACCTGAGTAATTTCTGAACTCGCAAAAAAAAAAAAAAACGGAAAATTCGCATATAAGACGCACCCTTGTATAGGACGCACCAGCAAGATTTTTGAAAAAAAACCGCGTCTTATACACCGGAAAATACGGAACTTAGCAGTGCACACTGGAAAGTAATGTCAACTGTACACTGCAGGAAACCTCTGCTAAGCATATCGCTAGTCTTGCAGCAACTGCATAATACTGGTTCCAGCGATGGGGCTGGCATCCGGGTGGTCAGGCATAGTACAGTCGCTGTCTAACATATGCCACATAACTGCAACATGCACAAGTAAAAACAACATAAATGTTTACCATGCCTGCAAAACACACTAAGCAAGACTCAACGCCCCCCCCCCCCCCCACACACACACACACACACACACACACACAAAGGCACTGATGATGCAACGCTAAACGTTACTGTATACAGCAGTACTGCTTTGAACAACTGCTGAAATGAGGAAAACAGCCGGCGTGCTAGAAGATAAATACAAAGTGACACAAACGCAATGGCGAACACACCACCAAGAACCAACAGTGTCCACACCATGATGACAGACCCTAATAAGTAGTCTACCATGGCAACAACGCATGTAGCCTCCGCAACACAGCAGCTACTGAGTGCCCCTGCTCCCAATGGAGTCACTGCACAGTGAGAAAACTGCTGGATTCTAGTTCACTTTAACTCTGGCAATGAGAAGAAGTCATGGAGGTAGGAAAGAATTTAAGAAAGGCCACTGCATCCATTCTTTGAAGCAGGAAGTGAGAGTTGCTCCACACCAGTTGTGTCCTTGCGCTCGTCATCTTGGAACACTCGCGCATGAACTGGTTGCACCACGACAACAGGCGAGCAGATGACTTCATGCCACACCAGGGCCCACAGCTGACAGACACACTGGTGACACAGATAACACTGCTATATGCAGTGAACCAAAGAATCCCAGTAGCCCTTGTGAGAACACCATTTGTGGTACGCATTCTGCAATGAACTCTCCTAGGCTTCCCTTCTTTCACACAGGAAGCGGACATCTTCTACTCAGCTAGGCTAATGTCGGGCTGAAAACATGGATTCTACCGCGGATTCACAGCCACGCTGTGATGCTGTCCACTGTGGGCAGAATAAATTGTTCTAAAAAGTGAGTTTTTCACTTCCCAAATACATTTAGTGCAAATGAGGAGTTATCTATCAAAAACTTCCTTGGAACTTTGCCCCAAGAAGAGTTGCACTGTTATGATTTGATTGCCATTTTATTGCGTTAGCAATACTACTGTAGGTTTCGCCTTGTTGTGTAGCCCCGGTCGGTAGGGACGGATGACCTTGAACAGCGTTGCTTCAGCCGCGCTCCGCCACGGCAGCACCGTCGGCGCGTGGCACGTATAAATGCGTGCTTGCTTTGGCGTGAATGCTTTGCTATGCATTCCTCTAAGGAGAAGTGGCAGCGAAAGGAAGAAGCGAGGAAGCAACAACGTGCTCAAGAGACGCCAGAACAGCATGAAGAACGTCTTGCAAAGCGTCATGCTAAGGATGCAGCTCGGTGACAACATTCTACCTCGCAGAGTGGTGCCACGTCATCAGGCTAACGCAATTCACCCAGTTTAACCAGAGCTAAACCACTGCCAATTTTGAAGCGAAGAGCCTCACTAGGCTAGTCAACACTGGGTCTGGTGTATGCTCCGTGATCAGAATTAGCCCCAGCTGCGCGTGCGCAGAACCGAGTGATGTCACAGAAGAGGCGCAGCTGGTCGGAGTGGCTGCTGCTGCAACCACTGCCACGACTCCGCCGCCTGACCTTTCAGCGCAGCCGCGTGCTACTGCGCCTGTGCACCGCCTCCTCACCGCCGTTACTATTGGGCGCTTGCCTCCTCGCCACTGTTTGACCTTTCACTGCAGCCGTGTGCTACTGCGCCGCCTCCTCACCGCCACTACTACTGCGTGCTTGCCTTCTCGCCACCGTTTGACCTTTCGCTGCAGCCGTGTGCTACTGTGCCGCCTCCTCACCGCCGCTACTACGGCGCACTCGCCTCCTCGCCACTGTTTGACCTTTCGCTGCAGTCGCGTGCTACTGCGCCGCCTCCTCACTGCCACTACTAGTGCGCACTCGCCTCCTCGCCACTGTTTGACCTTTCGGCGCAGCTGCATGCGACTGTGCCGCCTCCTCACCACCGCTACTACGGCGCGCTCGCCTCCTCGCCACTGTTTGACCTTTCGCTGCAGCCGCGTGCTACTGCGCCGCTTCCTCACCACCGCTACTATTCTGCGCACGCCTTCTCGCCACCGTTTGACCTTTCGCTGCAGCTGCGTGCTACTGCACCGCCTCCTCACCGCCTCTACTACTGCGCACTCGCCTCCTCGCCACTGTCTGACTTTCGCTGCAGCCGCGTGCTACTGCGCCACCTCCTCACCGCCTCTACTATTGTGCGCACGCCTTCTCGCCACCGTCTGACCTTTCGCTGCAGCCGCGTGCTACTGCGCCGCCTCCTCACCACCGCTACTACTGCGCACTCACCTCTTCGCCACTGTTTGACCTTTCGCTGCAGCCATGTGCTACTGCGCCGCCTCCTCACCGCCGCTACTACTGCGCACTCACCTCCTCGCAACTGTTTGACCTTTCACTGCAGCCGCGTGCTACTGCGCCGCCTACTCACCGCCGCTACTACTGCGCGCTTGCCTTCTCGCCACCGTTTGACCTTTCGCTGCAGCCGTGTGCTACTGTGCCGCCTCCTCACCGCCGCTACTACTGCGTGCTTGCCTTCTCGCCACTGTTTGACCTTTCGCTGCAGCCGTGTGCTACTGTGCCGCCTCCTCACCGCCACTACTACTGCGCACTCACCTCCTCGCCACTGTTTGACCTTTCGCTGCAGCCACGTGCTACTGCGCCGCCTCCTCACCGCCGCTACTACTGCGCGCTTGCCTTCTCGCCACCGTTTGACCTTTCACTGCAGCCGTGTGCTACTGCGCCGCCTCCTCACCGCCACTACTACTGCGCACTCACCTCCTCGCCACTGTTTGACCTTTCGCTGCAGCCGCGTGCTACTGCACCGCCGCTACTACTGCGCGCTTGCCTTCTCGCCACCGTTTGACCTTTCGCTGCAGCCGTGTGCTACTGTGCCACCTCCTCACCGCCGCTACTACTGCGCGCTTGCCTTCTCGCCACTGTTTGACCTTTCGCTGCAGCCGTGTGCTACTGCGCCGCCTCCTCACCGCCACTACTACTGCGCACTCACCTCCTCGCCACTGTTTGACCTTTCACTGCAGCCGCGTGCTACTGCGCCGCCTCCTCACCGCCACTACTACTGCGCACTCACCTCTTCGCCACTGTTTGACCTTTCGCTGCAGCCGTGTGCTACTGCGCCGCCTCCTCACCGCCGCTACTACTGCGCACTCACCTCCTCGCCACTGTTTGACCTTTCGCTGCAGCCGCGTGCTACTGCGCCGCCTCCTCACCGCCGCTACTGCGCGCTTGCCTTCTCGCCACCGTTTGACCTTTCGCTGCAGCCGTGTGCTACTGTGCCGCCTCCTCACCGCCGCTATTACTGCGCGCTTGCCTTCTCGCCACTGTTTGACCTTTCGCTGCAGCCGCGTGCTACTGCGCCGCCTCCTCACCACCGCTACTACTGCGCGCTTGCCTTCTCGCCACCGTTTGACCTTTCGCTGCAGCCGTGTGCTACTGTGCCGCCTCCTCACCGCCACTACTACTGCGCACTCACCTCCTCGCCACTGTTTGACCTTTCGCTGCAGCCACGTGCTACTGCGCCGCCTCCTCACCGCCGCTACTACTGCGCGCTTGCCTTCTCGCCACCGTTTGACCTTTCGCTGCAGCCGTGTGCTACTGCGCCGCCTCCTCACCGCCACTACTACTGCGCACTCACCTCCTCGCCACTGTTTGACCTTTCGCTGCAGCCGCGTGCTACTGCACCGCCGCTACTACTGCGCGCTTGCCTTCTCGCCACCGTTTGACCTTTCGCTGCAGCCGTGCGCTACTGTGCCACCTCCTCACCGCCGCTACTACTGCGCGCTTGCCTTCTCGCCACTGTTTGACCTTTCGCTGCAGCCATGTGCTACTGCGCCGCCTCCTCACCGCCACTACTACTGCGCACTCACCTCCTCGCCACTGTTTGACCTTTCGCTGCAGCCGCGTGCTACTGCGCCGCCTCCTCACCGCCACTACTACTGCGCACTCACCTCTTCGCCACTGTTTGACCTTTCGCTGCAGCCGTGTGCTACTGCGCCGCCTCCTCACCGCCGCTACTACTGCGCACTCACCTCCTCGCCACTGTTTGACCTTTCGCTGCAGCCGCATGCTACTGCGCCGCCTCCTCACCGCCGCTACTGCGCGCTTGCCTTCTCGCCACCGTTTGACCTTTCGCTGCAGCCGTGTGCTACTGTGCCGCCTCCTCACCGTCGCTACTACTGCGCGCTTGCCTTCTCGCCACTGTTTGACCTTTCGCTGCAGCCGTGTGCTACTGCGCCGCCTCCTCACCGCCACTACTACTGCGCGCTTGCCTTCTCGCCACCGTTTGACCTTTCGCTGCAGCCGTGTGCTACTGTGCCGCCTCCTCACCGCCGCTACTACTGCGCACTCACCTCTTCGCCACTGTTTGACCTTTCGCTGCAGCCGTGTGCTACTGCGCCGCCTCCTCACCGCCGCTACTACTGCGCACTCTCCTCCTCGCCACTGTTTGACCTTTCGCTGCAGCCGCGTGCTACTGCGCCGCCTCCTCACCACCGCTACTACTGCGCGCTTGTCTTCTCGCCACCGTTTGACCTTTCGCTGGAGCCGTGTGCTACTGTGCCGCCTCCTCACCGCCACTACTACTGCGCACTCACCTCCTCGCCACTGTTTGACCTTTCGCTGCAGCCGCGTGCTACTGCGCCGCCTCCTCACCACCACTACTACTGCGCGCGTGCCTTCTCGCCACCGTTTGACCTTTCGCTGCAGCCGTGTGCTACTGTGCCGCCTCCTCACCGCCACTACTACTGCGCACTCACCTCCTCGCCACTGTTTGACCTTTCGCTGCAGCCGCGTGCTACTGCGCCGCCTCTTCACCACCGCTACTACTGCGCGCTTGCCTTCTCGCCACCGTTTGACCTTTCGCTGCAGCCGTGTGCTACTGCGCCGCCTCCTCACCGCCACTACTACTGCGCACTCACCTCCTTGCCACTGTTTGACCTTTCGCTGCAGCCACGTGTTTACCAGTTACTACGCATGCGCAAGGAGGGCTTATAAAGTGCTTGCCTCCACCGTTATCGTGGTGCTCCCAGTGCATTGTGCGCCAACTGCGACAGCCATGATGTCAAACCAAGCACAACTGCAGCTTTTTGCTTTTACATCCAGGCTTAACCAGAGCTAAGCCACGACCAATTTTTTTTCTGCCCCATACTAGCCAAGTACAACGCAACCCTTTCGTGGCATTCCTCTGCACGGTGCATAAACCACCCGGTGCAGAGCAGCAGCCCTTTCCTACCTCGGTGTAGGCGGTCTCGACGCGGTGTGCCTCGGAGGAGACGTGCGTGTCCAGGTGCAGCAGGCCCAGGAAGTTGAGGCAGAGCGGGGGCGTCAGGCGGCAGAGGAGCATGCCCGCAAAGACCAGGCTGTAGGCGTCCGTCAGGTGGTGGGGTGCCAGGTAGTAGTAGTTGAGCACCCGCACCCGGAACACGGTGTAGTAGGCGCACACGCCCAGGTAGCCCAGGGTCACCACGCTCACCACCTCGATGGCCAGGTAGTCGTGGCGCTGCTCGGCCGCCCGGTGGAACACCCCGAACAGGGACACCATGGGAGAGCGGATGAAGAAGGTCATCTCGCTCCACACCACGGCCGCACTCCACAGGCCCAGCAGCACCGACAGCACCCGCAGGCAGAGGGCACGCACCCGGCACAGCCAGTACCACTCTGCACACACACCACCACGAAATCGCAAACTGTACACTGTACTGTTTTGAAGCAAAAAGATTCACTAGGCTAGTCAACTCCAAGTCTTGCGTGTGCTTCGTCAGAAAAAGCCACAGCTGCGCATGCACCAAACTGAGCGGCGTCACGCGGAGTGCAGGTGGCCGCTGCTGCCGCAGCCGTCGTCGCCGCTGCGCGCTGACTCCGTCGTCTGAGCGTCGCCGCTTCTCCTCCTCGCCACCGTTTTACCCTTCACCGCTGCCGCACAGTCATCACCGCCGTCCCAAGCGGAGAAGGTTCTTGCACAAGGCGTTGCGAGAACGTGTGAGCGGCGGCGGCGGCCATAGAAGAGGTGGCTATCCTCGCCACCGTTTGACCTTTCGCTGCAGCCGAGCGCAGTGCGCACTTGAAAGGAGGGGTACATAAGGTGCGCTTGCCCATAGAACAGGCGCAGACACTCGCCATGGAAGGAGAAGAAGAAGCAACAATTGGACGGATCCAGAAGTGGTAGCTTGGGAGCTGGCTGAAAAGCAGCGAGAGCTTTTCGCTTATCCAGGCTTAACCTGAGCTAAGCCACAGCCAATTTTTTTGGTAGTTTATTTTTTCTCATTCCTTGACACATCATGACGTTGAAAAGATAATCGTTGTTAGTCACCTATACCTGTACCTTACGTGATCTTGATAAGGTTGTCAGCACCAAATAAAGATCGTTCAGTGGAAGTTTAGTGCTCGTGTTGTGTCCCTTCAATTTTGTGCGCTATGGATCCTCATGTAAACTGTGCAGTCCAGCATCTTCCAAGCAACACACACACGTGGGCTACGAGGGCTACATAGTGGAGGGATCTGCATTACTTCAGACTGCCTGAGGTTCTTCAAGATGCACCGACATCACACACCACACAGACGCCTTCTCCGTTTCACCTCCCTCAACCCGCGGTCATCCCAGCCCAAACAGAAGTAAGAAAAGAATGGCCGCTTGTTTTCTGTGGCAAAAACTGGAAACCATTTCTGTGTGCCCATGTTGCCAGTTTTTATTGTTAACTGCATTTGTCTTTCACATGTTGATACATTGGAGGATGTGCAAGTTATCTGGAGGTCATCTACATAGACTTAGTACATAATAGACCTTGGGATTATTTTACCAAAAGAGTCAACTTTTACAACAAACATTGTTGTGCCTAAAACACACCCCTGCGGTACACCATTCTCCTGGATGAAATTCCTCAAAAGGGTTGTGCCTAGATGTGCATGCACTTAAGGGTTAGACAAGAAGTCTTTTAGACAGTTTAACAACCTGCCACAGATGCCAAGCTCAGCTAAGTCCTGGAAAATGGCATACCTCCAGGCCGTGTCATATGCCCTCTCCAATTCGAAAAGACAGCACAAAAGTGCTGCTTGTGAACACAAGCTTCTCGAACAGTGTTTTCGAGACGAACCAGGTGATCTGTAATGGAGCATCCCTTTTTAAAACCACACTGACAGCTGTCGAGAAGTTCACAGGATTGAAGGTCGAAATTTAATCTCATGGTTAGGACACTTTCGAAGGTCTTGGTGAGGCAACTGGCAAGGGCTATGGGTCTATAACTGCTAGGAGAGGTTGGTGGTTTCCCGGGTTCAAGAAACGGTACAATATTGGCTTCTTTCCAGGCTTCGGGGATTTCTATTATGCCGAAACTTTGTTAAAAACCTCTACGGTAGGTTCAGAGATATGGGCTTGCGTTTGATAATGTACAGCTGGAGATAACGAAGGTGAAAAAAGTCCGAGATTTTTTGTTACATCCAGGCTTTCGTTACATGCAGTTTTCGCGAGAAGACCCATAAGAGCAATGCAGAACAGAAACCAAAATAAGAAATAAATTTAGGTGAAATCACCTTAAAAATCTCAACAGGAAATGCCATTATCCGATGTCTGATAGCATGACTGCCGCGGCAGCAGCCACCACCTCCGCCACGGCTTGCAATCGCGGAGCGGCGAAAGCAAAAGCAACGGAGGTGCGCTCACGGACGCGTTGTCTCAAATGCGGTCGCTCGTTGCAATCATTGACGCTCCTCTCAAGTCAGTTCGTGCTTTACTTTTCAGCCAAATTTCGTAACTCACTAAAAGCTAACAGACAGTTGGCCTAGCAAGTTCGTTACATCAAGGTCAACCACCGCTAGGCGTTTGTTACATGGAGGTCTCAAATAGACGCGGTTCAATGGGGGTGGCGTTGGGGAACTGAAAAACTTCGTTATGTCGAGGAATTAGCTACATGGAGGTTGGTTACATCCAGGTTTAACTGTATTTCATCTGTGCCGGGTGCAGCCTGTTTGCCAGTGGAAAGTACTGTATGGATTTTTTGAAGTGTACTTAAATTATTAGAAGGTTCATTTGTGCTGCCACTTGTCGGCAGTCTTTGCTTCACTGCTGTGCTTCTGTGTTTTAGAAATAAGTCTGCGCAGTGCGATGAACTGGAAACTGCAGAAAAATATTCACCCAGTATGTTTGCTTGTTCTTCTATACATGTCTGTATAATGGGAGCTGTCAGAAGCGAAAATGTGAATGGAGAGTAGCTGCCATTTAAATATCTAACCTCTCCCCACATTTTTTTCGATGTGGTTGAGATGTTTATCGATGACATATGTAATTTTTCCATGACGATTTTTCAGCACCACGATGGATACATCGAGCTTACACTCTCGCCTTTTTAAAACTGATGAAATTCTCTTGTATTGGGCATCAATGAAAAATGCCCCAGGCTTTGTTTTGTTTCTTTTTTTTGCATTTTTACATTATTTTGTGTACCAGTATTTGTGATTTTCGTTCACTACTCCAGAGGACTGAGGAGTAGCTTGGTGCGCAGCAGAAATAATACAGTTCATGAACAATTCGTCAAGTCTGCCTACACTAAGGTCGTCCGAAACTATTTCATATAGGCCGGCCTTTTCTCGGAACAGTGCCCAGTCGGCTAAGTGCAGCTTCCAATGTCATGGTTTAGTTGGGATTACTTCGGGTGAAGATGTTAAGCTGATTAGTACGGGGAGATGATCACTTCCATATGGGTTATCTAAGACATCACATTTAAAATCAGTAAAATAGAGGATGAACTAAAAGATAAATCCACAGAGCTAACTCACCCTGAGCCAGGAGAGCAGTAAGTTCGTTTTCCAGTGTTTAGTGGCCAAAGGTTACTACAGAGTTCCTCTAGTGTCAGCTTTTATTACTACCCCAAAAGATGGAGAGGGCGTTAAAATCTCCAACCATCAAGTTCTGTTCGGGTAGCTGGTCTAAATGGTCTTCTAAGACATGGATGGTTATTTTTAGATGTGGGTCTATATATATGCAGCACCCTGTAATGGTTTTAAAAGTGTGCAGAATGGTGGCCACAGCTTCTAAACTAGTTTTAAGCTTGTGTTCTCAAGCTGCGGCTCCAGTTTTGACTATGATGGCTATGCCACCTGAGAGCACATTTGGCACAAGTGTGCTAGCCCCGGCAGCTCTGCTAATCGTGGCCGTGTCTCTGGCATATGAAACATCAACGTGGACTGGGTATGTATCATCTGAGTCTGAGCTTTGTGTAACCTGCCTCCATAGAATCAGGAAGTATACCAGAGGCAAAGGTGAGAACAATGTGCTTTGTTGGTGTTTCCATGTTTACCAATATCCCTCAAGAGAAAAGTATACAACAGCTGCATCTTACCGCTAGTCACCCATGGGGCAGAAACGTGGAGGCTAACAAAGAGGCAGAAAACACGTACACATTGAGCTGTGTGTGCGTGTTTTCTGCCTCTGTCCGTGTTTTTTTTCACGCAGTTTAATCATGAATGACAAGCACCAACTAGCCCGCCAGAAAACCCTTCTTAACAATGAGGGTTCAGCTTAAGTTAAGGACAACGCAGCGAGCTATGGAAAGAAAAAATGATAGGTGTGACGTTAAGAGATCGGAAGCGGGCAGAGTGGGTGAGGGAACAAACGTGGGTTAATGACATCCTAGTCGAAATCAAGAGGAAGAAGTGGGCTTGGGCAGGGCATGTAATGCGAAGGCAAGATATCCGCTGGTCCTTAAGGGTAACAGAGTGGATTCCAGGAGAAGGCAAGCGTAGCAGGGGGCAGCAGAAAGTTAGGTGGGCGGATGAGATTAAGAAGTTTGCGGGGATAACAGTGGCCGCAACTGGCGGAGGACAGGGTTAATGGGAGAGAGACATGGGAGAGGCCTTTGTCCTGCAGTGGGCGTAGTGAGGCTGATGATGACAGTGAGCACCAACACCCACCCACAGTGGGGCCACACCAGGCTCCGAGCAGAGTGGGTGTGCCGGGGCCCGAGCGGCGGAAGCGCCTCTCGCGGCTCTCCTCGTTGCGTGCCACGTCCTCCAGGTGCAGGGCTTCCTCCACCAGCAGCCGCCACTGGCAGCTGGTGCGGCCCTCGTGCTGCAGGGCACGGATCACCTGCACCAGGCACAATGGGTCATGACGGTGCAGAAAGCAGCGCTGCTCTGATAAGCACTACACTTGGCATTTCAGAATAACGGCCCGAGGGGCGAGTTGGTGCATGACGAAATTAACGCTGGCACAACAATGACACTAACAAGAAAGGGACACCACATACGCACACTACCAACTGTTTATTATTGCACAGAAAGGTGGCATGTTCAAACATTCAGCTCATGCATGAGACTCATCGCATTATCACTCCGAACCCAACACATGGAAAAAAAAGCAGCAACATCAGGATAACAGGCAAGAACACTTTAACCCCCGCAGATAAACTAACAGATTCTGATAAAAGAAATTAGAGGAGGAGGCCACCTGTTATGTGGCCTCCTGCCTCCTCTTCTAACTTCTGTTATCAAAATCTCTTAGTTTTTTTCTGCAGGGGTTGAAGGTTTCTTGCCTGTTATCCTGATCTTGCTGTTCCACATGTTGGGTTCTGAGTGATAATGCGATGAGTCTCATGCTTGAGCTGTATGTTTAAATATGGCACCTCTCCACGTAATAAACAGTTGGTAGTGTGGACATGTGGTCTCCCTTTCTTGTTAGTGTCCTCGTTGCGCCAGCGCGCATTTCACTAGAGTTCATTCACCACCACTGGGAAGACCTGCAGTGCAAACGAGAAACATAAGGAAAGGAACATAAAAACAACACTGCAGGTCACTGTCGTTTTGTGTTCCTTGCACACCGTAGCTTTTTCCTCACAGCCAACATGTACGCTGGCAGCTTGTGCCTAGGTGCTGAAGGCGGCACATCCTGTGATCGCTGGTGAATTACGGCGGAAAGCTAGTCCTAGAAAAAAAATTTTTGTTAATGAAGTCACAATAATGGAATCTTCAGGGAACATGTATTTTTGCGTGCTGATTCCAAATATGTGATTTAATTTTATGCAAAACAGGTCCTTGTACACTTACATAATAGTATGTCTTGTAACTTTTTGCCAAGAGCTTTCAATAAATTTTGCTGCAGGAAACTTGCTGGGACGCATGCCATTGGCTTGTCTTGACATCAAACTATGCAATAAGGGCAAAATTATCATCCTGCCCATCATAGAAGTTGAGTTAGAGGGTTTTCAATTTGCCACTTCACAAAGGGGAAGAAACTGATGATTTCAAAATCCTATAACTCACCTTCTACAACAGACAAGATGATAATAATAATAGCTTGCTGTCTGGAGAAACCAATGGCATGCAGTCTAACAAGTTCTCTGCAGTAGAATTCCTTTCAAGCTCTCGGCAAAAGTTACCTAACATATTGCATAAGTGCACAAGGAGTTGTACATAAAATTAAATTACCCTACATAGTATTTGGAATCAGCACTTAAAAATTCATGCTCCCTGAAGATTTCATAGTTGTGACTACATTGATAAAGATTAATTTTTAAGACCCTCTGACCCCCTTAAGAGATGCAGCCATGCCAGAGCCACAGATCTTATGCTCCCTGCTCCACAGCTGAGACCAAGTAAACCATGGAGCACGCATAGCTGCAGTGGCAGAGCGATCCTTCACACAACTCTATCCTCATTTTTGAAGGAAGAGTACGAAAAGACACCTTCACCAACACATGGGCACCACTACACAGAATGCTGTGAACCTAGCAACTAGATAACAAGGGGACAACTCGTTGCTTCAAACAGCGGTACGAAAACACTGCGTGTGCTCAATTTTCTCAACACTCAGTACTTCCAGCAGGCAATGCTCCCCAAAATGTTTGCCTTTGTACTATTTCCAGACGGAAATGGCTGCAGCCATGCATTCAACAGCATGTTCACTGAATTCCAGCACAAACGGACATGTGGAAGCCAGGGCATACTGCCAGGCTAGCCCAACTCATATCCCCATCACACAGGCACTTCGAAGGCCCCCGAACTGATAATCCATCGACTGAAAGGCAAATGAACGCTGCTATACGGCCACTTCCAATGGCCATCAAGTCAGTGGACCAGTGTGGAACTCTATATCAAGATTTCGAGGGCCTCTGAGTGTTGCCCAAGGCTGCTAGCATTGCTTACAGAGGCGGCAACACGCACTCTCGTGCATGGTACATCCACGGTACAAAACCATCAACAAACATTATTCTCCTATATTTTAATACAAGCAGTAAAATATCACTCTGTGCAATAATTTTAAAAACAGACAGAGGATTATGATAAGTCGGTAATGCAAGATTTAAGCCTGCCAACGCTGTGAGGTGGCGTGTTATGCTGCTACACCCCTCCCCAGGATCTTCCAGTGGCAGCCACCTTCCAGGTGGTGTTTAATTACCTCTGCTACTTGGACAACCGGTTACGCCGCCAACGCTCACGCGGAATGCACACCTAACAGCTGTGCTGTAAAAATTACATCAGTCTGGTTCAAAGCACATTAATTTGATGCTCGCCATTGGAAAAGACGGAAACACCAATGTTGCCAGAGTGTTACAAAACTGTGACAGCAAATCGTATGAAACGCAAACTGGCTATTAATAATAGCTAAACACCTCCTCTGACTTCAAAAAGTGTGTTTCAACATTTCATTTAGATTATAAAAATATTTTTGCTATTTACACGAAATCGAAAGTAGCAATTGTGGTGCCACAAAAGCTTGGCATAAAACACAAGAACCATTCCAATGGCCGCCGAGATTTGCCACATAGATGCAACACAACTCCTTTGAGTTCGATAGTGACTGAGAATCTCAAAGGTTCTCGACTGAATAGCATTTGAAAGTGCCCATGTAACAGGGGTATTGCCTACACATGTGGCTGGGCTTGGCTTGGCTAAGCTAAGTGGCTGTGCTTAGGCTAAGACTAATACCCATGCCACACGACTAGATTTAATGCTATTAAGTGCTTACTGCCTTAAGTTTTAACGGCATTCGTGAGGTGCCACACACATAAATTTAATGGCATAAGCCTTACTGCCATTCGCGACCTACTGAGTTCACCAGAACTCATTCGCCCGTGCAATGCGTACTCCCGTTCCCATTCCACATGCAGAAAAGCATCAGTAAAACTTTCTAACCAGTAGCAATAGTTAATTCGTAACTTTCAGTCGGAAGAGGCATCTATATGTGTCGTGTTTTCGATGCGAAGAGATCCATTTTAACCAGCCTTCTTGACAGGTACTCACGACTTGTGTGCTGACATGTGAGTTTATGGCTACTTTTTCAACTTGTAAAACAAGAACAGCCGTATTTTATGGAAAATCATTTTTACATTACATTTGAACGACATTTCCAATATATTGTGCTCATCAGCACTGTTTACATTCAGATGAAACTTTTGACTGCCTTGAAAGCGTTACCGTCATCCTCACTTCCGACAATGGCATTCAATGTGGATATGTAGCACCAACTCCGTAAATAATGGCATTAACAAACCTAAGACCTTAAGCATTTGCTGCCATTTCTTGTGCACATGTAGCATGAGTATAAGGTTAGAAGGTCACTTTACATGGGCGAGCATGCATGCAAGGTGTCTGCATGCATGCACCGCTGCTCTGTGTCTACCCTCGTGGGAAGAGAAAAGGCTCCGGAGGTTTTCGTCTCTGTTTGCTCATTTTTTTTTTAAAGGTGGAAGCCTTTAATGCCTCATCGTTGTAAGCAGGAGTTGTCGACAGAAATGTCACGCTTTTCAGTTGGTCGAAATGGTCGTGACGCCACAGTGCGCGAATTTGAAACGACGTCAATTGTACTTTAGCTAGTAACCATGCAACCAACTAAAGGGATCGTATAGTGATGCTCCAAATAAGAGGGAATGAGTTTAGTTAATTGCTTAATTACCCAATTAGCCTAATTAACCTTTCTAGTCAGGCCAGATAAATAAATAAAACCGAGTAGGAAATTGCTGGAGTTCGTGAATTGAACCCGGGTCATGCTAACCACTCCGCCATGCCAGCTCGATGGTTTGGAATGAACAAAGGCACCTCAGGATACTCACTCCCATCTTCCTCCCTTCCCCTTACAGCAAGGTTCAGGTGTCCACCGAGATGTGCAAGACAGATACATTTCCTTTCCTCAAAAACCAATTTACCCATGGCTTAGAACTGAACGGGCAATGGCGTTCTGTGGGCTCCCTGGCAGCAAGACACTGTGGCGTTTCACATTTAGAGGCGTAGCTTAATATCTTAACCACACATCAGTGACACAAGCAGCAATACCGCGCTTAAGGCTTTCGCCTCTCCGCACTTTAGGTCAACAAAGTGCCCCCCTGAATTTTTTTCCTTGTGATCAAGTCCACTTTGGATTTGGCAAAAGACTGCATTCAAGAAATTTTCTCTTCCTTTCACTTAAGGGGGGACACTATTATTGCACACACTGTGCCTTCAGCTTCCCTTAGCAAACAGTATGACATCTCTATCTGTCCTACATGTTCAGATATCTGCATACTGAGACAGCCAGATGTCCAAAATTTTCATGCCGTTAAATTGTCTGCTCCTGCATAAATTCAACCCACATGATGATATGAATTTAATATTACGGTCAAGATGCTCATTTCTTGAAGGAAAAAATTGGTACAGTTGGAAAGTAATAGCTGGCGATTCCTCAAAGCACATTTTTTGAAAATCGATTCTTTTGGTCATTTTTTGGTCTCAAAGATCAGTGTCCCCCCTTAAGTCAGGTGCTGCTCGAATTCAATGCCCTTCATGTAGGAGGAAATAAGCCCACTGCAAATGCACCTGAACGAGATGTACAATAGCGCTTCACAGACTCTACCGCATGGTGTGCATAAAAAGAAGCTGTGAGCATTGACAGAGGACGAGGAGGTTGAAAGTGACGCACCTGCTGGTGCAGCCGAACGAGGCTGCGTTCGGTGACAGCCGAGCCGGACAGGACGTCCACCTCCGCGTTGATGCGCTGCCGCGAGGAGCTGCCCACCTTGGTCCCCTCCGGCAGCTGCGTCCAGCAGGCAAGAGAAAGTCGTGCCTCTCTCCACTCAGGGGAAATGTGTGGCAACAAAGGCCACACCTCCAACACCACCCATTTGGTCCCAAGCATGGGACACCAAAGCAAAGCCCTTGCTACCCTGTTTTTCCCACTGGGCCTCCCCCCTTATTGAAGTCACTGGAGAGGCATGCTCCCTTGTGACAACACACTGTGATGCACTACAGGCTCCCCCCTTAACTGGTAAGCACATTATAATACAATACGTGGCACGGAGGTTGCACAGTCACTTATGAGCCAAGACTAAGCCATAAGTTACAAAACGCACTTGCTTCTTTAAGTTGCACTCACACCAGAAGAGTGCGCACAATGGCGCTGGCCAGTGAAACACCCTTCCCTGGTCAGCACACTTCCACGGACAGCAGGGAGAAAGCAGTTCAGAACCATCGCATTTTGGGGCACGTTGGTTTTCTTGAACATTCAGAAACAATCATGCACACACGACAGGACATTAAAAGGGTGCGCATCCTTTTTCATGTCTTGTCTTGCGTGTGCGAAATTATTTCCAAACATAAAAAAAAGGGAAAATGAGAACTGGCTTTGGGGAAAGGAAAGGTGCAGGCAGGTGGGAAGGTCTGCAGGGGGTACCATCACAAGTCCCCTAACTATGTGCAGTGGACGATTCCAAGTTACACGGATGGAGAATAAAGAACTTATGAAATTCCCTGATGGTTTGGTTTGGTTTGGTTTATGGGGTTTAACGTCCCAAAGCGACTGAGGCTATGAGAGACGCCGTAGTGGAGGGCTCCGGAAATTTCGACCACCTGGGGTTCTTTAACGTGCACTGACATCGCACAGTACACGGGCCTCTAGAATTTCTCCTCCAAAGAAATTCTAGCCACCGCGGCCGGGATCGAACCCGCGTCTTTCGGGTCAGCAGCCGAGCACCACAACCGCTGAGCCACCGCGGCGGCGAAATTCCCTGAGAAGTACAAGATGAATGAGAGAAACATGCAGATTGATTGATTGATTTATTGATTGATTCATTCATTCATTGATCTGATTTGTTTTCCATTTAAAGAAAATGGTGGAAACTGAGGCAAAAGCTGCATAAAGCACCTTGAAGGGCCCTCAAGTCCCAGTACAGTGGCAGCAGCAGACGAAACAAACACATGCACAGTTTCTTATAACACTGTTAGCGGATAAAACAAGTCTGCTAAATAAGTTAAACAACCTGATAAATTTAACAAAAACTTGATAAATTAAACAACAATTGATCGTACACACATTGGAAGATATTGGTATATGATTTTGTGGGTGTTCCACAAACATATATAACAAACAACACATACAAACAGAAAAATTTTGCAGAAATTGCTCAAGAGGGAAAAAAATAAATAATTCAATGAAATTGTATATGTTGAGCGCAAGAGTTTATAACTTTCTTAAAGTCGGTTAGCGAGAGTTTACAGATGTTTAAGCCTTGTGCGAGTGTCACAGAAGTGGCGGCAACCTGTAAATTACTTTTGTTTGTATAAAACTAATGCGTCCGCGTTTCTTTGTATGTGTCTCGGGAAGAGCAAGAATGCATGCACGCTTTTTTTCAGTTATGTAGACAACCCCTCGCGTTGCGAAAGCGGAGGCGGCTCAAACTCGTCCCCGATACTGCCGGTCTAGAGCTGACCATTAGCGGGAAAGAAGTTGCGGCCTACGTGACTGGCTTTTTGGTTGTGTTTTACTTTTTTGCGTTTCCAAGGTCACCGAATCGAGAGTCGAAGCCTGGGGCTTCTTTTTAGTTGTGCGTTAATTTTTTTCCTCCTCCAAGATGGCGGCCATGCAGAGTCAAAGTGTAGGTGCCTACGTGCTCTCGTTGCGCTTTTTGGTGTTTTGTTTTTTCGACGCCGACGCTGTGGCGCCGCGAGTGCTCGCTCGCTAGCGCCCGAGGGCTTTAAAAGGGGGCCGTATGGAAACGAACTTCAGTCCGCTCGTCGGTGGAAACGCTGCCGCCGCGAACTCCCGGGTCTCCGAGCCGCCGCACCGCATCCTCGAAACCGCAAGCTGCCCTGGACGGACGTCGCCTTCGGGGGCCGCACTGACTGCGTGTTTTGTGGATGGACTGCAGCCGCGCTTCCCGGTTGACTGTATGTTTGTTCACCTTCCGACTTTTGATCGACTGTATCTAATTGGCCTCTCACTTGTGTTCTGAACTGTGTAGGAATATTCAGTGTATAACTTAATTCAGTGTGTTTACTGCTATGTGCTTTCCGCAATTGTTTTGTAGAATGTAAATTGTGTGTCTGTAAAAGCTGCCGCATTGTTCAATCGAAACTATAATCGTTGTTTTGTTGTTGTTACCTCTTAAACACGCCTCGGTCTCAGTCACTGCGTTTGCTTACCGGCTACGCCGGGCATCAAACGGCCAACCCCTCATTGTCCGGACTCGGTGATGATGTCGACTAGTCGCCGAACCCGTGACAATTAACTGGCGTCCGCGACAGGACGTTTGATGCGAAGGGAACGTGGTGAACTGAGAGAGACTTGTTGAGGTGTTGAACTGTGCTGACTTTATAGAGGTGTCGTGTATCAATAGGATTTTCTTTGTGCTGAGCTTGTAGCTGTGTTATTGAAAGTGTGCTTGGAGAAAGAAGCATGGATTTGGAAAAGTTGATAGCTATGGGTAGCCAGTTGGGGCTGATAAACGCTGAGCTCAGAAAATGGGTCGAAGATAAGCAGCGCGAAGAGCGGGCGTTTGCCCGAGAGAGAGCGGAGCAGGAGCGCGCAGCCGCGGAGGCGGAGCGCGCGGCCGCGAAGGCAGCTGACGAACGTGAGATAGAGATTATGCGTTTGAAAATAGAGCATCTGCGACTAAAGAAAGAGGCTAGAGAGAAAGAGCGGGAAAGCCAGCCAACAGAACGTGTGTGCGACGCGATCTGCCGCGTCACCGAATCGGACAGCGAGGGAGCCATTCCTGTTCCGACGCTTGAACAGTCAGAAGCCGAGCGAGATGTGAAGCTTTCTGATGATTTGACGGCAGATCCACGGAGACAGCTCCGAGAAGTGATTTCAGAACAGTCTGGCAGCTTCTCCGACGTCCCGGGCAAGACGGACTGGGCCGACTGCCGGTTAGACCTCACTACCCGCACTCCGGTCCAGGTAAGACAATACCCACTTCCGTTTTCGACGAGAGAAGCCGTAGAAAGAGAGATGCAGCATATGGAGCGTCTGGGAACAATTGAGAAGACCCAGTCACCCTACAATTCACCGGTCCTCTTGGTGAAGAAACCTGAAGGCACGAACCGGCGTTGCATTGATTTCCGACGCCTGAACGACGTCCTGGTTGCCGATTCGGAGCCAATGCCCACAGCGGACGCGGTCTTCGCTGCAGCCGGAGAGAAGAAATGCTTCTCAAAGGTAGACTTTGCCAAAGGATATTTGCAAATCCCATTGACTGAGGAGTCCAAGCCCAAAACGGCGTTTTCAACGACATCGGGTCTCTTTCAATTCCGTTTTATGCCGTACGGCATAAAAACTGCCCCGGCAGTATTTTCAAGATTGATGCAACGAGTGGTGGAGGGAATTCCCGGAGTGCAGCACTATTATGATGATGTCCTCGTTGCCAGTGCTACGTGGAAGGAACATCTTTCTTGGCTGAAGCAGCTGTTTGCGAGAATCGAGATGGCCGGCCTGACAGTACGACCACGCAAATGCGAATTCGGGATGGAAAGCATCGAGTTCCTCGGGCATCGCATTGGCAGAGGTGAGCTGGCACCACTGGGGAAAACGCTCGACAAGATACAGGCGGCGCCAACTCCTCGAACAAAGCGTCAGGTACGCGCTTTCCTTGGCTTGTCGGGGTATTACCGCGACTTCATCCCCGACTACGCAAGAATAAGCGAGCCCCTCACCCTGCTGACGAGAAAGGGAGAGAGGAACACCGTAAGGTGGACGCCGGCCCATCAGGAAGCCTTCGAAGAGCTCAAGCGTCGGGTCTCAACCCCTCCGATACTACGGCTGCCAGACTTCTCCAAACAGTTTGTGCTGCGCACGGATGCCTCTGATACCAGCCTTGGCGCGGTACTAATGCAGCGGCATGACGGAACGCTTCACCCGGTGGCATACGCGAGCAGAAAATTGCTCCCCAGGGAAGCAGCATACAGCACAATCGAGAGGGAGTGCTTAGCGTTAGTTTGGGGAATACAGAAGTTTTCCACCTACCTGTATGGGGTACCGTTCTTAGTTCAGACAGACCACCAACCACTGAGCTACATCCAGAGAGCCAAACAGCTGGACAGCAGAGTCCTGCGCTGGAGCTTGCTGCTCCAAGAATATCAGTTTACCGTCGAGCATATAAAGGGCAAGGACAATGTCGGTGCCGATTTTCTTAGCAGGCTGTAGATTTGTCGCGCGCTATTAATTTTTGCTATTAATTTATTCAAGTGTTATGGTGCATGTATACACGGTGACTTGTAGTGTGTGTGTGTTAGATTTATATAAGAGGTTCTGTTACGCGCTGTATATCTGTGCACAGGTCTGCTCGCCGACTTCTGTGGGTCTAGAATATTATCGGATAATATTCCGAAAGTGGGGGGCCGTGTCACAGAAGTGGCGGCAACCTGTAAATTACTTTTCTTTGTATAAAACTAATGCGTCCGCGTTTCTTTGTATGTGTCTCGGGAAGAGCAAGAATGCATTCACGCTTTTTTTCAGTTATGTAGACAACCCCTCGCGTTGCGAAAGAGGAGGCGGCTCAAACTCGTCCCCGATACTGCCGGTCTAGAGCTGACCATTAGCGGGAAAGAAGTTGCGGCCTACGTGACTGGCTTTTTGGTTGTGTTTTACTTTTTTGCGTTTCCAAGGTCACCGAATCGAGAGTCGAAGCCTGGGGCTTCTTTTTAGTTGTGCGTTAATTTTTTTCCTCCTCCAAGATGGCGGCCATGCAGAGTCAAAGTGTAGGTGCCTACGTGCTCTCGTTGCGCTTTTTGGTGTTTTGTTTTTTCGACGCCGACGCTGTGGCGCCGCGAGTGCTCGCTCGCTAGCGCCCAAGGGCTTTAAAAGGGGGCCGTATGGAAACAAACTTCAGTCCGCTCGTCGGTGGAAACGCTGCCGCCGCGAACTCCCGGGTCTCCGAGCCGCCGCACCGCATCCTCGAAACCGCAAGCTGCCCTGGACGGATGTCGCCTTCGGGGGCCGCACTGACTGCGTGTTTTGTGGATGGACTGCAGCCGCGCTTCCCGGTTGACTGTATGTTTGTTCACCTTCCGACTTTTGATCGACTGTATCTAATTGGCCTCTCACTTGTGTTCTGAACTGTGTAGGAATATTCAGTGTATAACTTAATTCAGTGTGTTTACTGCTATGTGCTTTCCGCAATTTTTTTTGTAGAATGTAAATTGTGTGTCTGTAAAAGCTGCCGCATTGTTCAATCGAAACTATAAACGTTGTTTTGTTGTTGTTACCTCTTAAACACGCCTCGGTCTCAGTCACTGCGTTTGCTTACCGGCTACGCCGGGCATCAAACGGCCACCCCCTCATTGTCCGGACTCGGTGATGATGTCGACTAGTCGCCGAACCCGTGACAGCGAGGTATGAATTCAGTAGCCTCGGAAGTGTATTACACACCATGTGATGTCCATAGTTATTGTGCTGCACACGTCGACCTTCTAAAATTGAAGGTGGCTGCTGTAACTCAGCATCGAGCAATGTATCATGTCATCTTCACTCAACATAAGGCACTTGTTTAATGCAACATCTTTACAACAACTGCAATGGAAGAGAGCAATGGGATCACTTCTTCCGTTCCAGCCCAGACAAACAGAAATTGAAATCTTCACGCTGGCCGTCTTGCTTAGAAAGAAACTGTGTGAGGTCTCTGTCTCTAGATTTCAGTTCTCAAGCAGTTTTCATGCACACTTGCGACTCAGGGGCCAGGACAGGCGATTCTTGATTAAGTCCAGGCTTGATTGCAAACTCAGTTTTTTCTGGGGTAGAAACCTGACCTGCAGTGGATCTTCCTTCGGCTATGGCTGGGTTGAACAGTTCGGTATTTCATTACAATTGCAATGATATTTACTTTAAAATTTTCCTGAGCTCTCAAACTCCCCCTCTTGTTGTATTTACGCAAATAAGGTAAATCAGTCCTTTTTCCATCATTCTGTCGTTTCTACTGAAGCCCATAACAACTGTATAAAAAAATGAGAATTAGGCAGCCAGCTGAAAATTCTGGAAAAAGATGCTTAAATTAATGGTTTATTGCGAAATCGCGGGAAAATAGGGCCTTAGGTATAGGCATCACCATTGGCAGACAATCCGCCGGCAAACAATCCCTTCCTCACCACAAATATCTACTGACAGCTGCACCGCTCACAGCACCTCCTGAAATGCTCCTCTCAGCTAAACCAGTGGTTTGTTTGCACTCAGCTTTCCCACAGAGGTGGCATTTGAGACCAGTTTTTGTCTTATACTATGTGTGGGTGGGGTCAGAATTAAATGGAAATCAGCACCTGCAGTGATCCCAAACCAAAAGGACAAGCCTTCATAGTGAGGATACTGGTAACACCACCTCATGTGCCTGCCAGAGGAATGAGCAGTAGAACGCCCTTGCGGGACAGTTGGTTCAGTTCAACAATAACCAGGACTGCACGAATGAAGGAGGACAGGAAAGACAGAAAAACGATGCAATTTTAAGGCGAAAGCCTTTAATGCCTCATACTGTCGTGACCAAGGAATGTTAGCAAATGTGTCCGCGTTTCAGATGCATGCTTTATATGGGCATATGCCAATCAATAGCCACTCGATACTTAATCGGGTGCAATCGAAAGACATCGGAACATGATGCAAAGGGATTTCACGATTATATGATTGTACTAAACGACTAATTGCTTAACGACTAATGAGTAGTAGTTAAGAAGTGGCGTGTAGCACTGTGCACTGCGCCTGTACCTTAACACTAATTAATCAGTGTACTAGTTAAGGTCACATTAACTATAACTAACCATACATTAACTAGTATCACAAAATGTGCAAGTCATGCTTAACTATCATTAACCATCATTAATACTCCTATCGTTCCCTCCTGATCATCCTCCATCTTTCAGCCAGCATCCGCAAACAGAAAGCAGGTACTCCTGTTAAAGTTGCAAAGCCACAATGCGTCTGCTAATTAATATTCTCTCAAGCACTCTAAGCAGCACTGATCTCGTATCTAATAGTTTCAAATTACCCACAAAAGTATTGCAGTTTTTGGTTTTTTTTGTGTGTATGTTTGTGTTTAGCAAAGAAAAATATGAACCCTGTGTATCGGGCATGCGCTGTCTGCCTTATCGTGTCAGCGCATTGTCTTATCAGTGCTACCTCAAACTGTGCGCTTGGCACTGCTACTGCCCCGCCCCCCTCCATGGCCTATAAAAGGGCATGGTAATAAACCCTTCCTGTTCTTCTTGTTCCTGCCACCATGCGACACACATCACGATACACCCTGTGCATCATCTTTTTAAGGGTTCTTGCGCGAATAACAAAGGCGGCAGCGCGCTTCGGTTTCACACTTTTACAGCATCACTCGTGAATGAACAGTTGACGCTCATACGCAGCCCCTTTTCAGCACCCTTAACTTACAGCCGGTCACCTCATATATGGTAGTGTTCTACTCAAGCGCTTCACTACTGCGAAAAAACAGAACACCCCCAAATTTTTCGAGCATGTATCTCTATTGACAATGAGTTCTCACATTTACAACACACGCCACAGAAAAACACGGTACATTCCTAAAGCGCGCATTAACTACGGTCAACAAATGTTACGCCATACACTGCCGTCTTTGTTAAACTCATTAGAAACTCAATAATCACCTATCTCTCCTTTTAATGGGCGGCTCATTGTGGATTCCTTTTTTTTGCTTGCTTTGCTGTAGATTACACTGACACCATGAATGCCTAACCAATTTTCTTTGCTTGTAAGTAACTTATTATTTACACAAATGAATTTCAAAGCTGTTTTATTTGTATCGTTTTATACTATATGCTTTCTGTAATTTAATTCCTTGCAGCAATCTATCGTTGATCTTTTTTTACCCATATGTATTTCTGTTATAAAATGTTCACTAATGCTTTTTTTTTCCTTTAATCCATTATTGTATCTTTGTGTTCTCTTTATTCTGCATAGTGCCATTTCTGTAGGGTGCATAGACCCTGTCAAGCCGAATTCATTTGGCTTTTTGTCTGCAGTCCCGTCATCTGCACATGTATAGATGCAAACAAACTTGAATTGAGAAAATTGTCATCTGTGGCCCCCCGTGGTGTCATTTTCGTTTCTAGTGTGTCCGCTGTCCTGTCTCAGTGTTAGCGCAGTCCAGCCTATTATGGGAACGAGCAGCCTGCCATGACGAGTGTCGGATGATACACTCTGCCCAAAGTTCTTCTCTGCAGTGAGCAGTGCAACCAAAGAGATCACGCACCTTGGCCAAGATGACGTCCAGGTGCCGACGCAGGGGATGGTGCCCCGAGCTGAGGCTGCCCGACACATGCTGGATTTCCTGCAGACCACAGCAGCCCCATTAGGGGCACACACCAACAATGCACCCACAGCTACTGTGCACAGGATACAAGTCAATACAAAGTCAACACAAAGTCAAATGCCACTCAAAAGAGGGCCCCAAACAAAAGGCCTGCCGTCAAAATTTAAAAGGAAGAAACAGCGGGAAGGGCCACAGACACAAGAAACGACACACACACACACGAGCACTGACTCACAACTGTAGTCAATACAAGTCAATACAAAGTCAACACAAAGTCAAATGCCACTCAAAAGAGGGCCCCAAACAAAAGGCCTGCCGTCAAAATTTAAAAGGAAGAAACAGCGCAAAGGAGCACGGACACACAAAGGAACGACACACACACGAGCGCTGAGTCACAACTGTGTGTGTCATGTGTCTTGTGTATGTGTGTGTCGTTTCTTCGTGTGTCCGTGTTTGTTTATGGCGTTTCTTCCTTTTAAATGCGTTACCAACTAGCCCGGAACTTTGCTCTTCTGCCTTCAAGACTTGGGGGAGTTTGCCTTAAGCGATGACATGGCTTTCAGCAAAAATTTTTCATTTCTTGGTGTATTTATCAAATTTTTTTAACACATTAGAATTAATTTTATAGCGACTCTCACAAAATTTCACTGCCATACCTCCAGAAAATTTTTCGCAATATATAACTTCCGTTTGAATCTAGTGAAAAGGCTGCAGAGTTAAGAAAATGTGACAGAAGGCTGGTTTAAAATTGATTGTGTTTCTTCTGGCATACTATGGATCAAGACATTCCTAGAAATATTTTTGCAAACCACAAAGTGTGGTTTTGAATTTTTCGCGATGCAGTGTTTGCTGACCTGCACTGTGGTTGTTAAAGTGTTAAAAACAATCGGGTAAAAATAGATAAAACAATCGTGAAGATATCCGCTCCATATGGTAAGTATCTAGGTAGAAAACTGTAAGAGAAACACACTGTTGAAGCGTTTACCCACAGTGCACAGCCATCGCAGTTCCCAAAACAATTCTTTGAGTACCATATTTACTTGCATAATTTGCTCATTTTCCTAAAGTTAAGGCTTCAGGAACAGGGTGTGTGAATTACTTGGAGATTTTGCTAAAACATCCTCAAAACTCTGCAAAGGTCATAACTCGCAATGTATACGGTAAACAGCCGTGTGTAAGTCAACCCCGCAACTTGTGCCCCTCGCTGGCAAAAAATTAAGTGCTTTAGCTTTCGTTAAACCGAGTGAGAAGTGGTAACTTCATGATGGGTCAGCCAGGGAAAAGTGTTGTTACGCTGTTCGTTGAACGTTTCTTTGGTATTTTCCAGGCTCAACCATCATGAAGCTACTGCTTCACACTCAACTTAGCCAAAGCTAAAGACGGTTCATTTTTCCTAGGCGCACTGGCGGTCCTCAGTTAAAGAGGGTGCAACGTCACTCCCTATCACGTAAACGGCACGTTTAGGCTCCTCGGCGAGCCAAAATCAATCAAGTGCAAGTCAGAAGAGGAGAAGAAGATGGGACTGTTTCCACATCAGTATAAGTGCACATACATTTTAGCCCATGCTTTTTTTTGTCTCTGACTGGATGCTGCACTGTCCTGCATCTCCCACTTGTACAATTTTTAAACAACACACAAACATCTCGAGTGTCCGGACCACCAATGCCTGACGTGTGCGTGTGAGGATGGATTGAAATCAATTCCCCCATCAGCAGAGACATCACTCCCAGGCGGTCCACACATCAGTAAAGGGCTCAAGGCAGCTTGGCGGCCAGTAGGAGGCGCATGCAAAGAAATGCTTACCCAGTATCTGAGCACGCGCTGAAAGACGGGCGGAAAGAGAGGAGTTTTGCAGACAGAGAGAGAGAGTGGCGTTACTATGCTCCAAGCCCTGTTTCCCCTTCTCACCTGTAGGAGGTCGTCGAGGCGTTCCTGGGCCTCGGCCCTCTCCAGGCTGAGCTTGGCGGCCCGGAAGTAGGCATGGCGCAGGGCGTGTCCCCGCTGGGCCCGCTGCCACAGGCCCCGGGGCACCTCCACCAGGCCGTAGCCCAGCAGCAGCACCAGCAGGAACAGGCCCCACGTGTTGCTCGCACTCACACACACCACCTTCAGCTTGGCCCTGCAAGCAACTCGCCTTGGTAAGGTGGAAAGTTTATTTATTAACTTCGACAACTCTACGAGTTCTATTCTGTCTGTGGAGTTAGACGTCCCCATGCTGTGCCGTTTCTTAATCAGATCTTTAGTTTCCTGAGATAGCTTCCCAGTATCCTGTTGAACCATCCTACCGCCTACTTCTACGGAACACTCCGTAATGAAATCTCTGAGACGATCGTTCTTTGTTTCAACACTACGGTCGTCATCTTCAGTTAAAGCAGAAAATCGGTACTGCAGCAAAATCCTGAATGCCTCTACTTTCCCTCTTCATGATAACTCATTAATAGACTTCCGCTTCACTCATTTCCTCCGTTCCCTCTTCAAATCTAAGCTAATACGAGACCTTACCGTTCTGTGGTCGATACAACGGACCTTTCCGAGGACCTCCACATCCTCTATGATGCCAGGGTGAGCACACAGTATGAAGTCTATTTCATTTTTAGTCTCACCATTGGAGCCAAAATCATCAAAAAAAAAAAATTCTCAAAATTGTCAAAGTCTCAAAATTCAAGCAGAACGAAAACTGGCGCTTTTATAACGCACGAAGAAACAAACTTGAATTAATGCTTAAAAGACAAAGTAGCAGATGCATTTATTATGCAAATGCGCAACTTGTGTGAGGTTTCTGATTACTTGAAGCTTTCGCGCTGCCCCACGAAAGCCATATAATTGAGGTTCTACTGTAAGTCACACCAGTCTATTACACATGCAAACGGAAAATGCCCTCCAAAAAAAGTGACTTAAACGCTACAAAATCCAGTAAGTTTGCTTTATGGTCGCTGTTCTACAAGTCGTTTCCCATTCTTTATGACCACTGCATATATGCTCGCTTTTGCTGTTCCTGGTCTCAAAGTCCCTTTCCCTTCTTTAACTCTTTCCTTACCGCACCGCAGGCCATGGGTCATATATGATCCAGGTTTTAGAACTGCAGCCAAAAATTCAAGACGGCGCTCCTAGACAAGCTGCGCCATCTGTTTTGCTCGTATAACACCAATTCTTTGGTTTAAGTTCTGTTTTTTTCATTTTGCAATGCGAGGAGGCGACGTAAAAAATGAAATTCGACCGGAGATAGTCCGCCAGTCGCCGATGATGCCATCCGTTTCACCGCGCACTCCTCAAATGCGGAAGGCTCAATTGAGCAGCTTTCTCAGTTCTTATACTGTCTTTTTTTTTTTCTTTAGAGCAGTAGTGGTGAGTTAGACAACCATGTGGAATGGTTGGATTTCAGTTTCGATTGCGAGACTTCGTCACAGAGGCACGTGACAACGGTGCGTGCGTTTCGTTTTGCCATTCACGTTGTGTTTTATGCAGCACGTTTGATTTGTAAATGTTGAGAGCGGTTTTATTTGGAGCTTTAAGGTCTTTGCAACATGCTGCATGTAATGCGGAGGCAAGACAACCGATGGTCCTTAAGGGTAACGAAGTGGATTCCAAGAGAAGGCAAACGTAGCAGGGGGCGGCAGAAAGTTAGGTGGGTGGATGAGGTTAAGAAGTCTGCGGGAATACGGTGGCCGCGGCTGGCACAGGACAGGGTTAATTGGAGAGACATGGCTGAGGCCTTTGCCCGGCAGTGGGCGTAGTCAGGCTGATAGTGATAATGATGAACACACTGCCAAGATACCAAATATGCCCGCAGCTTTTTGATTATGATGATGTCATGAAAGGCCACGGCCCTTTTAGGACTTTTTCTGAGTTCTACTACCAACCAAAAGAAGAAGAAAGTAGGGACTGCAAGCTCTAAAACAAAAACAAGAACAGAACTTAGAACAAGTATAATGTGGAGCACATCCCACATCTACACCCCCCCCCACACCCTTCATGTCCTCATGCGACTGCTTTCTCTAGTGGCACACCAGTAATGGTGCCTGCCTAACTTGAAACGCCATGGAAAAAGCAGTGTATTATGCACGCAGCTGAAAACCGCAAGAATGGCAGCTAAGAACATGTGCAACGTTTTGCATATTTTAAGTTTTTTATAATCAATTTCTGGCTCAGTGCAGAGGCTTGTTTTTGTTTAGTTTGCATTCTTTTTTGTGTCACAAGCATGTTTAACCAATAAATTTTCGAAACATTTTGCAACACAACTCTGCCATTTTTTAGTTCAAAAGTGCAACTACTAAGCTACGATATAACGTGCGATGCATTCGGCGATTCTCATTAAAAAAAAATATTTCTTTCAATACACCCAAATTCAGCCCTTTTTGTGCAGTAAGAAAAGAGTTAATCCCTTACCACACAGCGTGCCACGTATGATGCCACTGTTCTTGTAATGCTAACTGATCGATAACAGTGAAGACGGCAGTCCTACTTGTTAAGTATCACACTGTATGCAAGTCATGCCCGCAGTAACTCGACCTTCGTGAAGTCTTCTCTAGTTTGGTTTGGTTTATTGGGGTTTAACGTCCCAAAGGAAATCAGGCTGTGAGGGACGCCGTAGTGGAGGGCTCCGCAAATTTCGACCTCCTGGGGTTCTTTAAGGTGCACTGGCATCGCACAGCACAAGACTTCCCTGGTGGTTTTCTCTTCAAATGTACACAGAGGTAGTGTTTTGTGCATCCTGCAGAAATTTGATAGGTAAAGAATAGACTGCCTTATTCTAACTAGAGGTAGCACTATAAAGAAAAGATATCAGGTCCCAAAACGGCTGCTTGTCGTTCTGTTACAGCATCTCAGGCATGATAATCCTTCAGAATGCGTTGTGAGAAAGGTGATTATTTGCGTACTATCACATAAAAGACAGCATGCAATCATGGGGAATTTTGTCGCTCTGTCGCAGTTCATAATTTCAGCAAATGAAAATAAATTCCCTGCAGTCAAATGACTTCGCACATTTGTCACATCATTCTCAATTAGTTACCGCAACTCATTAAAGTGGTGATAGGACTCCAGCACAATATATGGGGGAACCGAGAGTAAGGTGCAATGCGCTTTCGGCAAGAGGGGATAGAAGTGCCACTACTGCACTGAGTGAGGATGGCAGAGGCAGTGATCTCCTGTTGCTGGCAGGAACAAAAAAGCGAGGGAGACAAGAGGGAGAGGAAGACAGAAATAATGTACAACGGAAGAACGAAAACGATAATGGAGCTGTTTGTCAAGAACTAAGTAGTAAAGGCCAAAAAGCAGCTCCATAAAGTGAAAAAAAAAAAAAGTATTCAAAGGGCTCGAAAATAAATCGTACTTTTCTAAACAGTGATGCAATATGCATGGACTAAGGCTGAAATTTGGACGAGTTGGTCAGTATTCATTTTGGGGGAACAGTGCAACAACGCCACAGTTGCCTGAAAAGCACTTGTCCTGGTCATGTCCCACCACTGCTGTGCTGTTCCCCCAAAATGTACATGGTCGTTGCACAACCAAGAAAATAACGACCAAAGACAAAGATAATACGTACAGAAAAAGCATAGCTGCAGCAAGACATCAGCCCATCTGTGTCAGCCTATACTCAGGTAATGCTGAACAAGTTTAGGTTTAGGCTGATGGGACTTTTAACATCCCAAAGCGACTCACGGTATGAGGGGCACCGTAGTACAAGGCTCAGGATATTTCAACCACCTGGGATTCTTTAACGTGCACTGACATCACACAGCACACGGGCCTCTAGAATTTCGCCTCCATCGAAATTTGGCCGCCGCGGCCGGGATCGAACCTGCGTCTTTTGGGTCAGCAGGTGAGCGCCATAACCACTGAGCCATCACAGAAGGGTGATCATGCTAAACAGGGCTGCCTGATGAAAGCCACTTGAGCGACTGAAGTCTGAAATAACAGCGCTCATCATGACACCGCACCAGCTTCAACGTGCTGGATTAAGAGCGCATCGCAACTTGTGTCAGAGGTGTAGAGGCACCATAAGTCATGCAACTTAGGGGGGCAGGGGTACTCCAGCTAAAACACTTAAAAAAACTTTTCTTTTGGAGAAATTACTATTTGGTCATTCAGCATTGTAAATCCCCTTCAGTTATGGTCGTTCTAAAGCAGATCAATATGTTCACAAAAACTACCCCGAACTGCATGGTGGGCCATACATGATATGCCACAATATTTTGTTAAAACGTCGCAATATGTAGTTTTCCTGAAAACTAAGGTTGATATGAGTCCTTTCATCCGAGATAGAGCTCACTCACTTTTTTTTTGACATAAAATAAAAAAAAACATGCAGGTGTGCCACTGGCTACGGATTTGGCTGCCGCTGGTCCCAACTGCACAGTGTTGCCAGACATCACCATGTTATGACTGTTGGAGGAACATTTGGCGCCACCTAACACACATGAGGGAAACTTCTCAAGGAACAATGAAAATGCTCATGTAGCACCGGATGTTTCGAGCATGCTCGAAAATCTCGATGCAGATAAGAGTTCAATGAGGATCGAAAGTGCCCGTGTGACAGGGGTATAAGCAGTGTTTTGTGCTGGTTCATCAAAACCACGGGAGACCGACTAACCCAACGTCAAGTATATTGCTCACAGTCTCCCTCCTCACACCAAGTGGGGCGGCCACACTCACGCGTCCAGGTTCATGCCCGGCTGCAGGGCCAGGTAGACGAGCAGCACCCCAAAGATGAGCAGGTAGGTGCCGTAGTAGATGGCGTTCTCAATCAGGGCCCGCCGCAGCTTGCCCACCGTGGTGAACTCGCCCGCGGTCGAGTACGACTGCATCAGCGGCAGGATCAGCCTGCAGGGCACCACGCAACACGGTCACACTGGCTGCTTCCAAGACCAGAATGCAGGCCTGGTCACCTGCTAGCTTTGGCACCGCCAAATAATTGCAGTCCCACATCAACAACCACTAACACCCCAAACCACGCAGACAATTGTCAAACAGCACATCGCAACAAGAGCTGCCAAGAATCTGCCTCTATACATGTGCATGGTGGCCCGAAACGCACAGGCATCCTTTCTGAAGTGCCTACGTTCATCACGCTGCATGCATGCATCTGATTTTCAGACCTGGTGTAGACTAGTACGTGTAGCCGATTCCTCGACAAACTCGAGCACCATTCTCCTAGGCGAGTGTAATAAACAGATTCTCACAGTGCTATGGAACGAGGACAGAAGGAACACAAAAACACAGGACGGGCGCTGTCTAGTGGGATTATTTGTCTCTTGGGGCAGTACGAGAGCACTCTCGGCTGGCAGGTGGTGACACAGCGACCAGGTTGACCAGGGCTATAGCAGAATCACGCTGGTCAACCTGGTCGCTGTCATCACCTGCCAGCCGAGAGTGCTCTCGTACTGCCCCAAGAGAAGAATAATCCCACTAGACAGCGCCCGTCCTGTGTTTTTGTGTTCCTTCTGTCCTCGTTCCATAGCACTGTGAGAATCTGTTTATTAAGCATGAACCAACTAGCCCACACCAGAATCCTCTTAGAGTGTAATAACCTGAGTCTCTTCACCATTTATCACAGTGCACAAGCCACAGCCAGCTTCAATGGCTGCCACAGATGCATGATTTCGGTAGAGAGGCTAGAAGGCATTCCTAGTGCCGTAAACAGCCACATTCCCTTCAGCCGGGGTAAAACCTGTTTGGACGATGCGCGTAGGTGACACTGCGACTCGCAGGCGAGCTGTTCTACAGGCCAGCCGAGGCAAGCAGGAGCTCGTAAGCATGTGAGGTTGTCGCAGTTGCAGGTTACAGCCTTATACTGTGTTCTCAATTCGATAACTTGATGAGCCAGTCACTACTGCATGATAGAATGAAGCACGAAAAGACGTGGAACGCAGATGAGGGAAGACTACGCATGTAAAGCACTTCATGTGGTGTATGTACTTGTCTCCTGTCTAAGTCTGGCATCCTTCTGCACTACATTCAAATCGTTCTATGATCTGTGGCTTGCGTGGTTAGCCCTACCTCGTCGTGCTAGCAGAAGTAATGATAGCAATGCCAATCCGCAGTTCATGTTATCATACCAGCAAAGAAAAGAAGGACACACTCTGTGCCTCTGAGCATGCAAAAGTGGCTACAAACTTGACCTTGTTGATCCACACACTGGTCGCTCCTGGTCACTCACTAGCGGGGCTTCTAACAGCCATTTTGCAACAGCACAAATGGACACAAAGAAAGCTGCTATGCTGCTAAGATTACAGTGCTGTCAGAGCAAATCGCCTTCTACATATGTATTTGGCATATTCCATGATCACTTCAGGCATGGCAGGTGAACTGAGTGTGAGTACTCAGTTGATAAAATCTACAAATGTGGTTCATAAATAAGGTGGCTCATAAATGTGGTTCATAAGAGAAATTGCAAATCTGCATGAAAACACTCCAGCGTACATCACTCGCTCTCCGGAGATTATGTTCCTCTTTCTCGAACTAACTATAGACATCCCATGCTGTGTAATACACTTCCAAGACTACTGAATTCATGCCTCGCACAAGGCATAAACATCTGTAATCTCTCACTAACTGACTTGCTCTCAACATACACAATTTCATTGAATTATTATTTTTTTTTCCCTCCTGAGCAATTTCTGCAAAAGGTTTCTGTATGCATGTGTTGTTTGTTACACATGTTTGTGGAACACCCACAAAATCCACCAATATCTTTCAATGTGTGTGCAATCAATTGTTGTTTAATTTACCAAGTTTTTGTTAAATTTATCAGGTTGTTTAACTTATTAAGCTGACTCATTTTATCCGCTAACAGTGTTATAAGAAACTGTGCATGTGTTTCCTCTGCTGCTGCCACTGTACTAGGACTGAGGGCCTTTCAAGCTGCTTTATGCAGCTTTTGTCTCAGTTTCCACCATTTTCTTTACATGGAAATAAATCAAATCAATCAATCAATCAAACTGCTCAATAAATGTCCAAGCTGCGCATCTTCCTTGAGCATTCAAGCGAGTGAAATAAAAAGCATCGGACAAGGCAAGCGCAACCCAACAACATGATCTGGACACCTAAGAATACGTGTTGAAAGTGAATTTACCATTTCCTCCAACCACAACAACCATTGTACAACACATTTGATTCGCTCTTTGCAATTTCTTCATAGATGCCAAGTTCCGGCATGGACGCCGATCACGTTATGAAGTTTCATGCCCTTACCAGGCAGCATTCCTTACAAATGCAGTTGATAAGGATTGCAACTCCGCAAGAAAATGCAGAATACTGTTGAAAATGAGGCAACATGTGCATGCCGAGCATATGCGCAGCATCACTTAGAAAGAGTCATTGCAAATGCATTCTTTAGACCGTTATGGGCTTTGCATTACAGAGGTACACCTTTGTAATTCTACATCTCCTCCTTTTGTCACGGCCTGTCACTTTGTAGAGTCTGTAGTCACGCTGAATGGAGCGTGCTTCTGATGTAGAACTTCTTCCAGGTCGCTGGTGAACTTGAATGATTCCAAAAGCTTACAACCATGTTCCGGATATCCAGTAGTGTTTACTACATCAGAGAATGAACGATAGCGAGGAAATAGCTCCAACCAACTAGCAGAAAGCACGGCTCAAACAGGTACCAGCCACAAGTGGCCCCTTCAAGAGCCACACCCGTGGTGTTCGTAATGCCAGCACCCACAATGCCGGCCCAGTCGAGAATGACCAGGGGGGGTTCCTCACCAGGTCAGGGCCTGGGACGTCCAGTAGACGACTCGCCAGAGGCTCTGCAGCACCCCCTCCGGCACAAAGCTCCAGGGCCGCACGCACGCCACTGCACACACCACACACTCAGTTGGGCAAACATAACAGTCATCATCATCATCAGCCTGGCTACGCCCACTGCAGGGCAAAGGCCTCTCCCATGTCTCCACAATTAAGCCTGTCCTTCGCCAGTTGCGGCCACCGTATCCCCGCGAAACTTCTTAACCTTATCCGCCCACCTAACTTTCTGCCGCCCCCTGCTATGCTTGCCTTCTCCTGGAATCCACTCCATTACCCTTAAGGACGAGCGGTTATCTTGCCTTCGCATTACATGCCCTGCCCAAGCCCATTTTTTCCTCTTGATTTCCACTAGGATGTCAGTAACCCGCGTTTGTTCTCTACATAAGATAACAGTACTACCACTAAAATGCTTGGGTGATGTTAGGCTACTGTTACACTGCTATGGTGGTAAAACCCGTTACTTCTCAGTTCTGAATCATTACCTCAGGGAAATCAGTATCAATTGTTCTCTTTTTCCTTGAATGAAAATAACTGGGTAAATGCTTTCATATGCAGTGCTACTTTTTGTCCTAATGTATCAACTGGTTTAAATATCAGAACGTTCTCTGCATAACTCAATACGTTGCGTTTTGCGCTGTCTGAAAAACTGCGGCTCCTGTCCTGGTATACACTAAGAATACTACACATTAAACAAACGAATAACTGTAATAAAACAACAGAAACTGCCTGGGTGGAATTGCTGTCAAGCACACATGCCGCGTGAGTACCACTCGCCGTGAGTACCACTCGCATGGCATGAGCACTGCTCGCATTTGGCACGACCTTTTCTTTTTTAATGCGACGTTGATTGCCTCAGGGCATAAAACAGTATGTAATGACAGATGAGGATGCCTAAATAAATGAGAAAAGGTTCACTGATCTAATGAAATCGAGCAGTAAATGATGATGAAATCATTGCGTCCAAGCGGTGTATAAAGTGAAGCCAATCTGAGATCAATGCCTAGAAGAGCCGTAAACAATCTGCTTCATTCCCTCACAAGGTGAAAGCACATGATTTCGGGGTGCACCCAAAGCCAACACCGTAGTTAAGGCCCTCAACTTTCTGTGGTGGGAAGTTTTTAATTTCGTAGATGCCGAATGAAGAATGCACAAAATTCCATGGGAAGCATAGGACGAATGAAAGACACACACATGCCCTGAACACTGCGGAGGTACCTCTCCTAAAATTCAAGGTGGCTGTGGTAACTCAACATCGAATAATGTTCTCCCATTATCTCCGCTCAAAGAATGGTGCTTGTTTGATTCTAGATCTCCGTGATGACTGAACAATGACTCTGCTTCAACAGAGCTCATTTTGATAGACAAAAAAATTCAGGGGGGCACTTCGTTGACCTAAAGTGCAGTTAGGCGGAAGCCTTAGGCACGGTGTGGCTGCTTGTGTCACTGATGTGTGGTTAAGGTGCTAGGCTTCGCCTGTAAGAGTGGAATGCGACAGCATCTTGCAACGCTGCCAGGGAGTCCACAGAACGCCATCCCAGAATTTTATCATCGGTAAATTTGTTTTTGAGGAAAGGAAATGTATCTGCCTCACATATCTCTGCGGACACCTAAACCTCACTGTAAGGGGAAGGGAGGAAAATGGGAGTGAAAGAAGGCACCGCATTAGATAAAGGCGCCTTTCTTTAGGAGTGGGAGTGGTTAGCGTGCTCGTCTCTCATTCCAGAGAACCTGGTTCAATTCCCCAACTCGACCAATTTCCTACTGGGTTTTATTTATTCATTTATTTATTTTACTTGGAACATCACTATACTGTCCCTTTAATCGGTTGCATGGTTACTAGCCAAAGTACAATTGGCCCCGTTTGAAATTTGCACACTGTGACGTCGCGACCATTTCGACGCATTGAAAAGCGTGACATTTCTGTCGACAACTCCTGCTTACAACGATGAGGCATTAAAGGCTTCCACCTTAATATTCAGGAGCAATGGAACAGAGCGTTGGAGTCAGTTCTTCCATTCCAGCCAATCAAGACAGGACATCAAAATCTTCACACTGGCCGTCTTGCTTAGAAACAAACTGTGCGAGGTCTCTGTCACGGGATTTCAGTTCTCGAGCAGTTTGCATGCACACTTGCGACTCAGGGGCCGGGACAGGCGATTCTTGGCTAAGTCCAGGCTTGATTGCAAACTCAGTTTTTGCTGGTAAAAACCTGACCTGCAGTGAATCTTCCTTCGGCTATGGTTGGCCTGAATAGTTCGGGATTTCGTTATAAACGCAATAATATTTCCTTTAAAATTTTCCTGAGGTCTCAAACTCCCCCTCTCTTTGTATGCATTCAAATAAGGCAAATTAGTATTTTTTCCATCATTCTGTCGTTCCTACTGGTGCCCATAACAACTGCATGAAAAAATGCGAATTTGGCTGTCAACACGAATTTCCGCAAAAAAACACTGAAATGCACGATTTTTTTCCAGAAACCTTGGAAACCAAGGGCCCCAACCATGGTAGGAAGTTAAAACCAACCACCCTGAAAAATATCCTAGACAACTACAGCTGCAAGAAATAGAGTCGGGGTCTGATGCCCCAGCGGTTACCAGGCTCTACCACAATGCCAGACACCTCGGCCCAACCTACCCAACACCTCCACCAAGTGTAAAGAGGCAACTCACACAATTACTGTTGACGGCCACAGTCTTTGTTGGAACGGTCCTACTGAGCAGACCAGCGTTCGTGAGTGCCAGCCCAAACATCGTCAGCTTTGTCCTCCTTCCTCTGTCTCCTTCATCGGCACTAGCCGCTGGGGCATCAAATCCCAACTCTCTTTCTTACACAGCCAATAAACAGATGCCACTCAGGGAAGAACACACACACAAGAAGATCGTACACAGCTTCGTGTACGTGCGTTCTTCCTTAAGTGGAGTCCATTCTCCAGCTGCAGTTCTCTGGGGTCATGCACCAACAAGCTCAGAACCAAAGTTTTCTACGAAAACTATGCTGGATGGTGCATCTTTACAAGCACAGCAGACGGTATTACCCAACTAAGGAACTTCTAAGTACCGTATATTGCCGATTATAAGTTGACTCCGATTATAAGTCGACCCCCAAACTCGCGACCCCCTTGTGGGGAAAAAAAGTTAGACTCTGAATTTAGGTCGACGCTGCCACACCCTGCGGTCCTAGCTCGCCCGAAAAGTTTTTCAGAAGGCCGAGTCACAAAGAAACATTTATTCGTTCACAAGACATCTCTGGCTTGTCGTCGCTTGTGAGGACACAGTCGCGATCATCATCTTATGAGCCACTGCTGCCGTTGGTTTGCCGATCACAAGTTGCTAACGTATTAAAACAAACCTTTAATGCATATCTCAATTAAATTCAAGTTTTTTTAAGCAGACCCACTTTCGCACTGTGTCTGACAACAATTATGGAATTACGAGCGCACGGGGCGTGATATTATCCACGACCTGGTCGAAATTACTTCTGACCCCGCATATCGGCCGAAGTTAAGACTACGCATATACGTCGACTACGATCATAGGTCGACCCCCCAACTTTGGAAGGATATTTTAAAAAAAACGTCGACTCATGTGCAGCAATATACGGTACTTCACAATTAAGTAGCAACCTCTTTCCAGAAGCCCACAGCGGGGGGGGGGGGGGGGGGGGGGCCGAAACTGTTTGCGATTTGGGATACAACATTTTGTGGGAGTCTACTCCAGTGTTGTGGTGCAGCAGATGGAAAGAATGAATGCCTGCAGCAGCCCCAAAATTCCACCCCTGTCACACGTCCACTATGCCATCAGAGCCGCAAGTATTGATTGGCCTTTGAGCTGATAGACTACAGGTTCAAGGACCTTTGCAATGACTATTTCAATTTCAATTCAATTTATTCTCCCATTATACACTGGAACATTCTCCGGGCTAAAAGGAACGACTGAGCCTTGACTGAGTTCCGGAGACGTTTACAGAGCAGCGACAGACGGTATATACAGAGAAATGCTAAACAGTACAAAATTAAACAGAGTGTACACATATAAAAAGTACCTACATATATACAAAGTGCACAAAAGAGGACACATATGCAGAGTTATAAAAGCACAAAATGTGAGGCAGAAGGCAATTACAATTTACTGAAGTATTTGTGTAGCTTTTTGCGCGAAAAGTTATTCATATCTTTATGACTATTTAATATAACAGGTGGATTGCGTTTTATGGACTGCAATTTATAATTGGTGCGAAAATGAGAAACGAGCTAAGCATCGGTCTTAAGGGTAGCAACATTGTGTTCGTGGCGTGTCAACGGAGATACACGTTTTAAAGAATGATTGGAACTCCTTTGTGGAAAACAGAAATGACTTTAAGATGTGATACTCATAAAAGTGATGAATTCGGATAATATTGTAGTCAGCAAAACTGGTTTGGTTTGGTTTATGGGTTAACGTCCCAAAGCGACTAAGGCTATGAGAGACGCCGTAGTGGAGGGCTCCGGAAATTTCGACCACCTGGGGATCTTTAACGTGCACTGACATCGCACAGTACACGGGCCTCTAGAATTTCTCCTCCAAAGAAATTCAACCGCCGCGGCCGGGATCGACTATCGGCGGTGGTCGAGCCATGTGACATTATGTGACTATGTGACATTAACCTCAGATCCCCCCCCACAGCCCCCATACAAGTGCAAGGCAAGCTCACCGTGCAGCGGAGCCTGTGCAGTGGTGGTGGTGGTGGTGTTGTTCCCTGCCTGCGTCCCATTGTCGTCACTCGGAGGCCAGTCATCGGCAGAGGCTGGCAGAGGCTGGTCATGCAGACACTGCCGATAGGCGGTCTGCACAAGAGCACAGTACTCGGTTGGCACTTCGCTTGGTCCAAATAATCTCCATGTATGATGCTTCATCGTGGGGAGGTATAGTGCGAACAAGAGGAAGCAAGAAGACTACACAGACGAGCTACACAGGCGAGCGCTGTAGTCGCTCGTCTGTGTAGTCTTCTTGCTTCGTCTTGTTCGCGCTGTAACAAGACGAACGACGACGCAAGAAGACTACACAGACGAGCGACTACAGCGCATGCCTGTATAGTCTTCCATGTGACGATGTCGTGTTAGTCGCGTTGTGATCGGTTTAATATAATGCAATAAAATATAATGGCTAATAAAACATTATTCTCTGCCGTAAAATGTTTTCACTGATATTTTTGTTTTACACATCTTATTGAAGCTTTTCACGTCCTAAAATAAAACAGCTATCTTGGTACCTTTTCTCTTTAATGAGCCCTTAAGAGGTCAAGAGGAGCGACAGGAGCCTTTTCAGATGGGAACTAACGCATAACATGTTGCAGGTATGAAAGCATCACATCCACAACAATATGCTACTACTACTACACTAGCGCATGCTACTACACTAGGCATAGAGCGCACTATCAGCTTACTGCTGCACCTGGGGCCGGTGCCACTCTATTTTACTTCAGAGTACAACTCGTCACTAAGTATAGCGGCAATCTGTCAACAAAACGGATCATTGTGCTGAGACTGTATTTTGGGGACCGGGACTTCTCAAGCAGTCGTACAATGGCTGCTCCCTTCTCTTCCTGCACACCTTGGTCAGCGCCTCCTCTGTTTTTACAATGCCAGCCGCATCGCCCACTTCGTAATGGGAGCTGTAGGTACGCCTCGTTTTGATTAGTTACCACACTGCAGTGCAACTGGATGGTAGGACTGCTTGCGTCAGTCCGTCGTCTGCTCGGACTGTTTGCGTCGTCTGCTTTCTGTCATCAGGTGCCACTCAGATGGCACTCTCCCCCACAGATGCAGAGAAGGTGCGAAGGCTAGCTGGTGGGGGAGAGTAGGAAAGGAGGAGAGGGGCTTGGACGATCCACCGTATTCGGCAGGCATTGCAAAAATACAGGAGGCGCTGCCTTAGTGTATAAATAAAAGCATGAATGAATGAATTCAATGGACGGACGGACGGATGGACGGACGGACGGAGCAAGCAAGTGCTCTAGGACTCATTCATTCATTCATTCATGAATCAATGAATGAATGAGTCCTAGAATACTTGTGTGCTCAACAAAATGCGAGCAGATCTGACTGTGTGTAGCAGGTGTGTGTGCCTCTGCCTCAGGCATGTAAGGGTTGACACCCACGTCATGGCCCTCTCCATGGGTGCCATTGAGGCCAGGGCCCCCAGAACTGCTTGCATGCATTTCCTTGATGAGTATCAAAATGGGGGACACGACAGGGCACCCACCAACATATTTTAACAGCCCCTCTGATACACCAGTACAACACAGTTTTACTGCTGCGGCATCAGCGTCGAGCACACAAGGTGGCCTGAGGGTTTACATGAGCGTGCTTCAACCAGGTTGGTGCCACATCATCTGTCTCAACTCCCAAGAGCACTCTGTCTACTTAACAGCTGGACCTGCTTAGAGCAGGAACCGTTTCCCAGGAACCATCGGCCACGGAGTAGTGCTCAGTGGGCGCCAGCAACCACCTGCTCACAAAGGCCGAGAAACCCCACTGTTCTGCTGTAGCAGCCCCACTCCTAAACCAAAGTTGCTCATGTCAGCTTGGGCAACAAACTTTCGGCTCACACCACCCTTACAAAAAAAGTTTTAGACAGTCTATAGAGTGTCTATAGACTTCTGTCTATAAAGTCTATAGACTGTTTATAGACAACAGTCTATAGGCAATACAAATGCCATAGACAGTCTATAGACAATCCATGGATTTATGGCCATACACTTTTAGTAGACTTTTGTTGTCTATAGACAGTCTATAGACTATGAATAGACAAAAAGTAATATCTATAGGAAGTCAATACAGACAATAAGAAGACTACAGACTGTCTACAGACCATTTTTATAAGGGCAGGCAGCTCTCCACAAGTGCCACAAGGTTCACAAGTGCTTTGGATAGTGTTTGAAAGGTGGCCTCCATCTCAGCACCAGCTGACTAGCTTCCTCACCGGCATGGTGAAGGGAGCCTCCAGTGTAGCAAAATAAGGCACAAACTGGTCACCAAAATCACCCGGATGCATTTCCTCGGTGGGTACCAAAACGGAGGCCATGCCCAATGAGCTCTGCACCTGGCCCTGCTAGGGCTGGGCACCCGAGCATGGGCCAGACTTTTCCTCCCCTAGCGTGACACCCGCATTCCCAGTGGTGAAGACAAGCAGAGACATCTCCCCAATCTGGGGCTTTTGAAGCGAAAAGCTTCACTACGCTAGACAACACCGCGCTTCACGTGAGCCGGCGTATGTCGGAGCACGAGTGACGTCATGCACGGCGCTTTCTACTGCGCATGTGCGCCGCCGCTTCTCCTCCTCGCCACCGTTTGACTTTTCGCCGCAGCGTGTGCAGTGCGCACTTGAAAGAAGGGGTACATAAGGTGCACTTGCCCATAGAACAGGCGCAGACACTCGCCATGGAAGGAGAAGAAGCAAGAGTCGGACGGATCCAGAAGTGGTAGCTTGGGAGTTGGCTGAAAAGCAGCGAGAGCGTTTCGCTTCGAGATATCCAGGCTTAACCTTGGCTAAGCCACAACCAATTTTTGTTTGGGTTGTGAGTGACGCTGGCAGAGTCCAGCCTCTAGGGGATGCCCTCCAGCTCTTGCAGAGGCTCCTTCCTCAAAGGTGCAAGAGAACATGACAATGTCATCGAGATACGGAAGGGCACACTACTACTTTAGCTCTCCCAAGGGTGCGTCAATCAGTCAGTCGGCACCTTGCCACAGCCGCCAAATGGCGGGCGGGTGAACTGGTACATGCCCATGAGTGAGCTAAACACCGTTTCCTCTGCAATGCCACCCTCCATCTTGCCTTGGAGGTAAGCAACCATGGTGGGCATGCACAGCAGTGAAGCAACTGTTACTAAACACAAGAGCTGCTACAAACCAAAATTTTAATCTACCTCCATGCCAGAACCTGTACGGAAAAAGGCTCGTAGAATCTAACGGCGCTCTTATTTGGAATTCTTTACCGCTAAACATAAAGCAAACCCCTAATTTTACTCCTGCATTAAAGAGGTTTTTTTTTCAGAAATATTGTGAATGATAAGTGACTTTATATTCATTTCTTGTATAAACTGTGCATGTTAGAGTTATTGCGTTATGGATTGCATTTTTTGTTTCATTTGTTCGCGTGCTGCATTTATTTTGTATCCTGTGCTGATTATGGACTTGTTACTAGTCACAGGCTCTGGGTCCATCAATGTTTGTTTGTATTTCGCAAGATATGCAATAAATAATGAATTAATGAAAAAGCACCTCCCAGGCTAAGCACAATCAGCGCATGCATCCCTTCGAGTGACTTCATTAGTCAGCAGTATTTGTTCCACCCAAATATGAGACGGGACAGCTTTTCGGGGCCCAGCACTACCGGCAAACCCTATCAACCGAAAAATAGCTCAATGACACCCAGCCTGATGACACGCCACAATGATCACCCTCAGCACTATCGATAGTTGAGTCACTATCGAACTACCGATAGTACTATCGATAGTTAGTACTTTTGATAGTAGTATTGATAGTACTAGCAATAGTACTTTCGATAGTTCTATTGATAGTACTATCGATACCCGTATCAATACCACTTGCTATGTATAGTACTATCGATTCTATAAAATGAAGCACGCGTACCCACTGCATCCTAAACTTGGTTTCCCGAGCGTGTGGTATGCAGGTGATGGTATGAGTAACTGACAGGACTCGCCTGTTTTCACGCTCTACGCGTCACCGAGCTCTGCAGATGTTCCCTATGTAAATTTTCTGGATAAAATGTTCGTGCGCGAATATCCTAGTTGCGAAGCATGTGTGCGAAAAGCATTCCCACAGCGGTTACGTCAGTAAGACGACGTCTGCAGTGCACGACAGTGTCGTGTAAGCCAGCACAGCTTGTGCTGTTTGTTCTTTCATCGGATGCAGTTCCAGGTATTCTTCCGAACTGCCCCAGTGCACGTTCAAAAACCACAGCTGGTAGAAAATTTACCCGAAGACCTGCACTACGGCATCTCTCATAGCTTGAGTCTCTTTGGGACGTTAAGCCTCATGAGACCAAACCAGTCAGGTATCGAAAATGTTTTGGTTATATCATTGGCCAACAAATGCATAATATCAATATTGTTACTGTCAATAGTCTTACCATCGATAGTTTCACTATCGATAGTCTTGCTATCGATAGCGGTACTATCGATAGTAGACTATCAATAATACTATCGATAGTCTATCGATAGTTAAAAAAGAACTATTGATACTATCGATAACCAATTTTCCGATCGTTTTGCATCACCACTCAGCACTTGTGCCGCAAGAGAGGGGGGGGGAGAACCTCACCGTGGAGACGTCCAGGGGCAGGATGAAGATGATGGTGAAGGAGAAGTACCAGGCCACGAAGACGCTGACGGTGACCAGCAGCGGGTGCTGGCTGAAGTTGCCGTACCGGTGCAGCAGCACGGCCGCCAGCACAAACGTGAAGCACACCTCCGACACCAGGGGGCCCACCACCATCTTGTCCTGCTTCCCTGCCTCTGCACCCACCATTCATCATCATCATCATCAGCTGGACTATGCCCACTGCAGGGCAAAGGCCTCTCCCATGTCTCTTAAATTAACCCTGTCCTTCGCCAGTTGCGGCCACCGTACACCCGCCCACTTCTTAACCTCATCCGCCCACCTAACTTTCTGCCGTCCCCTGCTACGCTTGCCTTCTCTTGGAACCCACTCCGTTACCCTTAAGGACCAGCCGTTGTCTTGCCTTCGCACTACATGCCCTGCCCAAGCCCACTCCTTCCTCTTGATTTCAACTAGGATGTCATTAACCCGCGTCTGTTCTCTCACCCACTCCGCCCGCTTCCAATCTCTTAACGTTACACCTGTCATTTTCCTCTCCATAGCTCGCTGCGTTGTCCTCAACTTAAGCTGAACCCTCTTTGGTGGCCTCCACGTTTCTGCCCCACAGGAGAGTACCCACCACTCCCTCCTCCATTTAAATACTACACCTGGTCAGTGCACAAACAGCAGATGCCACATATGAAAAGTGAGCCTGAACGGTGCTAGCACACTAAATTGCTATAACACACACACATACAAAAAAAAACACTGATTCATGCTTACAAAACTAACATCCTAACTATGCCTACTGATGTAGTTAGATATTTAGGAATTACTAACAGTTGTTATTAATTACACAAATAAAGTAGGAATGAAACTAACATGACAAACATATGCTCCCAAAAAGTGTAACCAAATATGTAAAGGGGCCCTGTGACACTAATCAAGCATGTGTTTTTATGTGTTTGCATAGCGCCAAATGTGCCAATGCCTCAGTGCTCAGGGCGACTGATGGAAATCGTAATATCTAATATTTTATTCTACTTGGAAAGCACTCACTTCAGAGTGATGGTCTCGAATTATAGCAGTGATTTCTGCCAGCAGATGTGAGGTGGCAAGCTTTAGAAACCATACGGTTACATATACGACTTTAATTTTCCTGTCAAACAAGCCCAATCCAATAACTGCCTAGGCATCACTATCAGCAATGATCTATCATGGCATAAGCATGTGACAAACCTGATGTCATCTGTGAATAAACAATTACAATTCCTTAAACATCACCTTTGAAATGCCACTCAAAATGCAAAGTTACTTGCTACATTGATCAGGTCGAAATTGGAGCATGCATCCACTGAATCCACAGTGAGTACACCTTGTTGATTCATTACAAGTCTTGCAATACAGAGCTCCCCGTTTCACTCATCACTCACACTAGTAGAATATCAGCATTTTATCTCTCAAGCTACAGCCCAGATTATCCGGTCAGATGTTTAGGGGAATCCCCCAAGGTAAAGTAGATTTGTAATAAGGGAGTAATTACTCATTGGCATCCACCCAAGCGCAGTGATATGGCTACAAAGGAAAGCTGTATAGCTTTCCTTGGTAGCCGCATGGCTGCGCTGGGGTGGATGTTAATGAGTAATTACTCCCTTATTACACGCCCAGATTATCCAGTATTTCTCTCAGCCGTCGCACTTCTAGCATCTGTCCATTTCACATATTCTATTATTCCCAGTTCAGACAGAAACCATACATCCACACACCTCCATCATGCACGTCTAACCACATCTATTGAAAGTTTTGCACCAACGTGTCTCCATATCACTACTTTTTCCAAGTAATTTTTCCTCCAAACAGCAAGCGACAAGAATAACCTACCCCACAAAGTCACAGCCTACCAGCCTTCCAAGATAAAATCACATTGCACCTTTCACCCGCATGTAATACCCACAAAACAGGTGCAGTTAACCCTTCCAGGTGCTTTGTACACAATTGCATAAGCGGCAAACCTACAGCTTTTTCTGAGAAACTGGAGCACCAGCAGTGATTTCATTATTTCAGTCAAATTGAGCACCCTTCTTGTTGCAAATAAGTTGCTTTTTTGTGCCATGTAGCGAACGCAGTAAGTAATATTTCACATAACAGTGAGCTAGGTAGCACTTTGTCCGCCATTTTTGTGCAGGCAGATTTTGCCGCGAGTGGAAACATTGATGATTTTTGCCCAATTTCGAGTGTAATGTGCATCTTTGAAACACACAGTGATTCCACGATCCCTGGGGTGTTTACCTGACACACGAAAGATTTCGATGTTATTATTTCTAACAAATCTGACACTTTGTACGGAATTCTCCACATCGTTATAAGAACTGACCTGTTGGTCTTTCACGCTCGAAAAGTAACAAATTCCCTTTCTTGAGGCCTGAATATACTACTTAGGTGAAAAAATAATTGATTTCAGTCAAAACAAAAATTGGCGCCTAAAAGGGCCTGAATATAACCTGAATATAAAAGCAATAGAGCACCGCCTCGGTAACTGGTTGCATGTTCAGTTTGGACATTGTTCCTTTTTTTACTTGGTGAATTAGTTCCAAATGTACTGCCCCTAAGTATTACCGTATAAACACGTGTAAGGGCCGCACTTTTTTTTCTGACTCGAGGGCCCATTTCTGGGGTACGGCCCATACATGCGATTTGCAAAAAAGAAATTTTTTTCAATGCTTCCTTATGGTTGCCCCATCGTCGGAAGCGGTTCTCAGCCACGTTGAATTTCCTGCCCGCCGCACGCTTGCCATGACTGAGAGCCAACTGCCAGCTGTGTAGCTATTAAGGCGCTTGTCCATCATGCTAAAATTGCAATGCTCAGCGGCAGCACACGAAAGCCACAACTGTGGCGAACTAATAAACTAACATGCTACCACAACTTCCGTGCCTTTGACAGCAATAAAAAGCTGGAGTTGGTGATACTGATGTCGATATGGATAGCTGGAGAAAAAGTTGGCGATGATGATGATGAGACGCGGGCTTGGGCGCCATCTGTGAGCGGCACCTGGAAGCTCCTGTGCGTGTGTGTGGCCTCTGCGATCCGTGCAATTGCTTACAGCCAGCGCTGATCGTGGAGGCCATGGTGCGTGCATTGTGGCCTCCGTGATCAAGGCCGCCATTGCTTGCAGCCAGAGCTGATCACGGAGGCCATGGTGCATGCATTTCGGGGGTCGTGGAAAGTTTAGCTGCGGCACTTACATGAAATTTTTTTTTTATATTTCCTTCAGGAAAACAGGATGTGGCCCATACACGGGTGCAGCCCATACATGGGTTTATGCAGTATAAGCTGTTTACATAAAAACAAACTTAAAAGAAATGCTGGATCAAAATGAAAAATAACAAGAACAGCACTAGGGTACTCTTTGCCGCCTCATCTGCAGCCCTTGGATATGCACACGTGCTGCTGTTAAAAGATGCAGGTAGTGTTTGACATAAGCAAGAACAAGGAGCAAGAAAGCAATTTAACCACTAATCTTTGATCTACAGACAGTGAGAAGAAAATAACAATGATCACCACAAAGACACTAAAGGTTGGTCAGATGTTTAGGGGAATCCCCCAAAGTAGAGTAGATCTGAAAGAAGAGAGCAATTACTCATTGACGTCCACCGAAGCGCAGCCAAACGGCTACAAAGGAAAGCTATACAGCTTTCTCAGGAACTTCGCAGTTAAAGAGAAATTCGTCCTGGTCCGGGGTTCGAACCCGGGACCGCCGCTACACCGGAGCAGTCGCTCTACCAACTGAGCTAATCGGGACGGCAAGCTTATGGTAGGGCGAGAGCGAATTGATCAATAACTCGAAGTGGAAACAGTGTTGGTCAAATGTTTAGGGGAATCCCCCAGGGTGGAGTAGAGTTGTAATAAGGGAGTAATTACTCCCTTAGCTTTCCTCGGTAGCCATATGGCTGCGCTCGGGCGAATGCCACTGAGTAATTACTCCCTTAATACAAAGACATCAAAAGGAAGAAAATAAGCAAGAAAGAGAGATGGGGAAAGAGCTTTCAGCCCTGCCAACCTGTGGTGCCCCCACAGCAGCTGTGCCCCAACAAAAATTTAGGGGCTGAGGAAATGTGACAGCACTTTTCTTTCTTCCACTACACAACGATCATGTCCCGCAGCTGAGATGCAATATCCTCTTTTTTTTCTCTTTTCATCCACTTGACTCTATAAATGGAAAAACTCGCTCAGACATGCAAATTTCCACAACTGTGTTTTCACCGATCATTGAGGCAGATGCGAAATCATCCTCCTGACCAGAATAACTGCAGTGAAAAAAAAATGCAGTGTCATTTCCATTTCGTTTTATCTCCTTAAAGCCCTTTGGAATAGGGTAGCACACAAGAGGTGCGAAGCATTTGGAAAACGTAGTTGCGGTAGAGCATATTTTTTTAAATTTTCAATGAACTTAGGTCAGCAGGTGATGACATCTATGTCACCTGAAAGGCTGTTCTAGTCTGCAGCTGTGCGGAGAAAACAGCATTTGGAAAAAGTGGAACTGGTGCAGGATGATGTGTGTAGTAGGAGGAAGAATAAAAGGCACGTTGCACTTGGGGCTGTTGAAGATGTTATGAAATAAAGATAGGCTGGAAGTGCGACAATAGATTGAAAAGAGCAATAAATGGGCGATAAAGTGATAAAGGGTGATAAGCACTGCATCATCAGCATCATCACCATCATCAGCCTGACTACACCCACTGCAGGACAAAGGCCTCCCCATGTCTCTCCAATTAACCCTGTCCCTCGCCAGTTGCGGCCACCATATTCCCGCAAACTTCTTAATCTGATACGCCCACCTAACTTACTGCCGCCCCCTGCTACGCTTGCCTTCCCTTGGAATCAGTCATCTTGCCTTCGCATTACATGCCCTGCCCAAGCCCATTTCTTCCTCTTGATTTCAACTAGGATGTCATTAACCTGCGTTTGTTCCCTCACCTACTCTGCCTGCTTAGGGGTCTCTTAATGTTACACCTATCATTTTTCTTTCCATAACTCGCTGTATTGTCCTTAACTTAAGCTGAACCCACTCTGTTAGCCTCCACGTTTCTGCCCCATAGGAGAACACCGGTAAGATACAGCTGTTGTATACTTTTCTCTTGAGGGATATTGGCAAGCTGCCATTCATGATCTGAGAGAAGCTGGTATATGCGCTTCACCCCATTCTTATTCTTCTGGTTATTTCCCTCTCATGATCCGGATCAGCTGTCACTACCTGCCCTAAGTAGGCGTATTCCCTCACCACTTCCAGCACCTCGTTACCAGTTGAGAACTGCTGTTTCCTTGCGAGACTGCTGAACATTACTTTGGTTTTCTGCACGTAAATTGTAAGACCTACCAAACTAGCGGTACATAAACCTGTCCCTCAGATGCATGTGCCAGCATTGTCTGGAACTCCAATTCAAAAACTGATGTAAACAGCCCTGATACACCCAGGTTTATTCGATACACATACAGCGGACACTTAACTACTCTTCCTATCTCATCAGGACTTCCAACACGATCAGAACTTCCAACACTTGAGCAATGAGGGAAACTATAGATAAGCAGCATGAAAAAGGCTGGTCCATGCATGATGGCATATGTTCAATTTAATGTCCTGAAGCTGCCCGTGAGCTATCAGAGATCCCAGAGCAAAGGTCTCTGAATTATTCATGACAATCTAAGGCCTTTTTATTACACTAATAATGGCTGCGTTTGGGCGAGTTGGTTAGACATGTTAAACCTGGAAAGCGCATAAAAACAACGGACAACAGAAAGAGACAGACACACGAGCGCTTACTTCCAACTGATTTTTATTTTCATGCGAGAGCAGAATATATGTACACTTCAGATCACCTGCGCATGCGAAGAAAACTCAAACAAGAAAATATTATCTGGCTGCACATGCAAAAGAAGAAAGATATGCAATCTCTTTCTCAGACAGCAAAATCGACGCACCACTTACACATTCATCGCCAGATCGTGCTATCTCACTTGCCTCAACAATTTCACGCGTTGTTTTACACTTACTTTTATACAGAACTTTACATTGATGAAAGAGAGGACGACAATTCCTGCTTTTGCACTTGAGGCAATGAATGCTCAAATGCCCACCTTTTCTGTTTTCGACAACGTAATTGTGTTCACCTAATCTCTCATTCAGGCATCTACCAGTTTGGCCTATGTAATATTTACCGCAAGTCAAAGGCAACTTGTACACAACCCCTTCTGTGCATTTTACAAATGGTTTTTGGTGCTTGATCATGCAACCTGACTTCAGCCTGTTTTTTGACGTGCTCTGTTTGCTTAGCGCACTCAGCTTACTTGGGGCAGAGAACAACACATTTACATTCACTCGGTTACCAATTTTTCTTAGGTTGTGTGACAACCTGTGCTTATAGGGTATGACTGCAAACTTTCTTTTATCTTTTGTCTCATCCGGCTCTTGCTTTGAGTTAGCATTCCTTTTGTTTGTTTTTACAAGTCCTTCTGCAACAGACACCAGCATGTGCAATGGGTAGCCAGCATCTTGCAACTTTCTTGACTGTAAAAAGATGCTTTCTTCAACAGAATGTGGGCATGACTTTTTCAAACAGTTTATGAAACCTAAACGAGCTATGTTACGTTTAATGAGTTTTGAATGCGCGGAGCTAAAAGGTAAAGGCAATTTTCCATCTCTGGGATGATAAGTCCAGCAAGTATGATCTGCAAAAAATGTTAATATGATGTCAAGGAAGCGTATGCTATTGTTAACAGGGAGCTCATGTGTGACAACAAGTGGAGATAAACAATTCGAAAAACAATCTAAAACACTTCCAACGGCCTCATCGAGGGTGATTACAGTTGTGTCTAACAAAATTAAAAAGTCGTCAACGTAACGAAATACATTTACCACCCCTACGTCTTTCAGGCAGGCAAAGAGCCTTCTGTCACATTCGGATAAAAACATGTCACTTAAAATGGGAGCCACACTGGACCCTATACAAATACCTTGCTTCTGTAAAAACAGGTCATCGCCCCACCTAACAAAAGTAGAATCAAGATATGTACCTAAAAGTTCTAGAAAAGCGCCAACACTCACACCCACTGAATTCTGAAAATCAATTACACCAGAGTTCTCGATACATCTTTCAACGCACTGCAGCAAACCATTTTGGGGCAAAGAGTAGTAGAGGTCCTTTATATCTACCGAGAAAGCACTGAGACTTCTTCTTTCACTTTGCTTAAGAAAAGAAGTCACCTAGTTGTTGACGACCCCTTCTTAATAAAAAATTCCGATTGCGTGACTTCTTTTCTTAAGCAAAGTGAAAGAAGAAGTCTCAGTGCTTTCTCGGTAGATATAAAGGACCTCTACTACTCTTTGCCCCAAAATGGTTTGCTGCAGTGCGTTGAAAGATGTATCGAGAACTCTGGTGTAATTGATTTTCAGAATTCAGTGGGTGTGAGTGTTGGCGCTTTTCTAGAACTTTTAGGTACATATCTTGATTCTACTTTTGTTAGGTGGGGCGATGACCTGTTTTTACAGAAGCAAGGTATTTGTATAGGGTCCAGTGTGGCTCCCATTTTAAGTGACATGTTTTTATCCGAATGTGACAGAAGGCTCTTTGCCTGCCTGAAAGACGTAGGGGTGGTAAATGTATTTCGTTACGTTGACGACTTTTTAATTTTGTTAGACACAACTGTAATCACCCTCGATGAGGCCGTTGGAAGTGTTTTAGATTGTTTTTCGAATTGTTTATCTCCACTTGTTGTCACACATGAGCTCCCTGTTAACAATAGCATACGCTTCCTTGACATCATATTAACATTTTTTGCAGATCATACTTGCTGGACTTATCATCCCAGAGATGGAAAATTGCCTTTACCTTTTAGCTCCGCGCATTCAAAACTCATTAAACGTAACATAGCTCGTTTAGGTTTCATAAACTGTTTGAAAAAGTCATGCCCACATTCTGTTGAAGAAAGCATCTTTTTACAGTCAAGAAAGTTGCAAGATGCTGGCTACCCATTGCACATGCTGGTGTCTGTTGCAGAAGGACTTGTAAAAACAAACAAAAGGAATGCTAACTCAAAGCAAGAGCCGGATAAGACAAAAGATAAAAGAAAGTTTGCAGTCATACCCTATAAGCACAGGTTGTCACACAACCTAAGAAAAATTGGTAACCGAGTGAATGTAAATGTGTTGTTCTCTGCCCCAAGTAAGCTGAGTGCGCTAAGCAAACGGAGCACGTCAAAAAACAGGCTGAAGTCAGGTTGCATGATCAAGCACCAAAAACCATTTGTAAAATGCACAGAAGGGGTTGTGTACAAGTTGCCTTTGACTTGCGGTAAATATTACATAGGCCAAACTGGTAGATGCCTGAATGAGAGATTAGGTGAACACAATTACGTTGTCGAAAACAGAAAAGGTGGGCATTTGAGCATTCATTGCCTCAAGTGCAAAAGCAGGAATTGTCGTCCTCTCTTTCATCAATGTAAAGTTCTGTATAAAAGTAAGTGTAAAACAACGCGTGAAATTGTTGAGGCAAGTGAGATAGCACGATCTGGCGATGAATGTGTAAGTGGTGCGTCGATTTTGCTGTCTGAGAAAGAGATTGCATATCTTTCTTCTTTTGCATGTGCAGCCAGATAATATTTTCTTGTTTGAGTTTTCTTCGCATGCGCAGGTGATCTGAAGTGTACATATATTCTGCTCTCGCATGAAAATAAAAATCAGTTGGAAGTAAGCGCTCGTGTGTCTGTCTCTTTCTGTTGTCCGTTGTTTTTATGCGCTTTCCAGGTTTAACATTTTTATTACACACCAGCTTCACATGGGTGGTTTTGCATTTCACCTGCATACACGGCTGGGATACGAACTCACAGCCATTGCCACAACCTTCGATCCCAGCCCATGGCGGTCGAATTTCGATGGAGGCAAAATTCTACAGGCCCGTGTACTGCGCGATGTCAGTGCACGTCAAAGAACCCCAGGTGGTGGAAATTTCCGGAGCCCCCCACTACGGCGTCTCTCATAGCCTGAGTCGCTTTGGGACGTTAAACCCCCATAAATCATAAACCATCCATGACGACCAGGGTTGGAAAGCAGCAATATGAAGCCAATGCGAACAAGATTCAGTGAAATCACCCTGGCGAAGTGCAGCTAGCAGTATCTCCCAGCAAATCAGTGCTCAAGCAGTAAAGCTGTGCAGATCATTCCTTATGCCAAACAGCTTCTCCGAGAGGGTAGTGGACGTGTGGCAGCTATGAATGCCTGCAATTTTTTTCGCAGCTGTACAAGCCTGAGTAAGCTAAGCTTCTGGGTGTGTAGGCCGGTAGTCACTCTGAGAACAGCAGTGCTGGCGGACGATGGACAAGGACAACAAGAAAAGTTGTGTTCACTTCTTGCCCTTGTCCGCCACTGCTGCTTTCCTGAGAATGAATGAGCCACACAGCTGCCTTCATCACTACTCCGCAGGAGCAGTGGTCGTCACTGGTAGCCGGGTTTGGAGTGCCTTCACCATCGAGCCATGCTGCATTAAGTGTTAAGCACACCTTCAGCACAGTCTGACGTCCTTGTTCAGTATGATGCGCCTAGCTGTTACATGAAAATACACTCATCATAACACCAACTGGCATGTTCTCCGTTCCTTTTCCAAAACGAACTCCGTTTGAAAATGCACGCAACCAGGCATGTATTCAAGCCAGGACAGCAGCTTGGGCATGTTGGTTATTCATTTGTGACGGAACAGCGCAAAACAGTAAGTAAGTCAGCGCTTGTCTCTTGTCCCGGTGTTTTGCGCTGTTCCGTCACAAATGTATTCAAGGAAGGGCCCGAGCCCCCCTTCCACGGGCTTGAATGTCTGACTACGTGCCTGCACCACACAACCCATTTCTCGCACCCTCATTTGCTGTCTGTTTTTTCAGCATACGGAAAATCTGTCTCCCAACGTTTATTTCCAAGCACCTCCGACGTGAGCTGCGCGTGGCCACATTACCTCTTCGACGACGTGACCAGGCAGGAACTGATTGCTGCCAATGACGTGCCCAAAAGCGCCGGACCGCGCGCCCAGCTGGCAATAAATTGATACGACCGAATTCGGTCTACCTGCACCACTCGGGGGCGTTTCATGTTCTTCTCGACAGCATGTGGCACTGCCCAGCGTGGCCCGAAAAGGTGGCTCACTGTGTACGCGCTTAGTTTCGATTCCCGCACATCTGGCACGATCGCCTGCGGGCGAGGTGTCGACTGGGGCGACCGCTGAGACCGGCTCAATGAGCGCCGAACTCCCCACAGGGCCCGGGGCACAGCTGGGGCTTCCAGCGGCGCGGGTGAACTGCACGAACCGGCTGCGTCCGGCGCCGGCATCGTTTGTGCACGAACTTCGCGCGCATCGGGAGACGAATGCAGTTACCTGGGTGACAGCGGCGAGAGAACGTCCGAACAGAGCCTCGCAAAGGCGAGACGGTCTCGCTGCCGGCGCTCGAGAAGGCTCCCTCCTCGGTGTCTGGCCGCCAAACTTGCGTGTTGGACCTAGCTGCACCACGGCCGAGAGCCTGTGAAGCGAAATTACACGGCCCACCTGAGGGCCGAGATGGCACCCTGCATTCAGCGTGTCTGCTTCCCTGCGGCACAGCACAGCGTTGCTCACGAAGCACGCGAACTCGCCAAACATGCTGCCAAAATAAGCAGTTTTGTCAGCAGTGTTGATGGCACACATGGCCACCTCACACGACTTCAGTCTGAGTAAAAGCTTCTCATAAACGTGAATTCTAATTGCATAAGAAGCTTTAACAACAACGGGAAAAAAAATCACGGAGTGGAGTGCCTTGAACCTATCCAACTTTACCGCATCCCATTACAAAAAAATAAAAAGCAGTGCAAAGAAGAGACATTAGCAAAAGAAATACTGTCTGCCTTCTTTCTCTTGTGATCCCTTGTTATTCCAAACCTTTCAATCATGCCGGCAGAATGCTTACAGGCAGTGTTACAAGCGGCATTGACTGTAGCACTGCATACCCTAAAGCATCCCCTATTTTTTTATAGAGCACATCCTACCGTTCTACCAAGCTATTTTAATGGTTCTATTTTTTATATCACAAACATATGGCAACAAGCAATCGTTGATGAAAATGGAAACGAAACAATTCAACACCGCCAGAGGACCTCTTGTCGCTGCTCGTCTCGAAAAGGGCGCCGGTTGTGCGTGCACGCGCGCTTTCGGCGTCGACCCTTTCTCACCAAATTTGCACGTGGGTCTTGTGCCTCTGGTCTTGGCCGTGCGCGTTTTGTTCCGTTGAGCGAGATTACATGGCAGACTCGGTGCTCGAGTGTTAGGACCCGTCGCCCGACACGATGCTGTCCAGCGACGCGTTCCGGACGCCGCGTCCAGCCGGACCGAGCAGCGCGGCCGGCCCGTCAACGGACTCGCTGGAGAGCGCCGTCAAGCAGGCGGAGAGTGCCCTGCAGGCTGACAGCGCGTACCCGCTGCTCGTGGACCTGTTCGCGGCCTGCGGACCCATGCCGAGCTGCAGCGGACTCCAGGACCACGACTACCCGCCGGATCCACTGGGCGCCGCCGCGCCTGCGTCCGCCACCGCCACGCGGAGGATCCCGCTGCCCGCCGAACTGGCCGAGCCGGTCAGTGGCCTCTCTCCTCTGCGCCCTGAGACTACCGAGTTGAGACAGCAGGACGTGGAGACGTGTAACAGAGGTCGCTGATGCCAACAGTGAAAGCGTTTTTCATTCCAAAAAGGGTCCAAACGGACCATCGGTACCAGTTGTGTTTTGGCCAGGTCCAGTTGTTTTGTCTAACGGGGCTGTGAGGAGCAGGTCGCCGCCAGACCAGGACGGTTGCTCGGCGGTTTTGACTTTGCTGCTCACGTTCATGACGCATTCGATCTCCTCTGTTCCACACCTTGTTGTTTTCCTGTGCGAGTGTTTTGGTGCACGGTCCTCATGTTGTCAGTATTATAGGCACGCGACGTGTGCGCCTCTCGCGGCGGAAAGAGCAGGCCTGGTGGGAGACGCGCGCCCGCCCGCACCGCACAAATGCGGTGAAACTGCCCTGGAGCGCTTCATATTCTTCCTTCTTTCATTGCATTCGCGGCATTCTGTGGTCACACAATAACTGTTGCATAGCAGTCTGCAAAAGCACATACCTGAACTTGCCACAGACAAAGTAAACGATCTGCACGATGTAAACCACGATGCAACGGTAGGTGGCTCTCGTCCCGACGTGTAGTGAGCCAGCAATGTCAGGATTCACTACATGACGTTCTTCCCAAAAGCACCATGATACCCTGCATTCATATTTTTCTCACCACCTGAAGAAATCGAGATACTCGGCAGTGTGGCCCCTGCATTTTTTGCTCCCAAATAGCCTGCTCGACAGCAGGAAAGCGCGTGCACCAGAAACCACAGAACGCGTCTGGTGGCATGCACCGGCGCAACTGGTTATCCCGTAACCCTTAAAATGTCGTTTAGCCTATATTGGCCAAATGGCTCATTGTGTCCGGGATAGCATGCGTGGAAACCGCCACCATGCATGTAGGCGATCAAACGGCACCTTGGCGTTCACTGCACAGAACTGCCCTTCCCAAGTGACAACTGAACGAATGTTGTAGGCAAAACAAGCACCACATCTATAGGAATACATCCCCAGGCAGTCCCATTCCGTCAACGCATTCGTGGCTGGCTTTGTGTCGCGCTCTACCACATGTGGAGGGGGCATTCGCAACAAATCTTGTTCTATATTTTTTTACTTCTTTCTTCACAGTATTTTCTTATCCCCTTCACTTCGCTTCTTGTTCTTGGGCACCCTTCTCCTTGTGTCGTCTGCTCTGTCTCTCATGCTTCGCTACTTGGAAATAGAGCCCAGCATACAGCCAGGGCTTGTACTTGTCTCTCTGTCATGTGTCTTGATGTTCCTGCGTTGTTTATCCGTCGCTATGTCACTCCAACCATACTCCGTTTCAAACATAGCAGGCAACGCTGCCAATGCTAGAGCACCTGTTCGCGCAGGCTAAGTCTGCACACAAAAAGCAGTTCACCATACAACCAAAGTGAACAAAAACATATTTCGTAGCGACAAATCTCAAGTGCCATGACTGGCACCTCCCAGACTTCGTTTTACATAACTCTTGCTACATTTTTATCCTGCGACTCGTCGAGATTTCGAGAAGCAAAAAGTACAGATGGCGCTATGATACGCGGTTGGTAGGGCAAATCGCTTCTACTCAATCCGCGCCCAATAAGTAGTTCACACTCCGTGAAAATTATGGCCAGAGAGCCCGAACACTGAACACCTCACAGCTTCGACCGTGATTTTCAGTGTTACTGCATCGTTTTATACCGCTCTTTGTATTCGTCCAAACAATGACCGGAGTTTCAAAAAGAACGAATGATATGTGGTGGAGCAACATGGTTTTGCGGATGCACTACTTCAGCAACCTCCGCAGCGTTGCCTGCTATGTATGAAACGGAGTATACCTCAAATCACCGCTATCCCGAAAACTTTTCCATGGCCTCCCTGACCTAGTGCGTGTCCGACTCAGGCGGCCCCGACTCTCTCAACGCATTTGCTCTGGCGCTCACCGGTGGCGCTACCTGTTCACCACGAGCGCTGCCCCCTGGGTTGCTGCACGGTGCCTACAGGCTTAGGGCGAGAAACGAGCCTAGTCAGCCAGACATTCGGAATGACACACTGGGCAACAGCTTTCTGGGGAAAACCTGGAGCTGTGTGAGCTAACAAGTTTGAAACAAAGGTGGCCAGAAAATAGGCGTTGATATCCAGCTCTGTCGTTTATGACATAAGCAAAGAGCTCAGCAAGGGCAGCAGTTTTGTTCCGGAGATGAGGCAAAGCAGTGACAAAGGGGCCTTTAAGCAGCTGTCCAACTAGCCAAACCATACTTGTGATCGTCAGCACATTTGAGGCCCAGTAACTTATAAGGGCAAAAAAGTGTCGGGTTCCTGTTGCTTCCTACCTACAGCATCTCATTAGACCTATTTCCAGTGACCTTCACATGTTAGCACATAGCCAGTATTGCTTGGTTTTCTGTGCATTACGAATTCGCTTGATAACTGCACAAATTAGTGTTTGGGGTCGTAAAGTGCACTGTCTGTTGTGCCCGATTGCAAGATCATACTCTGTTTTTTGGAATCATGCATTTCACACTGTAGTAAGCTGTGTGCAGTTGGGAAGCTTTTGTGGTGCTTGTAGGAAATCAGGTCTTTCTATTTAAAGTAATTTGTGCCTTTGAAGGAGAAACAATGCGCAAAATTAATTCCCCTTAGTCAGGAGCTCAAATGCCAACAAAGATGTTCTACTCCTTGCGAGTGATGTGTGAGTGACAGATGGACACCTTCGATTCATTGTAGTCTCACAAGGTTCACATAACTGCAGTGTGAAAAATGACGAGCACACAGAAAGAAACACCTACAACACAGACAAACGTTGCACTCACAACTGATTTTATTTCACCAGCAATGGGAAATATAAAGGTTCTGTCGCGAATGCGCACGCAGGAAAGTACACGTGCCACCATCAACAAAAAAAAACATTATCACGCCGTGAGACACATCTTATCGTGTGGCAGAGAAAAGGTCACATTCTGCTTTACACAAATGAATAGAAGTATCGCTTATGCAAAAATCGCCGTTTTTCTTTATATGGTAAGCTTCCAGTAGTTCACATGTAGTTTGTTCTTTGTTTTTGCCTAGAATCCTTGCACCGTCAAAATGTGACGAAGAATCCTGGCAAGGCCTGCAATGTTTTACCAAATCAACATCTTCATCTCCCTCTAAATTTCTTTCATGCTCCCTTTCCTGCGCACGCATTCGTGGCGGAACCTTTATTGCTGGCAAAATAAAATCAGTTGTGAGTGCAGCATTTGTCCGTGTCGTAGGTGTTTTCTTCCTTTGTGCTCGTCTTTTTTTTACGCTGCGGTGATGCTGAAGCAAAGCAACCAGCTTGCCCAAAAGCTCGTTTTACTGAAGCATATCTCGCAAGGTCTGTGCAGCTTCTTCACCAGCGTTGCCCGTGTCCCTCCCCAGATGGCGCAGGCCTCCCTGCTGTGTCGGCAGGGGCTGTTCCCCGAGATTGGCCGTGCGTGGCTGACAGTGGACAGCGACCTGTTCGTGTGGCGCTTCGAGACGGGGGACGACCTGGCCTACTTTGACGGCCTGAGCGAGGCCATCCTGGCGGTGGGGCTGGTGCGGCCCCGGTCGGGGGTCTTCCAGGCGCACATCCACTCCCTGCTCTGCCTGGCCACCTGCACGGAGATCGTGGTGCTGGGCGCCACCTTCCAGCGGAGCGGTGCGTTGGGGTCTCTCTTAGAGGGGATGCAGGGAAGGCACCTACCCACAGATGATTTGTCTGAAAAAGCACAAAGTATGTATAAGTATGTACAGTCTTTGTCAAAAGTAACCAGGCTGCATGATTTGTTTCTCATTTGTATAGTGGAGCCTTTACAGCTTTCCATAAGGTCGAAAAGTTCTTTGAAGGTGAGGACAGGGGTTCTCCTTACCATGCAGAGATTTAGAGCTTGAGCGCTGGCATAATAGCTTTAATACACAACTGAGAAGAAAAACATGCAGCCTGATTACTTTTGACAAAGACTGTACATATATACATATGTATGCCACTGATCTGGATCATGAGAGGCAAATAACTGGAAGAATAAGAATGGGGTGGAGCGCATATGGCAGGTTCTCTCAGATCGTGAATGGCAGTTCACCAGTATCCTTCAAGAGAAAAGTGTACGACAGCCGTATCTTACTGGTACTCACCTGTGGGGCAGAAACGTGGAGGCTAACAAAGAGGGTTCAGCTTAAGTTGAGGACAACGCAGCGAGCCATGGAAAGAAAACATATAGATGTAGATGGAACGTAAAGAGTGTGGGTGAGAGAACAAATGCTGGTCCTTAAGGGTAACGGAGTGTGTTCCAAGAGAAGGCAAGCGTAGCAGGGGGCGGCAGAAAGTTAGGTGGGCGGATGAGAAGAAGAAGTCTGCGGGGATACAGTGGCCGCAACTGGCCAAGGACAGGGTTAATTGGAGAGACATGGGAGAAGCCTTTGCCCTGCAGTGGGTGTAGTCAGGCTGATGGTGATGATGATGATACCTTCTGTGTGCTGTGCTAGGTTCATCACAATATGGGCCCAGAAACAATGGATGACGCTATTGAAAGCCCAGGTGATCTGGCGCATGTGAACTTCTGGTAATCCATTGTTTATGCACAGCTGGCTGGGCCTGATGTCACCTGGAGTAGCTTCATTGGTGCGGATGATGACGCCAATATCAGAGAGTCATTTCGTGGTGAAGCCATAGTACGTAATGTACGAATGCACTCCAACTGCTAGGATTCTCAAAGAGGCCTTGACAGGGAGGCTGACCTACGAGCACCTGCCATGAAGGCTTCAGCTGCAGTTAGTGGTACAGTTAAACCTGGGTACAAGGAAATTGAGAAATGTCCACGATTTTTCATTACACTAGGTTTTCATTACACGCATTTCTCACGAGCAGACTCGAAAGGGCAGTGAAGAACGGAAGCCAGAATGAGAAATAAATGTAGGTGAAATCACCTTAAAAATGTTTACCGAAGATCTTGTTACCTGAAGTCATAAACCCCACTGACAAGTCAGCTGTTGTGTCAACTGCAGTCACTTGTTGTGATTTTCGATGTTCCTCTCATGTAAATTTTTCCGTCAAATTTCGTGACTCCGCAGAAGCTACCAGGTAGTTGGCATAGTGAGTTCATTAAGTCAAGGTCAACACTGCCGCATCACCTTAGTTACATGGAAGTGTCAAATACATGCGCTACAATGGGGGCAGCATTGGGGAATTGAGAAACTTCATTATATCGAATAATTTGCTATATGGTGGTTTGTTACATCTAGGTTTAGCTTTATTGCATCATTAAAGCGGATTACTCGCCGTAAGGTTCCTGGTGAGGAGTGCATGACTGCACAGGAAAGTTTTGAAAGTGCCGCAGAAGGTCAAGAAACAGACAAACTCAACTTTTTCTAGTTAACGCTTTTAGCTGTAATATACAAAGTCCATTCACTACGAACTTCGGATGCAACGAGTGTAATCTGTGAGATGTCAAGGTTTGTTGTAAGTGCAAGTTTATAAACCCCGAATGAATGAAAATGATGTGAAACCCTTCACTACGGCTCCTCTCATAGTGCGATGTAGGTTTTGGACACACTTGCCGGGACACATCAGTAAACATTCTGGTCCCGTAATGCGCATTAGAATATTGGATGAGAAGCCCCTATTTGAAAGTCTTAATGTCTGGTCCCGAGTATGCAGAGAAAACGAGAAACCACAGGCAAGGGATCTCCCATGCATGTGAAATCTGTTCAAGCACTTCCGCGACAACTGTGCTTGGTGTTCGCCTCGGTTTTGTATCGAAGGAAAACCTGGGTCATCTCCACAGCAAAGCCCTTTGGAATGGTTAGAGACCTAGCCTGTTGTTCTGTTAGTTTTTAGTGTGCGTGTACTGAAAACCCCCAACTACAGATTTCGCTGATGTTCATCTGTCTGAAGCCTCTCTCCATGAACTTGGGTCAAACAAGCACCACTGCAGAGCAATGGCGCATCAATTCACTGTTGTGCCACTGCTCCAGTTAACCTCGGATATAGCGAACCTTAATGTGCCACCTCAGATATTAGAAACTAGTGTGTGTTAGCTGTGCATACACCGAACCTATTCTAGAAACAATGCATCAGCACTAGCCCCACAATGTGTTTTATTAGGTATACCACCTGGTATACAACGACCTTGTATATGACGAATGTTAGTTTGTTGCCCTTGGAAGTAACAACTGTTTGGCTGCTGATGCATTTATACGATCCACTTCGGATGGCCTGAAAGTTTTCAGTGCGACACCATTATGGGGGGACACTGGCCTTAGACCTATTTTCCTTATTTTTTTAGCCCAATCCTAATGAAACTGTACCACCTGTACCACCTTGCTCAGTTTTTATACTGATTTTGACTATGATATTACCCTTCTCATAAATTAAGTTGGTTCGCAAGATAATTTTAATTAGTCATACATTAGTACCTTGGTGCAAAAAAAACTGCTCAATAAAAAATCATTTTTAATCTGTGGCTACATAGTATGGTGAGTAAAGAGTGCAATAATCAAAACCATTTTTCCGTTTTACCCTCATGAGTCTTACCGCACTTGGAATATCAATGTTCAAGGTGTGAATGTAATGCATTGATGAACTTTGCAAAATTATAAATTTTTGATGTGCGATTGAACAAATCTGCTTTGATTATTGCACACACTGTGCCTTCAGCAAACACTGATCACTTCAGCAAACACACTGTGCCTTAGCAAACAGTATGACATCTCTGTCTGTCTGTCCTAGATGTTGAGATTGCAACATACTAAGCCAGATGTCCAGAATTTTCATGTCATTAAATTGTCTGCTCCTGCATAAATTTGGCCCACACGATGATCTGAGTTTAATATTCTAGTCAAAATGCTGATTTTTTGAAGGAAAAAACTGGTACAGTTGGAAAATAACAGCTGCACAAATGTCATTTTTTGAAAAACGATTTTTTTGTCATGTTTTGGTCTCAAAGACCAGTGTCCCCCCTTAAAGGCCTCACACGATTTTTAAGAGGCCCCGTTAACCAGTAAATCGGGCATCGGTGTTGTGAGCGAAAAATCACGAGCAATGACTCTGGCAGGTGGCAGGTGGGCCACCTCTGTCACGTGATCTTGCGGTGCCATCGCAACCTGCCCACCGCAGCAGGTTTGCAGTTAACCCTTCCAGGCGCTTTGTACACAATTGCATAAGCGGCAAACCTACAGCTTTTTCTGAGAAACTGGAGCACCTAGCAGCGATTTCATTGTTTCAGTCGAACTGAGCACCCTTCTTTTCACAAATAAGTTGCCTTTTTGTGCCATGTAGCCAATGCAGTAAGTGGTATTGCACAGGAGAGAAAGCTAGGTAACACTTTGTCCACCGTTTTTGTACTGACAGATTTTGCCGCGAGTGGAAACATCGGTGGTTTTTGCTCAGTTTCGAGCGTAATGTGCATCTTCGAAACGCAAAGCGATTCCACGATCCCTAGGGTGTTACCTGATACACGATAACATTTCGATGGTACTATTTCTGACAAATCTGACACTTTGTACAGAATTCTTCACTTCGTTGTCAAAACTTACCCGCTAGTCTTTCACACTTGAAAACTAACAAATTCCCTTTCTTGAGGTCTGAATATACTGCATAGGTGAAAAAAAATAATTGATTTCAGTCAAAACAAAAAATGGCGCCTCAAAGGGTCTTTGAAAACAAAAAATGACCAAAAAATCGATTTTCAAAAAATGACATTTGTGGAATCTACAGCTATTATTTTCCAACTGTATCAATTTCTTCCTTCAAGAAATCAACATTTTGACCATAATATGAAATTCAGATCATTGCGTGGGCTGAATTTATGCAGGAGCAAACAACTTAAGGGCATGAAAATTTTGTATCTCTGGCTGTCTTAGTATGTCGGTATCTCAACATCTAGGACAGATAGAGATGTGACATTGTTTGCTAAGAGAAGCTGAAGGCACGGTGTGTGCAATAATTGAAGGAGATTTGTTCAATTGGACTTCAAAAATTTATAATAATTTTTTTTTTTTCAACAGTGCATGCTACACAAGGACACAAGACGAGGAAACACACACATGTCTTGTGTCCTTGTGTAGCATGCGCTGTTGAAAAAAAAAAAAAATTATTATGAATAACCAACTAGCCCGTGAGCTCACCCTGTTCAAAAATTTATAGTTTCACAAAGTTTATTGATTTATTACATTCACGCCTTGAATATTGATATTCCAAGTGCTGTAAAATTACTAATGAGGGTAAAATGGAAAAATTGTTCTGATTATTGCACTCTTTACTCACCGCACTATGTAGCCATGGATTAAAAAAGATTTTTTATTGAGCAGTTTTTTTTTTGCACTGAGGTACTAATGAATGGCTAATTAAAATAATGATCTTGAGAACCGACTAACTTATGAGGCAGGTAATTTCATTGTTGAAATCAATATAAGAAACTGAGCAAGGTGGTGCAGTTTCATTGGGATTGGTCTGAAAGTAAGGAACATAGGTCTAAGGCCAGTGTCCCCCCTTAATGTGAGGGTTCAAGTGTCCCCTCCGATATCTTTTTTTTGCTGATCTGCAAGTGTGCCTGTGCACCGTGTGTGGCTGTGCAGGTGCAGGGGGGGAGGAGGAGGAGCTGCTGCTGCTGCCGGAGCCCCTGTACACGGTGTCGGCGGACAACATCCAGATGACGTGCGTGGTGGGCACCGCCCTGGGGCGCATCTTCCTGGGGGGGGCCGACGGGTGCCTGCACGAGGTCGTCTACTCAGCCTCCGGCGGGTGGCTGGGCACCCGGTGCCGCCGGGTGAACCACTCCCGCAGCGTCCTCTCCTACCTGGTGCCGGCCATCGTGAGCCTGCCCTTTGGCGAGGACGACCCCATCGCCCAGGTCTGTGCACATCGTGGACCAATATCCCTCAGGAGAAGAGTCTATGCAACAGCTGTGTCTTACCAGCGCTCACCTGTGGGGAAGAAACGTAGAGGCTAACAAAGAACGTTCAGCTTAAGTTAAGGACAACGCAGCGAGCTATGGAAAGGAAAATGATGGGTGTAACTTTAAGAGATCAGGCGGAGTGGGTGAGAGAACAAACGCGGGTTAATGACATCCTAGTCGAAACCAAAGAGGAAGAGGTGGGCCTGGGCAGGGCATGAAATGCGGAGGAAAGATGACCGCTGGTCCTCAAGGGTAACGGAGTGGATTCCACGGGAAGGCAAGCGTAGCAGGGGGCAGCAGAAAGATAAGTGGGCGGAATGTGATTAGGAAGTTTGCGGGGATACGGTGGCCGCAACTGGCGAGGGACAGAGTTAATGGGAGAGACATGGGAGAGGTCTTTGCCCTGCAGTGGGCATAGTCAGGCTGATGATGATGATATCGACTTTTGAAAAAAAAAAAGTGAATTTTTGGTTATTTTCATGATTTGAAAGCCACATCCCCCTTTAAGTGGGAGAGAGGGCAGGAAACCAAGGGTGGGAAAAATTATTTTCATTCCCGATTGTCAATTACAGCAGCTCCTCTTATGACACAGCGCAACCGTATTATTACTCTTAGTGCAGTAGCACTGCTAGGCACATTTTCCAATTTCAGGCATAATGTACTGCCAGCTGCAAAAGTTTGTTCCTCCTGCGTTGCGTGGCGGAGTGAAGCAAAATTGCACTGCTGCGACACCTGCCGTCATAGAGCATTTTGCCGAGGCTCACAGCACTAGCATACCAGGGAAGGCCTTCACTTGTTAGTGAAGGCCTTTGAAGTAAATGTGTTCAGGTCAAATGCATTAGGTGAAATGTCTTTAACATGCAAGGACCTGAAGTGCCCACCATAACTAGTGCTACTACACGATATTCCTCGCTTAGTTAGCCATGTTAAACTGTCTGCTAAATTTTTTTTTACCCACAGTTCTATCTTGCCTGTCTGTCCTCAATTGTGCTTTGTAATTCATCCTTTGAGTTGCATAGCAAGGCATTGTCATCACTGAATTGGAGATTGCTTAGGTATTCTCCATTGACTTCTATCCCCAATTCGTCCTGATCCATTTCTCTGTAAACCTCCCATTAACACTTGGTGAATAGGTCCTGACACCCTCCCTGATTGGTGTTTCATCGCCTCCCCTGGTGAGGACTGTGCTGATGGTCACCATGTAGAAGGGTGCTATGAGCCTTTCTCAAGCTGCCGGTCTCCACACAGCTGTTGCTTGATGGGGGTATTACCGTAAAAACCGGAATGTAGGTCGAACTTTTTTTCATAAAACCATGACAAAAAGTTGACCCCCGTCTTATATACCGGTCATTGGTGGAAAAACTATGGAAGTCTTGCAACAGTGGGTGGCTGAAGTCAACAGCCTCCATCACCATCAGCAGCAGCGCGGTATGGCGACGTCGTTGTAACACTGCTGTTTTGCGTTTCCGTTGTCACAAAGTTATTTTGGTTAAAGGCTGCTTATTCAGCTTTTGTTTCAAAATGAGCAGAAGCCGATAGCATAAGCAACGCGCTAGACGGCACAGAGGATGATGCTACATGGGACGTGGGCAGCGGGAAGCAATAGACCTTTCCACAAATTGCAGCGCCGCGCCATCCCCTAGCGGTTCCGCGCAAAGCATGATGGGAGAAAGGAGCGGTCGCCGCCCGCGTCGTCTGCTGTCAAGCGTGTTGCTGTGTTGTGCCGCCGTGCTCAGGCGTTGTGCGTCTTCTCGTGCGCGCTGTAAATGTTGCAGCGCACTGCTGTGGTGGTTATCTCTTAGTCTTTCTGCAATTATGTGGGGATTTTTTTAGACATTCGACATGTCTGCAGATTAGAATCGCGGTGGCGGTCAAAGGTGCTGCGTGCCCGGCTGTAGTAACAACACGAGAAAGGACATCAACATTTCATACCACGTATTCCCCAAGGACAAGAAGCTGAAGCTAGAATGGGTGCGCAGGATAAATCGGCAAGGTTCGCAAGGGCGATTTACCCTGTGGAAGCCTTCGAAACACCACAAAATATGTGGCACGCATTTCAACATTAGCGGGCGCAAGGGATACATGGATCGTCTCTCCACGATCTTTCCACACCGAGTGTATGCGGAACGGACGCCTGCTGTGATTACGCAGAGCAATGGGCACATGCGAATCTCCAACTTCGGCTGGTGACCGGGGCAGAGGGCGTCGCGACTAGGTACGGCCAGAAGGCCACAACCGGCAGCCTGAAGGCCGCCCACAATGCTGCTGCATAATTTTCGTTTTTTTTTTTTTTGGGGGGGGGGGGGGGGGGGGGGGGGGGGGGGGGCTTTAATGAATAAAGTTATTCACCACCACCATGGGCACATGAGCGGCGAGGGCTCTGTGTATACATGCATTGGGAGAACGCCGGTCTTTGCGTCTGTTGGTGCTCGGCTGGTTATCCGTGGCCACGGAACGCAACATCCGACTGTGTCACGCTTGCTGTGTCAAGTGTGTCATGTTTAGCAAATAGCTCGTGTTCTGTCTAAGGGAGTGCTTGAAGATTATATATTACAGCAGAGAACATTTACCGCGTCAGCATGAAATTTCCGCAGGAGTGCGCCGATGAGGACAACTGCACACATACTGTTGTTTACATCGCTGCGTACGAACAGTTAGTACTCGTTTTCATGACATAAAACGCAATCGGCGCTTTAGTTCTATTAATCAACCTGTTTTCTTTTTTACCGGCTGTAGCCGTGCTTTTTTACGCAGTGCGATAATGTGTGGGAAGCGATGATGCGATCGCACGCCTGAGAAACACTTAACCGCGGGCTGTTGACATCGCGCAGGACCGGCGCTTCTCGTTTTTTGTCCCAGCTTCCTCCGACGTGACCAGTACTTTATTTTAAACTACTTTATCCAGAAGTATGTTTGGCGACCGTTCGCTTTAATTGAAACGGCCTAACTTGTTATCCACAAGCTAGCGACGGCGACGGCTGCTGCTGGCCGTAAAGCACGGCTCGGCAGTCTGGGTCATACCGCCGTTTCACGTTCATCATATGCGTGCCCAGTGATGTAAGCAATAATTAATTTCAGGTCACTATTGCCAAAACTACACTCGGTGACCATTTTCATTCGCTAAAGCTAGTGATTCGCTCATCACAACCGCCGCAATCACAGATCATATCCTACGAACTCGCTAGGCCTAGTCGTCGCGGAAGGGAAGGGAGTCGTCGTCGACTGAAATTAATTTGGCCAGCGCTTATCGCTGGTGACTGTTCAGGTGTGCACATGTGAAATATGGCCGTTCGTTTCGCTCATTTAGAAGCGCGAACATATTTGCACCGCCGCCTCATCACCGTGCTTTCGCTCAGCCGCCGACAAGGCTGACCGTCCGCCGATCGGATTCGTCGGTGTCGTTGGCCTGAAAAACGTGTCCCATTGCAATCATATTATAGTAAACTAGATATTTCACTATAATCACATGCTGCTGTTGACCGTGATAGTGTCGTTGTCGGACTAGTGTGACCGTCGTCATCGTTGTACACTGAAAACGAGCTGAGGCTTTCGAATGCGCTTGGAAAGTGTCGTGTAGCACCGCGCGCGTCCGTCGATTCCGAATGCCATTCCAAGTCTCGACTGCCATTCGACTCAGATGTCATTCGAACGTTCCCATGTAGCACAGGTATAAAAAACAGCGATGGCGACGAGATGGCAGAGGAAGGCTTTCCGGTGATCAGGCGCAGTCGCAGAGACGGACGAAAAGACGCGAGCGCGGCGCCGCGGGCGCCGCGGCGCTCCGTTTTCCCAGAGTGCTTTGCGCGGCCGCTTGGTGGCGCGGCGGAATTTGTGGAAAGGTCTATTGTCATCCGACTCGAGTTCAGACGACTCTGATGACTCGGAGTAACGCTTGCGCACTTCGTGCCCTTCTCTGTACTGTGCACCCAGCCAATTCTTTAACAGTATCGGGCGACCATTGCCTCACGTGTTTGTCAGCACATTATCACGGAGCGGAGCGGCGAAAGAAGCGAGGGTAAGCGCATCTGTACACGTGTGCGTGTATCGTTTGTTTCGCCGCTCAGCACCGTTAATAACGCCCTGACAAGCACACGGGTCGATGGTCGCGTGATAGTGTTGAAGAATTGGCCGGGTGTACGCGTGAGCAGCATCTAAATAAAAATAAATACTGTCACCATTGTGCAACCGGTTGAGTCGCATTTGTTTCAAGGTAAGGGTGTCTTTTGGTACTTTTGCCATTGAAAAAGGTTTCTTTTTTTGTTTTTAGAATTGGTTAGTTGGGGGGGTCGACCTACTATATTCTGGTCCGACCTATATTCCAGCTTTTACAGTATTGTTCATGCGGTGGCATTTACAGTGTTGTCTTGCAAGAAGCAGTGTAAAGATATTCCATGATTGGCCGAGAGGGTCGTGACATCATCCGCACCACGAAATTTGAAAATCTGAGGGCTAGAATGTTCGAGTACCTTCCATTGGATTATCACATGGGATTACCTTATTTACTCGCGTAATGAGCTCACTTGTTTTCCAGAAAAGCTGACATCAATTTGGGGGGAGGGTTCATTACATAGGAAAAGTAATGTCTCAACAAATTTTTTTGTAAGCATCAAAATTTCATATACCGCATAAACACGTCTTAAGGGCCGAACTTTTTTTTCTAGATTCGAGGGCCAATTTTTGGGGCGTTACCGACACACGCGATGTGCGAAAAAAATTAATCTAAGTAAAAACACACCAATCAGGGAATGAGCGGCATTTATTCTGCATTCAATCGTCACTCGCGGAGCATTTCGACTCTTAAGCTGGTGCTGCACTCTAGTGCACACTCATCCCACAAGAAGCCGCACAGCATGTCCACTGTCAACACATAGCCGTTGTTCCGCACTTCCATCACATAGAGGAGCAGCTCTTCTTCCAGTTCAGGAAACTTGCACGGCTTGCCTCGGAAAGCGCACTTTTTTCATCTTGCAGACAACAACAGATAGAAATGCCAAGTATAATCACGGTTAACTTAGTCGAACCAAACTCAAACAGCATCGCTGTGTCATCAGTCTTACATGAGAGTGCAATCTGCCCTACAATTTTTTTTTTACATTTCCTGCGAGAAAACACGGTGCGGCCCTTACATGCGTTTATATGGTACAGTAAAAGCTCTATATGGTACACTAACGGGACTGCGCAAAAACTGTCGAATTATCCGAATGTCGAAATATCGAATGAACAACAAAAAACTAGGGGTGTGCGAATATCAAATTTTTCGAATACGAATCGAACACGAATACTTGGTTCCGAATATCGAATCGAATATCGAATAATCAAGGACAGATGCATTTAACCACTACAAAACATTATTTGAGCACCCAAGAACGTCACAGTTCAACTATCAGTGATGAAATGAACACCAAAGATGTGTGTGGCTGCACAAAAAGTATCAAAGTCTCGAACATTATTCACAGAAGAGTGGAAATATCAGAGAAGATGGCTAGTACACAGCATTGATTAAGGCTAGCTTGCCATAAGTACAAAAGCGCGTTGCTGGGATGAACATAAAAGGTTGTCGTGAAGGAAAAACGGCTGCTCCACACGGTTAGGCAGAAGTAGTTAGTTCCCTTCTAGCTGAAGCGACTTCTCCAGCCACAAAAATGCCCTCTCACTTGGCACTGAACTGGCACGTATTGCGAGGTATTTCGTGCAGAGCTCTGACTATACCAGCTTCGCAGGCATAGCCACAAAGAAGCTCACCAGCGCAGTCAGCTACTGCATGGCCCAACGTTACACATTGCTCTGGGCGCCGCTATATTGTCATCTCTCTTTTGATAGGACTTGCGGACCGAAATGAACGCCGGTGCTCGCATTAGAATATTCGGCTGGGTACGAATAATCGCGTCGGATCGAATATTCGAAACAATACGATTACTTAGATTTCGAATCGAATACGAATACTAAAAATATACTATTCGAATTATATTCGAAAATTTCGAATATTCGCACACCCCTACAAAAAACAATGTTTGCCGCAACAGGACGTACCTTTATTTGGCAAAGAAATCTGTTGTCGTCATCTGCTTTTTCGGGCGAATTTGAGCGACTATGATAGCTCTAAACAGCTGCCAGGTGCTCCGCGGCACACGCACTGTCAGGGATTTGTTTGCAGAAGTCCTCCAGCACGGACAAGGCTTCTGCGGCTTCTTTCACCGTGCACCTCGGCATTTGGGGCAACTGCTCACAACCGTCATCTTGCAACGAATCATTGTTCTCAGCGCCTCTCACTTCTTCATTTATTTCATCCTCGGTCAGCTGACAGGACACAAAGGCGAGGCGCGCAGGCACTGTGCGCTACCCACTCGAAAGCAGCGCAGTAAACACGCTGGCAAAGCACGCAATTACCAAAAAAGGCGCTGCCTTACGGTTCAATAACCGCGATCGTAGCAACAAGAACACGCGGAAATGACAGCACACGCCAAAACGAGACTTGCAGTCGATAGGGTTAAGTGGACGACACCAACACTACTGCTGCAACACAACAAAGCACAAAGAAAGACGCCGGCCGAAGCTAACCTTGCTTCCATCGCCCTCTCTCATGCTGCTGATGACGATGACCATACGGATGGCCTACCAGCCATACAGTAGCGCCACTTGTGGCAGTGTTTTTCTTTTTTCTTTTTCGGGCTGCACAGTGAAGTCGAATTAGCCGGCGCACGGCAAAATTTGTTCGAATTAACGTGAGTTTCGCCCCATAGACTTGTATGCATAATTGTAAGGACCTCGCATGCAGGTCGAATTATCCGATTTTCCGAATTAACGGGGGTTGAATTAACGAGCTGTCACTGTATTTTCATTATGGGGGCAAGTCCCCAACCCACCCTCATAATCATAAGCGAGGTAGATGTGGCCCACTTATCCACCTTAATTCATTTTCTGGGGTGGGCCTGCTTCCACATGCTATCCCATTTTCTACTTTAGGAATGTGGTCAAGAAGGCCACGCGTTTTTATTACTAAAGTGCACCTAGCGGTGAGCTGCCCGCCGAGGTGGATGTGACATGGACTCTGACAATAGCGACTTTTAGTATAGCGTATGAGCACTCACGTATGTTATACGCAGGCATTAGCGGGAGGTTCCTGTGGAAGTCGTAAGCGCACTTCTGGTCTACCGTTCTACAACCTGAATGCAACGATAGCCAAGGTTGCAGTGGCGCCATCTGGTGCTATAATGTGAAAACATTTTGTGTCATATTTTTCATGTAGATAGCCGGTTGCATGGCGTCCCCAAATGAGTTGTGCTACGCACACTGCGACGGGCCAGCCTCGACCGGTCATGGGCCAGCTGACTGCGAAAACGGCTACTTTTGGCAAGGCTATGACTACTTTGGCATAAACATCCAAATCAAGCCAATCCACAGTGGGCGGTGTTTTTGCTAGGGTTAGGAACGGCGGAATTGTTACACAGAATCCAAAATAGAGCAAGTTTATCCCTCATTCGCTCTACTGTCGGCGAGAGGAGGCAAAGCGAATATCACGTGTTCCATTTAAGGGCGATGAATATGCCTAAAAACCTAATAACATGATAATTTCTCTCCGAAGTGGGTGACGTGGGCGCCACCATGTTGATGACACTTTTTTTCCTGGCGTATGCAAGAGCACGCACGTTAAATTCGAAAAATAGTGCACGCAACGCGAACGTATACGTGAAACCTCGGTTTGGCACATGCGCAGTACGACTGACGCTATTTTATAGCGTTCGCTATGCCTTTGCATATGTCTACGTATGCTATGCTAAAACTCTCTTAATGGTGCATGCAGGTGGTGGTGGACGACAGCCGGCACGTGCTGTACACCCGCTCGGAGCGGGGGGCCCTGCAGGTGTTTGACCTGGGCCCCGGGGGGGACCAGGCGAGCCGGGTGATCACCCTCTCCCTGGCCACCCTCACCCAGATGGCCGCCCGGGTGGCCCCCACGGTGGAGACGGACCACTTCCGGGTGCTGGTGCACATTGAGCCGGTGCCCCTGTGCGAGTCCCTGCAGGCACACCTGGTGGCCGTCACCCAGACCGGTGGGTGGCAGTGACCTGCTTGAGTGCACCGACCTTCGGGCTAGTCGGTGCACAGCATACACTTACGAGTGCAAGAAACACGGACAGAGAAAGAGACTTGGACAACACGAGCGCTTACTTCCAACTGGTGATTTATGGATACACAAGCATACTTACGTACACCTTGCTGCATGACGTCACACTGATAGCCCTTCCAACATCATGTGGCCGCTCCCCCAGAAACATTATTTCCTTCTTAGTCAGTGAGACAGATGGTGCACTGACGCAGGACGGGCCGGCTTTCCTAATCAAATCTGCCTCTATTATTTCTCTAACATCCTGAAAACTATGTTTGGCCACAATCTTGCATGTGCTGAAGACAGGTTTACATGGTTTCTTATTCTTTTCAGCACAATCATGACAATGTTCAGAAAGATTACCGTCTCTATGATTGCCTACCTTCCACCTGTGTTCCAGCAATCTTTCGTTCAGACATCGCCCAGTTTGACCGATGTACCTAGAGCCACACGATAGAGGAATGTCATAAACCATGGAAACACTACACTAACCATACACTAACCATGAAAAGAATAAGAAACTGTGTAAACCTGTCTTCAGAGCATGTAAGATTGTGGCCAAGCATAGTGGTCAGGATGTTAGAGAAATAACAGAGGCAGATGTGATTCGAAAAGCGGGTCCATCCTGCATCTATCACACTGACTAAAAAGGAAATAATGTTTTTGGGAGCAGCCACATGATGTCGGCAGGGCTATCAGTTCGACGTCATGCAGCAAGGTGTACATAATTGTGCTTGTGTGTGAATAAATCACCAGTTGGAAGTAAGCGCTCGTGTTGTCCAAGTCTTTCTCTGTCCGTGTTTTTTTGCGCTTGTACGTGTCTGTTTGAGTAGGTTATAAGACTGTCGAGCTCCATTACATTTGAACCGAGTATTCTGCTAGATACGGAGCATGCAGTTCTCCACTTGAGGGGCCAAGGAGAGATTTGGCTTTTTGCCTGGATGTTAGCAGAGCAGCTGTCTCGCGCAGTCATGCACCGAGCAACAGCTTCTCTTGGCAGCCACTGGAGGTCTCCTCAATTTGGTTGCACTCACTACACTATTTCCGTGAAGTTCAAAAGGGTTGAGAATTGGGCGAGTGGGTACGAATTCATACTGCTGTGGCACCACAAGGACAGGGACGGAGTGACGACAACACAAGTGCTCACTAACAACTGACAAAATTTATTAAAAGCACAAAATATATAGAAAAAAACAACGGTTACATGCGCAACGTTGCCACCTCGATCTGCACATTCTGAGCATTCTTAGAAACTTTGAATTATTGTCCTGTGTGGCTGATTTCCATAAATTAAATCAGATTATAAACGTCCCGGCTCCCGCCTTTTTTTAAACTCACCGCAGACGGTGGGAGGAGTCAACTAACCTCTCAACCAGTCCCGTGGGGGCCTGCTGCTCTGCCATCGGCGGAGTGATACGTTGCAATCGGTGAAAGCAAAGAGTCCACGCATATTTTAATTTCCGTAGGCCTTGTTTGCAGCTATGTGGCCTCTGACTGGACCTATTTATTCATGGAAATCTAAAAGAAACAAACAAAGCGAAGCCGTTACGCGACTGCCTGAAAGGCACTCCACGCGTTAGTTGACTCCTACCGTCTGCGGCGAGCTGAAAAAAAAAAGCGGAAGCCGGGACGTTTAATCCAATTCAAATTGTGTAAATCGGCCGCACAGGACAATAATTTGAAGTTTCTAAGAATGCTCGGAACGTGTAGATCGAGTTCTCGCAGTAAAAAAATGAGTTCAGATTTCTTTTTAGTGCACCTTTAACTATGAGAACGAGGCTGATATACCGTATTTACTCGCATAATAGGCGCACTTTTTTTCCAGAAAATCTGGCTCAAAGTTCGGGGTGCGCCTATTACGCGGGGTAAAATTTCCGGAAATTTTTCGACTCGCAAAATTGAACACACCGCGTAAACCCACTCGTGTACGGGCCGCACCCGTTCTCGCGAAGAAAATCTAAAAAAAAAGATCCGTGTAAGGGCCGCACCAAAACTTTCCACGACACACGCGGGAATAGCCTTCGGAATGCACGCGCCGAGGCCTCCGCGATCGGCTCCGGCTGCGCGCAACGGGCACTTGATCGCGGTGGCCACACATGTGCACAGGAGCTTCCAGAGGCCGCCCACGGAGGGCGCCCAAGGCCATGCTCATCATCATCATCATCGTTTTCCTCCGCCGCGAGCTTTCGCTATCTATATTGCCATCAGCATCTCCAGCTCGTTTTTTTTTTGTTGTTGTTGCTGTCAAGTGCCGGGATTAGCGATAGCGCGATTGTTCATCGTGGTTTATGGCTTTGCCGCGGAGCGTTGCTGTTTTAGCTCGACGGGCAAGCACCTTAACAGCTACACGGCTGGGAGTTTGCTCTCGAACGCGGCAAGCGAGCAGCGGGTCGGAAAATACGACGTCGCCGAGAAGTGCGGCAGTTGCGACTGTGGCATCCCTAAATTTTCGTACGCGACTCCAAGCGCCGAAGTTTTCGTGGGCCTAAGTCGGGAACGTTTCCGGCTGGAGATGAAGCTTTCCAAACAGACGTTTAAAGTGAGCATCCCTGAAAACTGTGTGCGGCTGTTCTACGCGATGTTGTTGTACGTGCTGTGGGTCCGCAGCAGCTGTGACGGCAGCAGCACTAGTGAGGACTAGTAGTCAGTTCAGCAAAAACTTTGTTAAAATAAAGATTGGGAAGCGGGGGGTGGCGAGGAGTCGTCTTGCAATCGTGTAAATACAGTATTGATCACAGTGCCAAGTTCGGGATGTGCCTATTATGCGCGGAAATAAAAAAATCTGATTTTTCGCGCCCTAACTAGGGGCGCGCCTATTATGCGAGTGCGCCTATTACGCGAGTAAATACGGTATTATGAAGGAGACAACGGTGATCCAGCTCACTGCTTTGTACACATAGGACAACTCTCACTGAGTTTGTGATGAAGTGAAGGGTCGACGCTCGTGTAATATTGCATTAGAATCTCGATACAATCCCAGTTGATACGAATTAGTATAATGCGCTGGCCATAGGGCATTTTGTGCAATGAGCAGAAATTCGGACGTTAGGAACTACCGTATTTACACGATTGTAAGTCGACTCGAATGTAAGTCGACCCCCCCACATCACAATTTTGAAAAAAAAAAAACTTGAGGTCATTTAAACTTGGCCTTTATTAGTAGAACTAGAACGCGACAGTACTATCCTGTGGCCTCCGCTGATCACCAGCCGCTATCAGCTGCCGCACACGGGAGTGCCCGTGGGCACATTCCAAAACAAAAATGTGTTAGTCACTGGGCTACTCGTCCACACTTGTGCCATCGTCCTCGCTAGCGCTGCCGTCGTCATGTCGTCATCGCTGCTGCAGTCCCACAGCTCGTCGTTCTAACATAGTCATGCAGTGAAATCCTGCACTTCGCAAAAAGCCACATCATGACATCGCGAGGAACAGCTGAAAATTTTGCCTCGTTGTAACTGCCACTCCTGTATCACTCAGTGCGAAGGTCGAACTTGCGGCCCGGCGCGCAGTTCGTTTGTTCGGCATAAAGAATGACAGACATCTTGAATGTAGCCGCGAACGAGCGCCGGTCGCTTATCAGACCTGGAGCACAAATGACGAATGACGAAGCACTACATTAAAAACTTGTGAAACGCGGCCGGCAGTAGTCGAATCCGTCAGAGCCAGAGAGAAATTACGCTCGAGCGGCGTCGGCTCTTCCGTAGGCTACCGACACTCCCTGGTGCCGCTGCGGTTCGGAGGGGGGTGCCGCCACGATTGGAACAGCAGCCCTTCCATCAACTACCGACGCTCCCTTCGGCGCCGAGTGCGCGGTTGAAAGTAAACAAAAAAAATTAAGAGTAGAACGCGAAGGCGTTATCGGGCCGCCGCCGCTTATCAGCATACGCAATCTGCGGCCACGTGTGGGGAGTGGGTTGGTGCTGGTTTGCTGCTTATCGACAGCCACCATCAGCGGGCCGCCTCGCGCGGGGCGGGGATGCCGGTTCTGCGCGTTGACATAGCTGCTCAAGGCAAGAACGATGCGACGGAGCCGCGCAGCAAAAAATGCAACCACGCTTGTCTCGCCTTTATTTATAGTGTGATGCTTTGGTTTCGATTGTAAGTCGACCCCCCCCACTTCGGATTTTCAAATGTTGAAAAATGGGTCGACTTACAATCGTGTAAATACGGTACCCCTCGCCCCACTGCGGACGATACGAAGCTGCGACCGCACCCTCGGACAGCTGAATACTTGCTGCCGGTGCATTGCCGTCGCCACGATCGCCAATCGCGTGGTGCGTACCACAAGCAGTGAGCAGTGACGCGAATTGGTTGGCGCGCGTGGCCGTAATTAAACCCTGCCAACCGAAACAGATCTGCATAAATTCTGCATATTGGAATATTTTTCGTGAGATTGGTATGATTGAGATTCTACTGTACTAAGAAATTGGAAGGATGCATAGAAGAGGCATAGCTTAGACGGCAGAGGAGTGCGGTGCGCTGGAAGCATTTCTGCCAGCACTGACCGGCATGTGTGCACACACCCAGGGGTGCGCCTCTACCTGACGACCTGCTCGTACGCGAGTCCCGAGGCCCGCCCATCCACCCTGGCGCTGCTGCACGTGCGCCTGCCCCCGGGGTTCTCGTCGCACGTGTTCCCCCAGCGCGTGCACACCGTGCGCACGGCGCTCTGTCGCCGGGGCACCACCGTGCTCGTGGCGGCAGACTCGGGCGACCGCGACACCCTGTGGACGCTGGCGTCCGACGCGTACCCGTTCCGTCCCCGGCTCATGGAGGCCGCCACGCTGGGCCAGCTGGACCGGGGTGTCTGCTGCGTGGCCGAGATCGGCAGCCGCAGCCGCGCCCCCCAGCCCCGCTGCACCATCACACTCGCCGGGGGCGGCTCGGTGCCCTCCGACCCGCCGCTGGTCATCACGCAGCACCTGGAAGGGCCCCAGCGGTTCGTCTTCCTCTCACCCACCAGCTGTTGTGTGTACGAGAAGCCGCGACCCGTGGACGTCCTCCGCGGGCTTCTGGAGGACCCGGACGTGACGCGAGACCAGTCAGTGCGGGCCTTCTTCGAACTGCACGGCGAAGTGCAGGCGAGCGCCACTTGCCTCATCCTAGCGTGCAACCGCGGCAACCCGCGGCTTGCTGACTACGCGATGCAGGCACTCTTCCGCTTCGGCGGAGAGCCCAAGATGGTCACCACCGAGCCAGCCCAGTCTATGTTTGGGGCAGCCTCTTCTCCGGTCTGGGCCAGCACCCCACTGCCCGGCATCCAGGGCCCTGGCAGGCCACTCAACAACTTTGGCTCACCGCTTGGTCTGCAGCAGCAGCAACAACAGCCGTACGGGTGGAGACCAACGGGACTGCAGGCATCTACGCTCTCTCCCCCTGCGGTTCCGCAGCAGCCGACGGGGGTGACCTTCTCCGGTCGGCACGACGGCTGCTACCTGTACTTCTCGCGTCTGGTGCGGCCGCTCTGGTCACTGAACCTGCTGTCGCCGGTCAAGGACCCCAAGACGGGCAGGCTCACCGATGCGCTCACGAGCACCATCTCGAGCGGAGACCTGGAGAACTACCTGTGCGCTCTGGTGGCCTTCAAGCAGTTCCTGGAGCGCTCGTCCACGCTGGCTGGTTCCCAGTTGGCAGTCGACGGTGTGTCGTTCGCAAATGTCAGGACTCACTCCCGGTCGCGCCTCGAGCCGGACACTCCGGCGCACCTCCAGGAGCACATGCTGCGGAAAGTCCAGGTGGGTTTGTGCGTTTCATCCGATTGGCGACAGTGTTTTCATTGAGTTTTATCCCTCTGTTCAGAGTGCCGACAAAACCCCCTTGTGAGTGTGCTCCAAGGGGAAAGCACGGTCGCGATAGTCCGTGTGTTCAAAACAGGCCAGTGCAAAGGACAGTAAGCTCGGACAATACAGTGAAAGCTTGTTAATTCAAACCTCGATAATTCAAATTTCCGAATAATTCGAACTACGCTACTTGGTCCGGCCAAGCTCGATAGAGATCTGTGTATAAAAAAGCCCGTTAATTCGAAAGCGGGTCGGTTCCGCTACGATAATTTGAACTACGTGCCGCCGCGTCTGGGCCTGGGCGGCTTGGCACACAGCACGTGGGCAAAAAAAAAAGCACCTCTGCATAGTTAGAGGCTGCACACGTCCTAAACGGGGAAAGAAGATGGAACCAGATAAAACCACGGAAGAGTGGGTAAAGCCTAAATGGCGCCATCACCGGTGCGGCGGCGGGCAGCGCCGGAGGGTAGGAAGGGGTTGACGGCCGCGGTCGGCTGCCTGCCCTCTTTTCCGCACAACCTCCGAAAACTAATTACTCTTAAATTCGAGCCCTGTTAAGTTGGAAATACGGATAAGTTCTGTGGCCGCGGTCCCAGTCAACGCTCACGAAAGGCTATGACTTCGGACGGGCGCTACCATACGTGCAAATTTTTTTTTTTTTTTCTTTGCAAGTGTCGTCCATACCACCCCCAACGGAAGCACGCGGTCAGCCCCGATCATGACGCTGGCTTTTAACATCGTTCGCTGCAAAAGGCGTTTGCTGCTATCGCGCGTTCCAATGATTGAGTGGCAGTAGAGGCCCCAATCGCCCATGGCCTGATAAGGCGAATGTACTGAAAACAAGGCTTGCACAGCCGTACAAGCGCTGGCACTCTGCCAAGTTCGCTTCCCCCCTTGCACTAGAGCTAACGTCGAAAGGCACCGTGGTGTTATCGCTGCGCAGCATCTTGGCGCACTGCCAAGAAATGCATCGTGGACCCGTGACGGTGCGCAACGGAGGGAAGCGTTAACGGCTGGTGCTTTTTTTTTTGTTTTCAAATTCTTAGGCAAAAATCGGGGGTGGGTAGGTTCATTATGCGAGTGGGTTTGTTAAGCGAGTAAGTACGGTACATATACCGTAATGCAAATGGTTCTTGTCAGTTTTTTTCGAGGCCATTCGATAATTCGAACATCGGATAATTCGAACATTTTTCCCGGTCCCTTAAAGTTTGAATTAACAAGCTTTTACTGTATTAGCCGCCACAAACAATTAGAGCAGAAGCGATGGGCACCAGAATAGAAGAGCACTCAGGCAAGGCAATATTGTCAGCAACGACAGCTTTCGCCAAAGCAGCAGAAGGGGCATCGGTCGATGAGCAACCGCTGAGCACAAAACACTCAAGTTCAGCACGAGCACAATCAATGACTGCATTATGGTGCGACAGAAAGTCCTAACCCAAGATGATATGAGAACAGGTTGTCAAAATGATGAATTCTGACCAACATGGCTCCCACTTCGAGTTATTGACCAATTCACTCTCGCCCTACTATAAGCTTGCCATCCCGGTTAGCTCAGTTGGTAGAGCAACTGCTCCGGTGTAGCGGTGGTCCTGGTTTCGAACCTCGGACCAGGACGAATTGTTCTTTAACTACGAAGTTTCTGAGAAAGCTGTATAGCTGTCCTTGGTAGCCGTATGGCTGCGCTCGGGTGCATGTCAATGAGTAAATACCCCCTTATTACAAATCTACTTCACCTTGGGGGATTCCCCTAAACATCTGATCAGTGATGAAATCAATTACATGGACAGCGTCCTGAATGACGACGCGCTAGCCGAGCACGTCACTAATGGTGCAATGGCCTGCGCGCTTGCGGTACGCAACAAGAATCCAGACAGTGGGGTCATCACTTTTCGCAAGGATCAGCAAAAGAATCAGGCCATGGCAGGAAATTGTGTTAAAAAAGGAAAAATTGGAATGAGAAAATGAAGTCGCTTCGTTATAACCGCTAATTCGCTATAAGTGGCTTCACTACAACTGGGCTAGACTGTACTTTCACAAGTGGTGAGTCTTGTTACGCTGCAGATTGTCTACGAGTCATGCCATGACTAAATTCATAACTCGTTCATTGCATCATTCTTGACTCTAGATGTTCGCTTGCATGTGTTGTGCCATTGTACACCTGCTTTCTGACGTCATCCAAATTTCATGCCACGGATGGTGATGGACGCCGTCTTTTGTGCTAATGGGACATATTGTCACGTTGTAGTGACGGCAGTGCAGTGGTCAGGAAAACACCAGTCAGTCTTCTAAACGAAGCTCTTTATTTGGGCTGACTTGCGCCCGCAAAATAACTGAATCACTCGGCGGCGGCGTAAGCAACAAACGTGCTCGTCAGTCGTCGAACTACGAATGTCCGCCGCTCGCGGCATCGCTCAATTTAAAGGCGGCAAGGAAACTTCCAGATAGCAGGACAAGATCATCTACAGTAATCTGGAAAAACCTAGATGCAGCCTTTTATGGCTGTGATCAATCGAGATCAGACTGGTCGCTTCTCGCGGCACGAACAAAAGTGATAACAATCCTTTCCTGCAGCTTTGAGCGTGAACGAACAAACACTACAATGATACGTGGCAATATAATGCATTATGGAGATTTTTAGTTCATGCAGTTTTCGCATGAAGGTCTGGTAAATGATGCAGAAACAAAACCAAGGTGAAAAGTCAGTGCTAGTAACCTACCTAACTAGTGTTTACAATAAACCCTCGTAACTAGGAAATCGTGAAAACGGAAAAACATTTCACCATAAACAAAGTACCCAGATATTTAGTGTAGTGTTGGGGCATCATTAAAATTTGACGTGTTTCTATCTAGCAGCACTCTAGAATGAAAACTATGCTGTGTGTTTTCCTTTGAAAAACTAAGAAATTGGCTTTCTTGGGACTAGATGCAGTGAAATCTCATTATATCGAACAAGTAAAATATCTTAAAATAGTTCACAATAGCGGAAATTCGTAATATAAAATTTCATCAGAAATGCGTGCAACAGCGGTGCAATTCAGTCATTGAAGGGACAGCAGTTGTGTCAATCCTGACTAGAGAAACAGAGAGACGTTCTACCAGGTTTTGGCAGCGTTTCGAAGGTGCTTGTGGCTATTCCGAAGACCGCAAAAGGAAACTGAGCGCCAGTTAGGTTGGCTGTCCCGCGCAGCACCGCAAGTGCAGGTTAAAGGTGCAGCGAAGAGGAATCTGAACTCGTCTTTCTGCCGCAGGAACTCCATCTACACGTTCCGAGCAGTCTTAGAAACCTCGATTTATTGGCCTGTGTGGCCAATTTCCGTAATTAAATTGGATTAACGTCCGGCTCCCACTTTTTTTTTTATTATTTCTCCCCGTACAGTGGGCGAAGTCAACCAATGCGTGGAGTGCCTTTCAGCCAGCTCCGTGGAGGCTTGCATCTCTGCCATTGGTGGAGTAATACGTTGTAATTCGTAGTAGCAAATAGTCCGTGCGTAATTTTATTTCTGCAGGCTTATTTTGCGGCTATATTATCTGCGAATGAAACTATTTATTCACGGAAACCTAAAAGACAAAATAAAGCGAAAGCAAAGCTTCCACGGAGCTGCCTGAAAGGCACTCCATGCGTTGGTCGACTCCTCCCACCGTATGCGGGGAATTAAAAAAAAAATGCGGGAGCTGGACATAATTCGATTTAATTAGGGAAATGGGCCACACAGGGCAATAAGTCGAGGTTTCTAAGGATGCTCGGAACGTGTAGATTGAGCACCCGCGGGAAAAAGATGAGTTCAGATTCCTCTTCACTGCACCTTTAAGCACTGGCTTTGGTGGCTTCCCCGCATCACATCCGTGTCTCGTGGTAAGCGTTATGCCGGAGCGAAAGCTATCGCCACTTTCACCACCTCCGCGACAGCCACCATGAGCGCAGGATTGTTACTGCAAGCTTGCAACCACCAGTGCTGCTTCAATGGCGCTGTCGATGGGTGCCAGAGGCGCGAACGTGTTCTGACTGCCGGTCTGCAACCCTACACACCGCTGTTGGCGAGTGAGAGATAAAAGTGCGAACCTTGGCACGAACGCTTGCCGCATCACGACCAGTCACTACTGCAGTGTGGCGAAGCCTGCCGCCTGCCATCCGAATGGGCAGTTTGGCGCTGGAGAGTTTGATATACCTGTTTCATGGCTAGCCGCGGTCAATGTATAAAGTAGAAATTGCACACATTTGTCAAAAATATTTACGAAGAGTTCAATATACCCAATAATCGTAACATCTGCTTGCGTTATATCAAAGGTTGATGTTATTTAGGCCTAAAAATATCTTTGTTATTTGAAATGAGAAATGGCGCCTAAAAGGGTTGAAGAGGGGCAGTGAAGGGCACGCATGGCCTGTCCTGTGTCTTCATTGCCGCGTCCTCTTGTTTGGCACTGCATTTGAACATGAATTGTTGCATTGCTGCCTTGTTTAGCACAGAGCAGAGCTGGTGGCATTCGCATTCGCTCACTGCAGTTGTCGGCGTTCCTCTGATGATGATTCATATGTTGCCATTCGGTGTGAAACTTGTGCATCTTTTGGCAGAGTTTCAGAGTGACACGACACCAGCTGTTGAATTCCTGACAAGTGTTCGTGTTCTGATAAATATTTCTGACCATAACATTTCCCGGAGGGCATCTATTTATTTTTTATTTATTCAAATACCTCACGGGCTCCGACTGGAGTATTATGTGAGGGGGGTTACATAACTGGGGTGGGAAAAAGAAGCAAGTAGAACATGGTTATTTTAACGTCGTTATACAAAGAACAAGCGACCAACCAGAAAATAGAACTAAATTGAAAAACTAAATTGAAAAACGCACTACAGAACACACTTCACAAGAAAATCGTTGAGATTGCATGGTTGTCAGAATTACCTCAACATTAAAATAGTTACACTCGTTACCCTGTACACTTTGGATGTCACCCAAAGAGCAGCAGTGGCAATGGGGATGAAATCCAAGTACTGGGTGAGGTGTTTCTTGGACCAACTCAGAAATGGCCAACAGTGCAAAGGGCAGCTCTATGTACACGAACGACGTGCAAGTGTATGCATGTATGCGTTCGTCATCAGCATTGAGTTCTGGTTCTCGTTTGTCACAAGGCCCGGCAAAATTAAGCGCACCTCGTGCAGTATTTGCAGCGTGCAACTGCTTTTTATCGTCGTGAAGCGCTGCTAGGAAACAAAAAAAAATTTTAACCCCTCATTTACTTCATCGAACTAAACGTAACGTAGGTGCGCCAGCAGAGTATCTATGGACCCATTTTACAGACTGTGTAAGCGACAGCTGGTACAACTCGGCTACCTAGCAAGATCACGGCCATGGCCACCTAGCAAGATCAACTAATCCACTTGTTACTCAAGCCGATAATAAAAGCTTTCCAATCCAAATAGCGAGGCATCTAGTGCTTACACGTTAAATTGTAGCAGGCAGGTGCTGGTCTCGACGTGTTTGCCAAAATGTTGTTCAACTGAATGCTTCATTGTTTCCCGAGGTTGCAGTGCAGAAAACTGAAATACAGTTGAATCTCAGTGATACGAATGTCACAGGGTCACGAAAAATATTTGTATCAACTGAAATATGTTTCATTCAAAATGAACAAACTCCATTAGTAGAAGCACTGGAAATGCGTTCATGCAGATCTATTTAGAGCTCATAGGATTGAAACTGCTGCACGCTGCTGCTGACTTCTTTTGCACTTGGTGCTCTGGGCTGCATCTGGTCACGGCTCATGCGTTCACATCATCCGCAGTAGAGAGAGTGTTTAGAACATCCAGATTCCTGTGCATTGTACACTCCGTCCATTGAATTTTATCAATCCGTGTCAGCCAAGGTTCAACCGTGTGCATGGGCGAGGACAGGATTCAGGTAGCAGTGGAGGGCTGGTTCGGGACTTGCCGCACATGCTGCACACAAAGATGTAAATGCTGTGACAAGGGTGGGGAGCAGATATATATATACGTGTGTGTGTGCGTGTGTGTGTGTTGTGTGCGTGCATGTGTATGTGTGCATGTGTGTGTGTGTGTGCATGCGTGCGTTGATATATGCGCTTGATATGTTGGACAGCACATCCCCCTTGCATCCAGCTATTTAGAGGAGGAATAGCTGCTATTAGCTGCTTCTGTCCCCTTTGCATGCGACTCAGTATCCTTTGTTCAAGGTGTGTTGCTGGGCGAGTTGGTTGAGGTACATCTTGTGAAAAACAGCGCTTGCAGACACAGGACCAGAACGAGAAGGCCGTGTTGGTTGTTGGCTTCTTCAGGATCTTTTCAGAATTGTTTGTTTATTCTCTCTGCTTTTGTTTCTCCCCGCATTTTTCATTCCACCTCCCCCCCCCCCCCTTTCTTTTTTTTCCTCGCTTGTTTGGTCTGCCCTATTGGTTATCAGTGACGATAAGAATAGTTGGCCTACCGTTGGCTCTTTCCGTGCTTCCACTTTGCTGATCTTTGCGCGTGCGCACCACTCCCTCCGGTTCTGCATAAAAGGTGCGAATCAGCTGCCTTCCGAAATAAAAGTTTAGTCAGTGCAGTTGTGTGTCCTTCTCGTTCTGATCCTTTGTCTGCAAGCGCTGTTTTTTCTCAAGATCCTTTGTGCCGTGGCTTAATTTTCACTGTGCTCAAAGGCCGGTTCAGCGTTGACCAGGGTCTTCATAACTGTTTCTTTTTTATCATAGAATGTTGATTTCAAATATGCATGTAGACTTAACTATCTCACCTGGAAGTAAACTTATGGCAAAATGACATCCTAATATAAATGATTGCGTCATTTCTTGCAAAGCTTTCTAAAGAATGTGTAGACATTTCCAAAGGTCCTGCACGCATCCTAAAGCTTTCTTTTTCCCCTTAGACACGGTAGGTTAGCATTCAAGTTGAGTGCAGGCTGATTACTGCCAAGTAAACATATGGTAAAATAAAATCCTAATAAATGATTGCATCATTTCTTACTGAGCCACTGTGGCAGCTCATATTTTAAATCGGCAAAGGTATGTCGACAAATGAAAAAAATTAGCTGTAGTTTAACTCTGGTTGGCCTAAAGGAATGCAAAAGCACGTTGCTTCTTCTTCCTCGCCTCCGTCTGTCTTCTTGCTCTCTCCTTGGCTTTAGCCACAGCGAGACTGTTCAGCCGAGCCCAAGCGCACCGGTGTATACCCCGAGGAATGACCTCCTCTCCCGGAGCGAGCGCTGGCAAGAGGGAGGAGCTAGTGCACTCTATCGCGCTGCTAGGCAACGGCGAGAGGGGGGGGGGGGGAGCAAGCACGTTGCTGGGCAACGGCAGGCCATCTGCTAGGCACAGCAGCGGCTCAAGGTCAGCGGCGCAACGGCAGCCACCCGAGATCTCGCTTTGGCTGTCGTCGGTGTGTTGCTTTCGCAACAAAAGCTTTTTAAGACCTTTGTCACCCCTGAAGTTGGACCCTCCCTGTGCATCCCTAGGTGTTGCACTTGATGGGGCCCTGGTGGTGTGGGAGGTACAGGGGCCTTTGCGTGGTCTCAGTTGGGGGGCCTTCCGCAGGCGGAGGCCGCCTCCCAGGAGCAGGCCTCCCTGGCGCGTCTGCTGCGGCTGGTGTCGCACACGGCGGAGGTGCTGGGCCTGTGGAAGGTGCTGTGCGACCACCAGTTCTGCTTTGTGTCGGCCGCCCTGCCCCCGGACGTGCGCGACCAGCTGCGCAACACCACGCTGCGCGAGCTGCTGCTGGCCAACCGGCAGCTGCTGGCCGCCCTGGCCGCCGCCCTCGTCCAGACCTACCTGGAGGTGAGGGTGCTTCTCAGGGAAGTTGCAGTAAGGACGGCGCCTCTCGAATATCCTTGGGCAAGAATTTTTTTAATGCGTTTGTTTAAAAGATGTGGGTGGCTGCGCTGCTTCAAGGCACTCTCAGTGAAGTTGCAGTACGCTGGGACCTAAAAGGACGGCACTTAACGAATATCCTTGGGCAAGAATTTTTTTGATGCGTATGCTTAGAAGCTGCGTTATCTGTAGTCAGAATATGAATTTCAAAATCTTCACACCTTTCCCTCTCCTCTCGTCACATTTTGTGGGCTCTTAGGTGGGCACGCCTACGCCAGTGACGTAATCAACGATTGAATTTTGCGCTTCTCCTCAATGCACGGGAGGAGTGCAGGGAAACTCAACATGAAGTCATGGAAGGTATGATTTCAAATTACCACTGTCGTCATCCACACCCTGCCCTGACTCGTTAGACGCTGCCAAACAACTCTCGGCAGGGTTTGCCTTCGGTGGCTTTGGTTTTTTTTTTTCCTTGAAAGCAGGCATTTGTGCATTGGAAATGTGCCGATACCTTCGATGACGTCATCATGCGCCCCCCCACTTGGCACTGTGCGCTGTGGAGAAGTTTAAAGGGCATCCGGTGTTTAATCGGCGATTACTTCACTACATCAAATGCTAGCCCAAAAAGACTTCGCATGCTTTACCTGCAAGTTTCACACATTCGACCCTCTTCAGTTCGTTGATTTCGAAAACCGATGCAGTTTTCTTTGAAGGAGTTCAATTCAAGTACATGGAGGTTCGTTACACCAGTGTTTCACTGTACGACTAGCCCTCCCCCTGTTCATAGTTTTGTTGGGCTGTGAAAGTTGAGTGGACATTGTCAGCACTTTGTTCGTACGACCGCTACAGGAGGCTGTCTGTGTTGAGGCGTGCTTTCCCTCTGTGCAGGACAATGCGGCAACGGAGCAGGTGTCCAACCGTCTGCGCCAGGTCTGCCCCTCCCTGTACCGCAGCGAGGACGCCCTGTTCACGCGCGCCCACGAGAAGCTGCTGGCGGCACGCACAGAGCGCAACGCTGCTGAGCGCCGCAAGCTCCTCGACGAGGCCGTGGCACTGTGCAAACAGGTGGGAGGAACCGTCACCTGCCGCCTCAGGGGGTATGGCGTAATGGCGATGGCCGACAGCCCTTCTTGTGCAAACTGTGCCTGTGAAGAGACAATCACTCACTCATCTCCTGTGTGAGTGCCCCGTCTTTGTGACCAAAAGGTGTAAGCTGTGTTGTGCTCTGGACCGCCCTGATCCTTGTCCTTTCACAGAGGCCAAGATCCTCGGTCGGTTCGTGGCCACAACAGTCTACAGCCTTCAAGGCTTACAAGGCACTGTTTTGTTTTTTTGAGAGAGACTGCCTTGATTGACAGATTGCGACTGTTTCCCGTTCCTTCTCTCGTTCCTTTTTAATCCCCTTATTCCCTTCCCCTGTGCAAGGTAGCCAACCAGAATCCTTTCTGGTTAGCATCCCTGCATTTCCCCCCTCTCTGTATCTGTCTCTCAGCAGCCTGAGGTCCTCTTTGCATACCACTTAGCAGGCACGGACACTGCACTTTATTTTGTTTTAGCTCATATTTCTTTTATTTAATTATATTTATTTACAGCAGTAAAACCTCCTGATATGTTCCCGGTTCGTACGATCAAAATTGCGGACATTTAAGATGTCCCGTAGAGTTATGCTATATTTCTCCCGTTTCATATATTCCCGGATAACGCAGTTTCCGGCTACCACGCTTAAAATTTCGACAAATTGTGGCCCTGTAATGCATTTATTGACCAGCCGCAGATGTTAAAAGCACACAAGTGGGCCGATTGTGAGGGTGCGCGAAAAGCTGAAACGCAGTGGCAGTCGCCTGCCGTGGTGGCTTCTCTGCAGTGCCTAGGTGCGAGGAGGCGTAGCACCACCACCACAAACAACAACATAAATAAAAAACTGTGCGCTAGCATTCGAGATAGCCGTTATTGCGGAGACGGGACATGAAGAGGAGGAACACTGGCATTTGTGAGGGGGCGAAGCATCTATGAACTGCAGCGGTGCGCTTAAAAATGCTGCGACAGTCAGTTGTTGCGGTGGCTTCGCCGCATTACTTGGGTGAAAAGGGGCGAAGCATCTGAACGTGGCGAGGAAGGTATTTTGGTTACTTTCGTCATTGCCGTTGACAGACTGCATACGTCACAAAGTTCCTTCTGTGCTTAAGACAGCGCAAACGCGGACTGAATTCTGCTGGCACTAGAAACGGATCTGTTCAGATGTTGTGTCAAGAATTGGTAATGTTCTATGTTCTTATGAAGCGATGTTGTTGGTCTTTGTACCTCATTGAACAGTTACGCATCTCAGAATTAGACTGTTTGGATCATATGTTTTCCCAGATAATACATTTTTTTCCCCGAAGTTTCTTAAAAACGTTTTACTTAATAAGACAATAGCATTGAGGATCCCGTGTCACAGGTGAGCCGACGTTGGCGTCTGTTGTTGGCGTCGGCATCTGTTGCTGCCATCGTTGACCATAAGGGAAAAGAATCCTCAGAGTATCAACCTAGTTGGCTGGGGGGCTGCCTGGGTCACGTGACCTTTTGCATCATCGCAGCCTGCCCACGGGGTTGGGAGCAAACTGTTTATACTGTGGCAGTTAAATTAATGATTGGCCACGCGAGGTTGTTTGGGAAGAGCAGCACAGCCCGCAGAAGGCCCACTGCTGGGAGTGCCTGCCATAGGAGGGCAGTGGTGCATTGCTTAACCGCTGCACCACAGCGCCAGGAGGGGTATAAAAAGGACTCCCAGGGATCTGTGAATGTAAAGTGGAGAATGACCACCTCCGCATGTACCATTACCATTAGCACTGTCGCACCATACCCTTAAGGCGAAAGCTTAAGTGCCCTCTCCAGTTTTTCTTCACTCTGTTGCTGCCCATGTGCTGCACACTGGTCCGGTGCGGCCATTTTGTTGTGACGCCTAATTGAGACCCCTGAACAGCTGACTCAGTGTGCATCACAGTAACCATGCGTATAACTTCAATGTAAGTGGGCTGCAGAATGTGGAAGGTGTACAGCCACTGCTAGACTCTGCTTCCCAGTGTTTCATATAATTACCTCCAGGAGTAATTCAGGCCACAGTTGTTCATCTGCGCCGCCGCGGTGGCTCAGTGGTTACAGCACTCGGCTGCTGACCCCACGGACGCGGATTCAGTCCCGTCCGCGACGGTCGAATTTCGATGGAGACGAAATTCTAGAGGCCCGTGTACTGTGCGATGCCAGTGCACCTTAAAGAACCCCAGGTGGTTGAAATTTCCGGAGACCTTCACTACAGCGTCCCTCATAGCCTGAGTCGCTTTGGGACGTTAAACCCCCACAAACCAAACCAAGTTGTTCATCCTGCGGAACTACAGCAACTACCATTGTCTAGCTTAATACAGTAAAATCGCATGGATATGCGTTTTAAAACATGCGTGGAGAAAGGTATTGTTAAAGAGAACATATGATCTAAACACCTAGATTTTCGAAAATGCAGCTAAGAACTTAGTACAGAGGCATTTATGTACAGTTCATTAAAGGTAAGTTAGTGCTTGTTGGTGCATAGAACTTTTGAGTTGCTAGTAAACTTCATCATATTTCAGTTGCCCATAGTGCGAAAGAAGCTTAACAGCGAATCTGGGCCATCAGTGGCAAGGGTGACGGTAGCCAAGACTTCTTTGTTGCCACCATCGTCGTTTTTGGATGCTTTGCCCCATTGCACTGTTGCTGCGTTGCAGGAAAGCTGCTCTGGCAGCTAACTGCCACTGCTGTTCTGCTGATGGCACTTGCTTCCAGGCTCAGTGCGCTTGTATGTTCATGCACATTCACGTGGTCTCTAAACATGTCGTCTGGTCAGAATTTGCGAAGTATCACTCTGTGGGACATTTTATTGCTCGTGGTTCTGAGCAGATGAACCGGTGTGAAATTCATTGCCGCAGTCACGGATGCGCTCGTTTAACCCCGAAATGCTAACCCGAACAGCAGAAACATTAGTGGCCCTTAAATTGTGGAAATGTTAGCAACTTCTGCTGTCAGACAAAAATAACGGCAGATTCTTGCAGATCATTCCCTATGGTGACAACAGTAAACGCAAAACTCATGATTTTGGCAAGAATTTAAATTTTAAAGGACGCAGATGCAGAAGGATGCAGTTGCAAGTTTTCTTCTTTTAAGTGATCCTTTAGACATTAGAATGCATGGATCCACATGTCATATTCGCCTGAAGCAACTTAATTTGTTGTAGTTGAATTTGTTTCATGCTGCTTTGGTTTTGGTTCAAGAAGGAATTCAGTTATGAATTGTTCAGTAGCAGCAGACGAATGTCATGGGGTGATCGATGTATAGTATAATGTGTAATTCATCGTTTCAAAGATGAAAACACGCAAGCACAAATTTGGTGTCTGTAGTCCTTTAAATTGGCAAAGAAGTCTGGCAATGGTGCCTTAGATATTAGAATACATGGATCACTGCTTGGTATTCGCCCATGGCCAGTTAGTAATTTATAATTGAATTTCTTGTCTCATGCTGTTTCGGTTTCATCATCCAAACGACAGCGCTGGTGTGCACTTGAACTTGAGGTCACGTGAGGCATGGAAAAACTGCAATGTTGATGCTGGTACAGTAGAACCTCGTTAATTCGAAGTCCGTCGGACCGCGAAAAATCATCGAAATAACCGGGTTTTCGAATTATCAAAAATCGACGAAAAATGAGAAATAAATGTACGAAACATGGCTGCATCAATACTGCACCTTTATTTTGCCTGAAAAACGGTCACTTGAAGTAGTCATCGATGCACGACTGCTTGGCGCGGTAGTTAGAGGTGCGTACATACTCCAATGTTCTCGGCGCGCGGGCGAGAGCCAGTTGTGGTCGGATACGTCAGATCGGCGACGCTACGCCAGGTGCTCCGACGTGACTGCTACTTGTGGCTACAAGAGGGGGGGGGTTCGCTCGCTCTTCTGCCACCCTTTGATTGGGGGCACTGCTTGGAGCGGAGCTCCAACGCGAGCGCAGAACGTTCTTCGTTCGACACGCCGCCTGGGAGAGGAGGCGAGTGGCGAAGGGAGTAGAGGGGAGGAGTGGCGCGGGAGGCGTGCGCGGTGCATTCTGGGTGGGCGGCTTCGGCGCGGGAGGCGCGAAATAGAGACATGCTCCACGGTGCAGTCGCGCTCGGCGCAAAATAGAGACATGCTCCACGGTGCGGTCGCGCTCGGCGCAAAATAGAGACATGCTCCACGGTGCGGTCGCGCTCGGCGCAAAATAGAGACATGCTCCACGGTGCGGTCGCGCTCGGCGCGAAATAGAGACATGCTCCACGGTGCGGTCAGAGTGCGCCAAAGCCGTCGGACACGTCCGCGGTCATAGCCGTGCCGCACGAGCGCGCGCTACGTCGGAGTATAAACGCGCCTGAACACAGAACACGTTTGATCGCAGCACCGAACAATCAAAACACTACGAGCAGCGCCTATCACGAGCTAGACAAACAACAGAAACGGAGCCAGAAAAATTGTGACCTAGTGGCACCTGGTTGTTGCTTTGTCAACTAAAGCTAGCCTCTGAGACTGGTAGTCGACAGTGCAGATCGCTGAGGCACAACAAACCACTGGAAACCGAAAATTGATTTACAGTGCCGCCTGGCTGCCACTCCGGCAACTCAACTATACTGGCCTCAGAGACTGGCAACGCGTTTTTTCTTTTTGCGAATCACGGAGGCCATGGTTTAAACCTACGTATTATCCGGAGAGGGGCGCGCTGGCTGTTCAAATTATCCGGCAAATTTTGCATGGAAACTGTTGGGACCGCCGAAAACCTCCGAATTACGCGGGATTTCGAATAAACCGAGTTCGAATTAACGAGGTTTTACTGTACATTGTTTTAACTCACTACAGCTCTTCAACCAGGGTGGTTTAAGAGCTAGAATTGCAACAAACAGCATGTAAGCAGTTATATTGCCGTATTTTTGTGACCTGAAGCTCAACTACATGTCACAGCAACCATGCGATTGATGAAACCGAAACAGCATCAAGAAGAAATTCAATAGTAAGTTATTTACCACTCGTAGGCAAATACCACATGGTGCTTCATGTATACCAATGTCTAACTTGGTGTTTGAAAGAAAAAAACGCTCAAGCAAAAATTTCCTGTCTGTGTATAATTCTGAGTGCAGCACAGAGCTCGTTGAGGGCTTGTAGTGTTCAGGGCGCTTGGCTGCTGATTCTGAGGACTTTGGTTGAAACCTGGCCATGTTCGGCTGCATTTTGCGCCCGTGTGCTGTGCAGGGTCATCGCATGTCAAAGGACCCCAGGTGGTTTGAATTAATCCGGAGCCGTCCACTATGGCTTTCCACACCGTTTCACTCACGGTTCAACCCTTCTTTTTCGTCATCTTTCGAGATGCGGTCAAACACTATGACTTTGCTTTGGTATGTTGCGCCGTTATGCAGAAAGAAGTTTGAGAACTGCACCAGGACACCGAAAAGCTTGTATAAAACTACAAATGGGACACCATCTTCATTGGCTACAAAAAGGAATGTTGGGATAGTTAACTCGTAACGGATGAAGGAAATATAGAAACAAAATGGAGGGACACCTGTTAAGCCTAACAAAGAAGAAAGGAAGACCTTTCAGTAATCTTCTTAATTTAGAGAAGAACGTACTACAGGAGGATGTTGGTACTAGTAGTTTTACAAGACACCGTGGCATTGCAAGCTGTACTTGTGCGCACACAGGTGGGCCCCCCCCTGCCCCTGCGTGATGCGTGCACCCTGCTGGTGAAGTGTCGCCACTACGTGGGGGTCGTCGACCTCTGCCTCTCCCTGGCCAAGCAGGAGGACCCCCGGGGCCTGGCCGTCCACTTCTACCAGCACGGGGAGCGGCCCGAGGACGTCCAGGGGCGGCAGGCGTACGCCGTCCGCATGGAGTGCTACCAGGTGCCTTCCCCTGCTGCCTGTGCATTTACTAGAGGGGGGGGGAGGGGGGGGGGGATTGCCTCACACACCGTATGCACTCGCGTAATGATCCCAGTCTTTTTTTTTTTCCAGAAAGGTTGGCATCACATTTGGCGGGAGGGTTCATTGTGTGGGGAAAAAGTTTCAACAGATATTTTTGGGAGAGTCGAAATTTCATGTGTGTCTGCTCACTCGCCTGTCCGTCCATCCATCCATCACCAACAAAAGCATGTGGTCAGACTCGTTTGTGTCACAAGTGTTTGGCATCGTTCACTGCAAAAAGTGTTTGCCGTATCACAGTGCACTGCAGCGATTCTGTGATAGCCGGCATCGCCGGCAAATCGTGGCAAGATAAAGCGAACATGCTGAACACTGGTTCTCAAGGTCAGGTGCGCGTTGGTAATGCAGGGTCGAAAAAGCGCGTAGGGCAGTGAGAGGCTAGACATTTTTGCTCCTGATCTCGAGCTCGCCAAATCGCTTAGGCAGTCTGAGGTTCCTGCTTCCTTCGTAGCATTCCAGTGCAGAGGATGTATTTTACAGGGTTCTGGCTAAAACTGCTACGCTCCCCTCCGATGCTCAAACGCTCCAATGCTTACAGTGTACAGTAGCGCAGCCAGGCATGCAGCATCTTGGTGTGCTGCGGACAGTGCAAAAAGCTAACGGTTAAAAAAAGGTGAATTTTCACCGACAAAAGTGGGGGTGGGTTCATTATGCGAGTATGTACAGTATGTGGTTGCAGTCATTTGGTCTTATTGGTAACTTACCATGCCACAAAGCATTTGTGAATGCAGGGGCAACTATACAGCTGAACCTGGACATTCTGATCTCGAAGGGAGATCCCGAAATAGTTCAATACATTAATGATTGAATACATAGCAAATGGCAATAGAGGAGAGTTATGTGTAACCTAGAAGCAAGCATTTCGTGCATCCACGCTAGTGACTCGCCCCTTGCGGCAACGTGCCTCTTGCCTGCGTGCTACACCCAACCTGCTTCACACCGAAGCCACAGCGAAACGTTCTTTGCAACTGCCATAACTTGCTTGGCAGAAAAAAACAAGTAGAAACAGAGGGCTGTGGGACAGAGCACTGTTTTGATCCATCAGCCATACTTTCCTTGCGATCATTGACGTGCTAGGTGCTACTTATTGTAGATCTTACATATTCGCCTTAATTCCTGTTCAGGATAACCTGGGCCCAAGTCTCATCTGCCAGTGAAGTCATTTTCCACTTTGCTTTATTCCGGGTGGTTGCTTAATTGTGCATTCTATCATCGAGAGTTTAGATCTTGGGAAAAAAACTGCGCAGAGACGAGGGACAAAGAAAGAAGACAACAGGACCGGCGCTAACTATCAACTGAAAGTTTATTAGAAACAACACGCAATACATACTCCATCGACAACCAAGAGCGCATGGCAGCACCACAAGCTACAGTGATACATCAATCACTTGAATCAAGATACTTTAGTTCGTAGTCATGAACTGTTACAGAGGGGGTGCTCACGCACGAGTCACTGTTCTTGTGGATATGAAGCGCCTCACTGATTTCCCTTGTTAGTTTACTTTATCTTTGTGTTTGTACAGGATTCTAGTTTCATTAAAAATGGGGGCTACAGCGCCAGTCCTGTTGTCTTCTTCTGTCTTTGTTCCTTGTCTCAGCACTGTTGTGTCTCAGCATTGTTTATGGTCTGACTAGAAAGCAGATGTGACAGCACACTGTCCCTTTGTCGTCTCTAGTTCTAGTCCCCCTGTAAATGTCTTGAGAGGGACCAAGAGAGGGAAATAACTAGAAAAATAAAAATGGGGTGGAGCACATATGGCAGGTTATCTCAGATCATGAATGGCAGTTCGCCAATATCCCTCAAGAGAAAAGTATACAACAGCTGTAACTCACCGGTACTCGCCTATGGGGCAGAAACGTGGAGGCTAACAAAGAGGGTTCAGCCTAAGTTAAGGACAACGCAGCGAGCTATGAAAAGAAAAGTGATAGGTGTAACATTAAGAGATCGGAAGAGGGCGGAGTGGGTGAGGGAACAAACGCGGGTTAATGATATCCTGGTCCAAATCAAGAGGAAGAAATGGGCTTGGGCAGGGCATGCAAGATAACCGCTGGTCCTTAAGGGTAACGGAGTGGATTCCAAGAGAAGGCAAGCGTAGCAGGGGGCGGCAGAAAGTTGGGTGGGCGGATGAAATTAAGAAGTTTGCGGGAATACGGTGGCTGCAACTGGTGAAGGACAGGGTTGATTGGAGAGACATGGGGGAGGCCTTTGCCCTGTAGTGGGTGTAGTCATGCTGATGATGATGGTGGTGATGTAAATTTCTTGTGCTCTATTGAAATGATTTCTTATCATCTGATACCCAATGATAGGCATTACACAAGGGCTGGGTACAGGCATTATGACGATTATTATGATTTGCGCAGTGAGAGACAATTTTTGGCAGACATAGGTGATGAGCACGTCGTTGAGCAGTGTCATTGGACAGGTCATTCCAGTCTACAGCAGCACAGGGGAAGAAGTTGTAAAGGTTGCTGTATGGAGCCAGGTTCGAGAAAGCCTTTGATAAGGATGACGAGCGATGCACCAGGCCTGCGGGATACTGTGTTGCCCTCGCACCGTAAAGGTTGTCTGGTGCCGTGCAGGTGATCCTAGAGATGCTGAGTGAGCTGCGGTCGGCGCCCTCGCCGGGCGTCGGGGGGGAGCCCGCCTCGGACTCCTCCTATGAGTGGGTGCTGTCGGAGGCCCTGAAGTCGGAGGATGAGGTGTTCCACGTGGCCCTGTACGGCTGGCTGTGCGAGAGCGGCCAGTCGGCCCGGCTGCTGGACGTGCGCAGCCCCTACCTGGAGCCCTACCTGCAGCGGCGGTGCCGGGCGCCCCCCGACGCGGACCTGCTGTGGAAGTACCATGCGCGCCTGGGCAACTTCAGCGCGGCCGCCCACATCCTGGCCAAGCTGGCCGACCGGCCGGGGAACGAGGTGCCCCTGGACATGCGCATCGAGTACCTCTCCCGGGCCATCCTCTGCGTCAAGAGCCCCGACTTCCAGGTGGGGGGGGGGGGGGGGGGGGGCAGGCTGTCGGGCGACTCTTCTTGTGCGTGCCTTTTCACCCACCTTTACTAACGTTGCGAAGGCAAGGTAACCACTGGTCCTTAAGGGTAACGGAGTGGATTCCAAGAGAAGGCAAGCGTAGCAGGGGGCGGTAGAAGGTTAGGTGGGCGGATGAGATTAAGAAATTTGCAGGGATACGGCGGAGGCTTGGGCAAGTTGGTACATCATATGTAAGTAAAACAGCGCTAGACACGGGACATAGCAAGAACAACAGCGCCTTGTGCTGTGTTGTTCTTGCTTTGTCCCGTGTCTAGCGCTGTTTTACTTACAGATTGCGGGGATACGGTGGCCACAACTGGCGAAGGACAGGGTTGATTGCAGAGACATTGGAGAGGCCTTTGCCCTGCAGTGGGCGTAGTCACGCTGATGATGATGATGGTGATACCAGGCCTGAAGAACTCCAGGTGGACCGAGTGGCTTTCCTGGCCACTGTGCATTGTGTATCATGGACTGAAGTTTGGCCTTTCCAAACTCTCACCCATGCCACTGCAGGCAATACTCATGCGCAAACCGTGACCATAGCCTCGGGCACTTAGCAGTGCCTGAACATCGCTTAAGGGTAACGGAGTGGATTCCATGAGAAGGCAAGCGTAGCAGGGGGCAATTGCTATAAAGTTAGGTGGGTGGATGAGATTAAGAAGTTTGCTGGGAATACGGTGGCCGCGGCTGGCGAAGGACAGGGTTAGTTGGAGAGACATGGGGGAGGCCTTTGCCCTGCAGTGGGCGTAGTCACGCTGATGATGATGATGAACATTGCTGCAGTGAGCAATGGTGCATGGCCATAAGTAAATGCCAATCTTATATAGCCCTGTCAGGTACGCAGAATAAAATGAACTTCTTTCAGAGAGTGCACTTCAGCCACTCAAGCGCACTTTACACTATGTGGTGCTACAGTGCAGTCCACTTATAACGATATCGAAAAATCCGGAAAAAACGATCGTTATAACCGATCATCGCTATATCTGGACTGCCATAAAAATGGCTGCCAAACTTACCTCTGTAGCTCCTGACTGAAGTTTTACACTTGCGCTGAAGAACAGTAATTGCAGAACGTGCGATTTGTGAAACAACGCGTTTATTCGTCACGTTTAACAAGTGCCTCAAGCGTTAGGTGCGCTAAAGTAATTTGATATGGGCACTTGCTTGCGTGGCAGTTGCAGTTTCACTACTGCAGTGTGCATAGCATCCGGCTGCTGCGCGTACACTGGCGGCAACCCTTTCGCGTGCGTAAAGTTGATCAGTGATTCTATCTTGCACAGCGCACTTTGCATAGTCATCGGTGTCGAAGGTGGGCCAGTGTCAGTTTCGTCGTCGCTGTCGCTGCTGCCGCCGCACTCTGCCGTGACAACACATTCTCGGTGACCTCCTCGCAGAACGTAGCAGCACTATCTGCACTTAGGAACTCCTCCATGGACGTACCATTCATTTCGTCGACATTTGCGGCGTGCTCCCAGAGCTCAGTAATGTCCGCAGCTTCCACCGTATCAGTTTCCACGTCAGGTGGGGTTTCGTCCTGGCGCACAAAGCCCGCCTTCTTGAAGCAGTTTGATCTTCAAGTCCGCGGCCTGCTCTGACGTGCCAGAAACACGATCGGTTGCTAAAATTAGCCATTCCAGCACGCGTCGCCGATACAATGCTTTGAAATAGGCGATCACGCCGGCATCCAACGGCTGCAGGCACTGCGCTTGTTCTGCTCTCGTACAGGCGCGCGAGGGGAGCCCCGCTTCTCTTTTTTTTTTCTCCCCCTCTCTCTCTCTCATCGGCTGCAGGCACTGCGCTTGTTCTCCTCTCTTACAGGCGCGCGAAGGGGCGAAGGGCGCCCCCGCTTCTCTTTTTTTTTCTCCCCCTCTCTCTCTCTCATCGGCTGCAGGCACTGCGCTTGTTCTCCTCTCTTACAGGCGCGCGAAGGGGCGAAGGGCGCCCCCGCTTCTCTTTTTTTTTTCTCCCCCTCTCTCTCTCTCATCGGCTGCAGGCACTGCGCTTGTTCTCCTCTCTTACAGGCGCGCGAAGGGGCGAAGGGCGCCCCCGCTTCTCTTTTTTTTTTCTCACCCTCTCTCTCTCTCATCGGCTGCAGGCACTGCGCTTGTTCTCCTCTCTTACAGGCGCGCGAAGGGGCGAAGGGCGCCCCCGCTTCTCTTTTTTTTTTTCTCCCCCTCTCTCTCTCTCATCGGCTGCAGGCACTGCGCTTGTTCTCCTCTCTTACAGGCGCGCGAAGGGGCGAAGGGCGCCCCCGCTTCTCTTTTTTTTTCTCCCCCTCTCTCTCTCTCATCGGCTGCAGGCACTGCGCTTGTTCTCCTCTCTTACAGGCGCGCGAAGGGGCGAAGGGCGCCCCCGCTTCTCTTTTTTTTTTCTCCCCCTCTCTCTCTCTCATCGGCTGCAGGCACTGCGCTTGTTCTCCTCTCTTACAGGCGCGCGAAGGGGCGAAGGGCGCCCCCGCTTCTCTTTTTTTTTTCTCCCCCTCTCTCTCTCTCATCGGCTGCAGGCACTGCGCTTGTTCTCCTCTCTTACAGGCGCGCGAAGGGGCGAAGGGCGCCCCCGCTTCTCTTTTTTTTTTTCTCCCCCTCTCTCTCTCTCATCGGCTGCAGGCACTGCGCTTGTTCTCCTCTCTTACAGGCGCGCGAAGGGGCGAAGGGCGCCCCCGCTTCTCTTTTTTTTTTCTCCCCCTCTCTCTCTCTCATCGGCTGCAGGCACTGCGCTTGTTCTCCTCTCTTACAGGCGCGCGAAGGGGCGAAGGGCGCCCCCGCTTCTCTTTTTTTTTTCTCCCCCTCTCTCTCTCTCATCGGCTGCAGGCACTGCGCTTGTTCTCCTCTCTTACAGGCGCGCGAAGGGGCGAAGGGCGCCCCCGCTTCTCTTTTTTTTTTCTCCCCCTCTCTCTCTCTCATCGGCTGCAGGCACTGCGCTTGTTCTCCTCTCTTACAGGCGCGCGAAGGGGCGAAGGGCGCCCCCGCTTCTCTTTTTTTTTTCTCCCCCTCTCTCTCTCTCATCGGCTGCAGGCACTGCGCTTGTTCTCCTCTCTTACAGGCGCGCGAAGGGGCGAAGGGCGCCCCCGCTTCTCTTTTTTTTTTCTCCCCCTCTCTCTCTCTCATCGGCTGCAGGCACTGCGCTTGTTCTCCTCTCTTACAGGCGCGCGAAGGGGCGAAGGGCGCCCCCGCTTCTCTTTTTTTTTTCTCCCCCTCTCTCTCTCTCATCGGCTGCAGGCACTGCGCTTGTTCTCCTCTCTTACAGGCGCGCGAAGGGGCGAAGGGCGCCCCCGCTTCTCTTTTTTTTTTCTCCCCCTCTCTCTCTCTCATCGGCTGCAGGCACTGCGCTTGTTCTCCTCTCTTACAGGCGCGCGAAGGGGCGAAGGGCGCCCCCGCTTCTCTTTTTTTTTTCTCCCCCTCTCTCTCTCTCATCGGCTGCAGGCACTGCGCTTGTTCTCCTCTCTTACAGGCGCGCGAAGGGACGAAGGGCGCCCCCGCTTCTCTTTTTTTTTTCTCCCCCTCTCTCTCTCTCATCGGCTGCAGGCACTGCGCTTGTTCTCCTCTCTTACAGGCGCGCGAAGGGGCGAAGGGCGCCCCCGCTTCTCTTTTTTTTTTCTCCCCCTCTCTCTCTCTCATCGGCTGCAGGCACTGCGCTTGTTCTCCTCTCTTACAGGCGCGCAAAGGGGCGAAGGGCGCCCCCGCTTCGTTTTTTTTTTCCCTCTCTCTTTCCCATCATCTTCCGTAGCCTAGGCGATGCAGCCGACACGCGGAGCAACTCGCGCTATCTTGCGGCGCTATCTTGCGGCCGCGATCTCCTCCAGTGGCGGCATGCGCCACGATCACGGAGGCCACGGCGCGCACGGAAAAAATGGCGGCAGGCACGGCGAACTCGCGTATCCGAAGTTTTCGCCCGATCTCGGCATCGTTCAAGGGAACTTTGCACCGCGAATGTCACGCTCAGCATGGAAAACGATGTCCAGAAGAAAAAATTCTGATCGTTGTATCCGATATTCGGTCACGGACATATCGTTATACAGTGGACTCTCGTTAAACGGAACCTCAAGGGACCGGGAAAATATGTTCCGTTTATCAGGAGTTTCGTTTAGAGAGAGAATAGGTTCAGCATTGCGCAATCCGCTTCCGCGTGATCCCTACGCGGCTGGCGCGCGCGCGTGCAGTTGGCAGTCTCAGCGGATCTTAATTTGCGAAATCTAGGTAATAAGGAGAACGGTACACTATGAGAACAAACTTTATTAGAGAAAAATAAGCAGTGAATTTTTTTTCCAGTAGTACTAGTACTGAAATTTTTAAAACAATGTCAAAAGAGTGGGAATTACCACTTATTGGCTAGTGAAAAAGGATTTTATAATTGCTTGTTTGAGCTCTCGCAGCCGTTTTTTGTTAATGGCATCACCCATACTTGACAGGCTGTGCAGAAACACTTCCGAACCTTCTTCTCGTTGGAAGAAACTCTTCAGCATTTGGACTGCCGATTCCGCCTGCGCAGGTGTCACCACAGGATCAGAGTCAGCGGTCTCGTTTTCAAGCTCTTCCTCCTCGTCTTCACTTTCATCAGGGGGGCAGACATCAGCTATAATGCTGTGCACGGTATTTTCTGGGCACGTTGCCACATCGCTGTCGATCTGGACATATTCATCAAGTTGAATGCCCATCGCAGCACAATTCTCTAGTAGCAAATCTTCCTCGGCTGCGTTGTGAACATCATCAGGCTCACTCTGTGTGCTGGGTTTTTCTGTGGTTGCGGCAAACCCCGCATGCCTGAAGCAGCTGGCAATGGTGGTTGCACTAACCTGCCGCCAAGCATCATCCAGGAGGTAAACGGCACGCAGTACATCTACCTTGTACTCTTTCCCCTGGTCCATGCATAAGAGCATCCTTCTAAGAAGATTTTTGCGGAAGCGCGACTTGAGCGCTTGAATCACACCCTGATCCATAGGCTGCAGCAGTGCTGTGGTGTTCGCTGGCAGGAATTCCAGCTGTATGGACTTCAAACCTGGCACAGTTCCGTGTCCAGGGCAGTTATCCACCAGGAACAAAACTTTCCGCTTGTTGCGAGAGAAGCGCGCATCCTCGCGATAAATCCGCTCACTAAAAATGGCTTGCGTCATCCACGCCTTGCCATTGGCCTGGTATGAAACGGGCAAGGTTGCGACGTTTTTGAAGCAACGAGGATGCTTCGATTTGCCGATCACTAGCGGCTTCAACTTATCGCTGCCCGTCATGTTGGCACCGCTAAGGACGGTCAGCCTGTCCTTGCTCAGTTTCCCTCCGGTGCATTTCTCTCCTCTAAATGATAGCGATTTTGAGGGGAGCAACTTGTAAAAGAGTGCAGTCTCATCTACATTGTAGATGTTCTCTGGATCGTATTCCTCCAGAATCTCGGGCAGCCGTCTTTCTCGCCAGTCTCCGCATGCCGTCGCGTCAGCAGCGGCAGCTTCCCCTGAAACAGCACGAAACACCAGTCCATTGCGCTCTTTAAACCGGGTCAGCCACCCCTTGCTGCACGAGAAACCCTCGATGCCGAGGTGAAGAACAAATTCTTCCGCTTTTGCACGAATTAGTGGCCCGCTGATTGGGATGTTTTCACTGCGGGCTCTGCGCAGCCAAAGCACCAGGCATTTCTCCAAGTCTTCGTGGTCAGCCGCTCGCAGTCGTTTTCTTTGAGGACCAAAGCGTGACGTCTCGAACGCCTCCCGCAGCTTGTCCTTGTCCTGAAGAATTCTTGTTAGGCTGCTTTTGGGGACGGCGTACTTCGTCGCTAGCGCCGTTTTCGTGAAGCGACCACTCTCGAAGTCGTTGATGATCTCCATCTTCCTTTCCAACGCAAGTGCATTGTGCGGTCGTTTTTGCGCTGCCATCGGACCGAACAAAAGCTCTAGGGCTTAGGCATAACTGAACACAACCGCCGTGAACGCGAGCGAGCGATGCGGAGGGCAGTGTACGAGCAAACCGGAAACCGCCGGAGACGGAAACCGGAGAGGTGACACGGGGAGGAGGAGGAGGGGAGCATTGATGCGCACCGCGATGGCACTGCGCTTGTCCAACTAGTTGCGGTTTCGAGTTTTTCGGTTCCGTTAACGCGGTGGTCGCAAAATTTGAGTTCCGATTAACGAGATTTTTTTTACATTGGCTTAATGCAAAACCAACCAATCGCGAGGCGTTTGTTCCGTTTAAGCGGTAGTTCCGTTTAACCGATTTCCGTTTATCGAGATTCTACTGTATATGGTTTTTTTTTCCATAGCCTCAATGCATAAGTTGATACTCTTAAGTCAACTTATTGTTATAACCGATATATCGTTATATGTGGTATCGTTATAAGTGGACTGCACTGTACTCGGGAAACCACAGTGCACTTTTAGATACGAAAATAGTGGCTGGCTGAAAACAAATTTTTTTTTCAGAATGGCAATCGGTAAGCATAACCTTCAGAATTACGCTTGTTTAGAGCAGTAAAGCAAATAAAAATGAAAATAACTGAATTTTTGGCCACGACTGCATTAAATTTGTTTTTTGGTAATAGTGTAGCAAGTCGGGGCAAGTCCCTAGCACATCCAGAATCTGGACAACAAACAACATGGTGGACTCGATCCACGTCCAGTCCTGCTTGTATGAAAGGGGAGCAAGTTGTAGTGGCCCATCTGCAGTTCGAGCTGGTCTGGAGAAGGGAGAAATGTCACCGCAGAGACCTCACACAATCTATAGGCTAGCTACTCGAACGAACGACAGAAACCGCCACCTAGATGAAAGCATCGTGACTGAAGCATGCTCCACTTTGTTTGTCTCACGTCTTTGTGATGTGCTGTTTTGCTGGTTGCTGTCATAGAAGCATTGCACAAATAAAAAAACACGCGGCAGGTAAAATCAACTTGTATTTGCATTTTGTTATTACAGTCGAACCCGGATATATCGAACCCGCATATTTCGAATTATTGGCTATATCGAACACACAGATTACCCCCTTGAAAATACTATGTAAAAGTATAGGACAGTTGCGTTGTATATCGAATTCCATTTTCGCCGGACATTGGATATATCGAACGCCGCGCCGCGCCCCTGGAAGGTGCGCTTTCCCCAAAGACATTCCTGTCCGGTCCTCAGCCGCCTCAGCGGAGAACATTTCCGCAGTCAGTCAGCTTGCTCCTATGCGCACACGCGGCCGTCGCACTAGCGACGGAGATGCAGGGCCTTTCTTTTTTTTTGTCCCCCCCCCTCCCTCCCGTTTTGGCGCCCCACCGGCGCGAGCTTCCCCGCTCCTCCTGTACCGCCGGCGGGTGCCTGGGCAAGGTCATTGGAGCTTAGCGAAGGGAGTGTTGGCGATGTTTCCAAGCCGCGCTTCCTGGGGAAGGGAAGAGAGAAAGCGATCTCTCGTGGGTCTGGGGAGAAGAGAGCTAAAAAAAAAAAAGCGAAGCCCAGAGCGCTCTCGACGGCACATTCCGCCGATCTTTCTCCCTGCTCTTTCTTTTCCCTCTGTCGTTCCTTCGCTGCCGAGTTGACTGCCGCTCGCAAATTCTTCGCTCGGTCCGCTCCATCTGCGCCTCGTGTGTTTTTTCGTGTGCGCCTGTTTCAACGCGCCGCGTGCAGCGTGTACGACTGCTGTCATCTGGTGAGCTATGGCATCCGCGGACATCAAAAAGAGGAAGAATCTCGACTTTGCAACAAAGCTTGAAGTAATCCGGCGGGTTGAGAATGGAGAAAAGAAGTCCTCCGTGGCAGACGCATTCGGGATTCCGCGGAGTACTTTGAGTACGTTGTTAAAAAACAAGCAGGAGATCAAGCTTAAAGCAAGTGAGGAAAGTCGCTCGGGAGCGTGTCGTGTGCGCCCTGCTGCTTTGGACAAAGTGGAGAAGGCACTCTATGCTTGGTTCCTTGAAATCCGAGCGAAAAATATTCCCGTGGATGGCCCGATGTTAATGGAGAAGGCCAAATGGTTTGCTACGGCTCTTGGCGAAGAGAACTTTTGCGGTGGCACTGGGTGGCTGCAACGGTTTAAGAACCGCCACGGCATAGTAGGAAAGACCATTTCAGGTGAAAGTGGGGCTGTCAGCAGCCAGGAGATGCAGCAGTGGCTCTCTGAGGAGTGCCCGAAGATCACTGCGAAGTTTTCGCCTGCAGAAATCTTCAATGCAGACGAAACTGGACTCTTTTGGCAAATGTTGCCGAATAAGACACTCGCGCTTTGTGGGACCTCATGTCACGGCGGGAAAGTGAGCAAAGTGCTGCTTGCGGCCAACATGGACGGTTCGTGCAAGCTACGGCCATTCGTGATCGGAAAGAGCAAGGTCGCCACGCTGCTTCAAGAACTGCAAACAGCTTCCTGTCCGCTACGGCTGTAACAGGAAGGCCTGGATGACACGTCAACTTTTTGTTGAATGGCTGTAGGCTTGGGACGCAGAGTTGGGCAAGTCGGGCCGCCGAGTTTGCCTTCTGGTCGACAACTGCTCGGCCCATCAAACCACCTGCAAGCTGCAGCACATCGAACTAAAGTTTCTCCCGCCGAACACCACAGCGAGACTGCAGCCCCTCGACCAGGGTATTATAAAAGCATTTAAAGTAGGCTACAGGAAGCGACTTATTCAACGGCTCCTCGTAAACCTCCGCATCGGAACCGATCTAAGGATTGACCTGCTCGGCGCGATCCAGATGATCACCGGCGCTTGGAGCGACGTGAAGCAGGCCACAGTAGCCAACTGTTTTGGCAAGGCAGGCCTTGAAGTGGCCGGAGATGAATTTCCGGAAGATTTAGAGGACGATGAGTGCTTGGACGACGCGTTTCGCGACTTGTCGAATTTTCCCAGCGCCGTTCCGTCCGAAGTGACTGCTGAGGACTTTATTAACGCCGATAGCGAAGTTCAAGCGGTAGCAGACCTCGCTGATGAGGACATTGTGGCCGGGATAGCTGGCGTTCAAGACGCCGATTCCAGCGACGACGAGGGCGACTGTGTTATCGAAGAAACGCGCCCATGCACAGCCACTGAACTGGCTTCGGCGTTTAGCCTGATTCGGCGCTGTTGCGGCGAAATGGATGGCACTGGGCTCTCGCACCTGGACAGTCTAGCGAAGATCGAGACCAGTGTTTTGAACTTCGTTTCGCAGAAGAAAAAGCAGCCCAAAATTAGCGATTTTTTTTCCGCGAAATAAAGCGCTTTCACACTGCGTGCCCATGCTACGTGATTCGCGGCTGTTCCAAACGGTAAGCCACAATTTGTTATGATCGCGAGTGCAGTTTTGGCCTATATCTGTATATCGAATTTTCGCTATATCGAACTATTTTCCGATCCCCTTCGAATTCGATATATCCGGGTTCGACTGTACAGTCAACGACCGAAAATTCGGACACCTGATTTTTTGGACATGCTTGGTTATTTGGACTCTTTCGCGGCGCCACGACTAGGCCCCATAGAGCCAGTGTATAAGAGCGGCTGATATTTTGGACGCACCACAACCGGCCACTCGATTTTTCAGACCTCATTCGCACTCGCCTCCAATACCCAAGCCGCCATGCCATATAATGAGTGCAGTGGAGCCTCATTAATTCAGAAATCGAAAATTAGATCAAACAAAACGAAATTCAAGCTTAAAGGGAGCCTCTTAACTTGCGATGCTGAAATGCTGCGCAAGTCGGCACATTGCGCCCGCGTAGTTTCGAACTGTTGCTGTTCTTGAAGATCTTCCGCCGCAAGAACTTGGAACAGTAGTCAGAATTCACTGAACTCATCTGTGCTCAGTCTTTCCTCCCGATTACGGAAAGAGGTAGCAGCGAAGCGCGTGGGAGGCGTACAGCTTCACGGAGACGGCAAGTGCAGAAGGAAATCGTGGCGCATTTCAAAGCGAGGCCAGCGTACCCGTGGCAAAATGCACCGCAACTCTCACTTTTCTACCATAAAACCGTAAACAACTGGTGTTTCAATGGCAGGCAAGATGCCTCTCATATACGCAAGCCACTGCAGAGTGCATATATTGTCACGGGTCGTTCAAACGAAGCGGGTCGTGGGGACTGGAGGACCAGGACCACAGGGGAGGAGGCGCCAGAGACAGTCCAAGTGGTCACGGCCAAGCTCTCAAGCAATTCCTTCCGCGCTTCTTCCTCTTTGCCGCCGATCGGCACCCCGCTTGTTGAGGATCACGTTGAGTAAGTGGAAAATGTTCTAGAAGGCGATGACTCAGGCATACCATATAAGGGCATTTGAACTTGTTCCAAACTGGACTTTTGGCGGGAAAATTGCTAGGACAACATTAGGTACGCATTGTAGACGCCATAGCAAGCAGACTAAATTTTAGTGCATTTTCACCAGTAGTTCTTGCAACCCTGGTGCAGGTGACCAATGCAGCACGGGAGGGTGACTTCCTGCACCAGCTCGAGGAGAAGCTCGACGTGGCTCGTCTCCAGGTCAAAGTGCGCAACGCCCTGCTGCAGCTGCCGGCTGCAGGGGACCTGGCCGCTCGCCTCGACACCGAGCTCGTCGATGTCACTCGCCTCTACGGCGAGTTTGCCGACCCGTGCGACCTGGCCGAGTGCAAGCTGGCGATCGTGCGCTCGTCGGGGTACGACAAGCCGCTCCTGGTCGAGAGCCTCTGGCGGAGTCTTCTGGAGCGGGAGTTCCACGAACACCCCCGCGTCGATGAGCTGGCGAGGTGCCTGGCATCCCTGGCCATCGAGTACGCCCCCTCGGAGAAGTTCTTTCCCCTGCCGTTCCTGGTGAAGTTTCTGGAACTGCGCGGGAGCCAGCATGGCTTCCCGCCCGGCTGGATCATTGAGCCCCTCTTGGAGGCTCACGTGCCAGTGTCCACTCTGAGGGACGCCTACAACGACCTCTACAAGAGCAAGGACCCCGCGTGGGCCGGTAGGTCGCTCTACCTGCTGCAGGCCGTGGCGTGCCTCATTGGACTGCTGGTGGACTCCAACCTGAGGCAGGTGGAAGGGGCTGACCGGCGCCACCTGGCCAACCGCTGCCTGGCCGACATCCCGGGCTACCTCATCGACCTGCAGTCCATGCCGGCCGGGGAGCCAGAGGTCCAGGACCTGATAAGAAGGTTTAAGGAGTACGAAGTGTCGCTCAAGAAGTACGTGTCAGCTTGAAATGGGAGGAGGAACTACGACATCAATGGTCTAGCACAAGGAACATCATGTATTGCCTTTTCTTATCGGTTTCTTTTTTTTACGTTTTACAATGCAGCGGACAATGATAGCGTGGTTTTGCCTGCCGTGATTCTTTTTTTTTAATTTCTACTTCCATGCACAACCCACCGCTGCCTGTACATGAGCTTCACGATGCGACGGTGGAAGAAGGTGCCACAATTCACATCTCAAGTGCTTGTGCTTCTTTTTGGGTGGCACCCTGTAGCCAATAAATGGCAACATTGCGAATTTGCTCAGGTGGTTTTACCGGCTGTCTGCCTGTCTCCCGGGTGTAGTGCCTGTAGGCACAATCATGTGTACTTTGCGGTGGCAGATAGCACAGTGGCATTTGGTGAGTACAGTCTAATCCCGCTTCAACAAAATTCATGGAACATGCAAAAAATTTCATTGAAGCAGAAGCTTCGTTTTTGTGCTATCAGGCCAGAACATTGACAGATTGGATTGGATAGTTATTGAATATCAATATCAAAAAATTTTCAGTTTCGGCCTTTTGCTGTTTAAAACAACCAGCGTCGTGGCGCGATTTCCTTGGTACTCCGGAAATCCTGGACAGTGGACATGTTTGCACTTACTACATTTAGCATTGAAACTAATATTTTTTCCACAGGCACTCTAAAAGCGTTCCTGCTTGTGCCCTGTAAGAATGCATACCAAGACTGCATTGCCTGGAGGTGTCTGGAGGCGTGGACTAGGCATGCATGCACCCACGAGACTCCACTTAGAACCACTGAGACTCGCACTGCCTGTATTGCGTCAGTGCCTGAGTCCACCAGACAGAGGGGAAAAAAAATGTTATGATGATGCTTGGACTCCAGCACATAAGCGAGACCCCAAGTGGTGTCGGGCTGCTAGCAACGACGTACCTGGCAACAGCCGATACTTGTCGGCTGCATGCTAGGCCGCTACGCCTAATGTGCTCTTCAACAAAGCCTCGGAAGAGCGCTTTGGAAATAACTACTGCAAGTCATAAAACTTGGTTCAACATTTCCGCCGGTTTCCGTCTGCGCGATAGCTTCACACTGAAATGAATGCTGCAGAACTGATTTCCGTAATGCCTGCATCAACGAAGCGAACGAAAAATTTGGCTCGTGGTTTCACATCGCTTAGCATGAAATGTCGTGTGAAAGCACAGTTTGCAGGTGGACACCATGTCCACATTCCTGGAAACGCGACTGAGGTTTCCGCTGACCCAGGGAGCCAGTAATGGGTGTCCACTTTTTTATACAACAGCTGTATCTTACCGGTACTCACCTATGGGGCAGAAACCTGGAGGCTAAGAAAGAGGGAGCTTAAGTTAAGGACAACGCAGTGAGCTATGGAAAGGAAAATGATAGGTGTGACGTTAAAAGATCGGAAGCAGGCTGAGTGGATGAGGGAACAAACACGGGTTAATGACGTCCTATCTTGAAATCAAGAGGAAGAAGTGGCCTTGGGCAGGGCATGTAATGCGAAGGCAAGATAACCGCTGGTCCTTTAGGGTAATGCAGTGGATTCCAAAAGAAAGCAAACGTAGCAGGGGGCGGCAGAAAGTCAGGTGGGCGGATGAGATTAAGAAGTTTGCGGGGATACAGTGGCGGCAACTGACAAAGGACAGGGTTAATTGGAGAGACATGGGAGAGGCCTTTGCCCTGCAGTGGGTGTAGTCAAGCTGATGATGATGATGTTTTTTATCGTCAGTGCAATTTACCCAGTGTGTACCGGCGGCCTATGCTTCAGTGCTGCGTTTTTGCACCAGTGTTGTCAACACTGAGGCTTATTAATGTGAAAGCATTAGATAGTTACTGAGCCACTTTGTTTCCTCCAAAAACAATTTTGCAACATGCGTGTCCCATTTCTAGGAGGAGCGCTGAAGCCACGAAGGACGCGTCTTCGTTTGGAGCGGACCACGAGACGCATGCCCGTTCTTATGGTAAACGTTCCCATGGGAAGTGAATGTGCTGGTGTACAGTTGACTACCGATTCATGGCTGGCTCAAGCTGCGACTTGATTCTTGTGGTAGATCTTACGCCGATTAGAACATAATCAGCCACGCTCCTGTGGGACAAAGGAATCGCCTTACCTGGGCAAAGCACTGTGTCGTCTTACATAACCCTCCACAGTCTGCTACCGCGGTCTCTCTGGTTTGGTGTGCGTGGTTTATGAAGGTTTAACGTCCCAAAGCAAATCAAGCTATGAGGGTAGTGAAGGGCTCCGGAAATTTGCACAATATCGCACAGTAGATGGGCGTCTAGAATTTTGCCTCCATCGAAATTCTCTTGCAGAGGGTGTAACGGTGCACATTCGAAGCATGACCTTTATCTCTCAAGAACTGGCCAGTCTTGACAAACTGAGTGGGACTCCTCTCACTTTCCACTTTGTGCTTCCGCCTTTCTCTCTGCCACCCGCTTGTGAAGAAAGGATAGGTAAAGCCAGGGTCACCCTGTCTGGAGATTTTACCTTCATTTGACTTCAGATAAAGCAAAGGAGAGGAAAGGTGCCTAACTGGCCCCCTGGACACCTTAGTGGCACTTTAAGCTGTACAGCTTTCCTTTGTTGCCATATGGCTGGGCTTGGGTGGATGGTAATTTAGTTTTTGAGGGCAGCCCACCTCTGTGGGCGACTCGATGTTTTGGAACTTTATGAAGACACTTCTGTCTGTCAGGAAGTCATGTAATTGTAGGTTTTCTCTCCTACGCCTATGTCTATTAGGCCCTGGAGTGTAGCCACGTGTTTGACATTGTCAAACGCCTTGGTGGAGTCTAGCCCTAGGATCGCTTTAGAGTCTCGTGATTCTGTGTCCAAGGTATCGTGTTTTAGTCGGAGCATCACATCCTGTGTGCTCAGTCCAGGTCGGAAACCGACCATTTCATGAGGCCATAAGTCGTTTTGCTCCATGTGTTTTGTGAGCCTATACTGCAAGACTCGCTCCATCAGTTTCCCTACGCATGAGGTTAGGTAGATTGGCCTGAGATTTTCTAGTTTTGGGGGCTTGCCCGACTTTGGGATTAGGACCACATTGGACTGCTTCCATTGCTGGGGTAGTTTCCCGTTGTTCCAAACTTCCTTCATGTACTCTGTGAGAGCGGTGATGGAGTCGTCGTCTAAGTTTCTAAGGATCCTATTTGTGATCCCGTCGGGTCCCGGGGCCGATTTAGTTTTAGGGCTGAATAGTTCTGGCCGTACCTCTGCCTCTGTGATGGGGGCGAGTGTAGCGTTCGCCGCTCCCGTGTACGCCGGGAGGGCGAAAGAGGTCGTGTCTCCTTACAGCGGCGTATCATGGATGCAGCCATCTTTGATCACGTGATCGCGCCACCATTACATGCCTCCTGACTGCTCGGTGTGCGCCTCATCGCGACGGCTGCTGCGTCTGATGGTTCAGTTCCGACAGGCAGTGTTTTGGCTGATACGGTTGTAAAGGAGTGGGAAGGCGACACTATGGTTTGGCCAAAGCTTCCAAGGACATGTGACACTTCAGGCGTGAGAACGTGGTCGCTCTTCGTGTCGCGGAGAGCCGCTGAGCTCTCCGCCTCTTCGAGCCATCGGATGGATTGCCTGAATGCTTGTCTTTGAATCCGCTGAAGGCTTTGCTTAATGTTTTTTTTTGTTACTATCTAAAACGGCCAGGTTCAAAGTTCCTGCAGCACCGCCGGTCATTGGCGTATTGTGTACATGCATGCTCACACCGCTATGAAACGCTCGCGTGCACATCGTACGCAAGGAGACCTGAAATATTTTAAGGCGAAAGCCTTTAATGGCTTGTACTGTCGTGACCAAGAGTTAGCAAATGTGTCCGCGTTTCGGATGCATGCCTTATATGGGCATATGCCAATCAATAGCCAATCGATACTTAATCGGGTGCAGTCGGAACATGATATAAAGAGATTTCATGACTATGTCATTCCACTTAATGACTAACTGAATTATTGGTAATTAGTAGTAAAGAATTGGCATGGGGGACTGCACTGCGCCTGTGCCTTAACAGTAATAAATCTGTACTTGTTGAGGTCATGTTAACTATCACTAACCATGCATTAATTAGTTCCACGAAATGTGCAAGTCATGCTTAACTATCATTAAAAGTTAGACATTTCTAGACGTTTCATAGACATTGTGTCGAACATTCTAGAGAGTTCCATCACTTGACAGATGAGTGACAGGACATGATGCATGGAAATATAACAATGGTAAAGACCAATTAACCTAATTAATCTTTCTAGTCAGACCACGTAAGTAAATAAAACCGAGCAGGAAATAGGTCGAGTTGGGGAATCGAACCAGGGTCTCCGGAGTGTGAGACGAGCACGCTAACCACTCCGCCATGCCAGCTCGATGGTTTGGAATGAACAAAGGCGCGTCTAGCTAATACGGCCTCTTCGTACAGTCCCATCTTCCTCCCTTCCCTTACGGCGAGGTTGAGGTGTCAACCGAGATATGGGAGAGAGATACATTTCCTCAAAAACCAATTTACCGCCGAGCAAGGCGTAGAACCGAACGGGCAATGGCGTTATCTGGACTCCCTGGCAGCGTTGCAAGAAGCTGTTGCGTTCCACTCTTAGAGGCGAAGCTTAACATCTTAACCACGCATCAGTGACACAAGCAGCAACACTGTGCTTAAGGCTTTCGCCTCACCGCACTTTAGGTCAACAAAGTGCCCCCTTGAATTCTTTTCTACTAGTTTTTTAAACACAGAAAGGCGACAAAAATAAATAGACGCACAAATGTTAACTATCATGTAAGCAGTACCATGCAGCAAGCAGCCTTCACAAGTGGGCGTGCAACCATTTCGAAGGATTCTGATATAATTCCGCTCATGACAACGCGTTCATATTACACGAAGTTCGCAATCATGTCAGCCTCAGGTATAAATTATGGTACGCTCCGCGCTCGATATGCACACATGAAAATGCTTGAGGACTAGTTGGTTGTAAGTAATGAGCTTCACTCTGAGCCTTCGGAGTCACTTTTAGTGACTCTCGCGTGAACCGCGAGGCAGTGACAACCACCCAGCACAGCAGCCGTAACGCAAGTGCTTAATTCCGATTATATGATCCACGAAAACCGCACTACTTGGAGCGGAGTTCAACAGTAGCACCAAGACGGTGTGTAAAAAATTCAGGGGGCACTGTCTAAAGTGCGTAGAGGCGAAAGCGTTTTCCACACCACTTTGCCTATGTGACACTGGATGACGTCACACATAATGGATGACGAAGTAATGATAAATTACTAATTAGTGGCTAATTACTCATTAATGACTAAGTACTAATTGACTGCTAGTTAATTACGCTTAAGCTTCGCCTTTAGGAAAAAAATACCACGCTTTTTTCAGGAAAGGAAATGGCGCAGTAATTCTCTGTCATCTCGGTGAACACCTGAACCGCACCGTACAGGAAGGGAGGAAGTGAGAGTGAAAGAAGAAAGTGAAAGAGGGGCCGTAATGAAGAAACTGAAAATTGTACTTGAGGAAAGGAAATTAGCAGTAACTGTCTCACATATCTCGGTGGACACCCATCAAAACGCGGACACGTCTGCCGACACGACTGCTAACGACAACATGAGGCATTAAAGGCTTTCGCCTTAAAATTCAAGGGGTACAATTTGGGAGGCACTTTGTTGACCTAAAGTGCGGTGAGGCGAAAGCCTTAAGCGCGGTGTTGCTGCTTGTGTCACTGATGTGTGGTTAAGGTGCTAGGCTACGCCTGTAAGAGTGGAACGCGACAGCGTCTTGCAACGCTGCCAGGGAGTCCACAGAACGCCATCGCCTGTTGCCTTGCTCGTCGGTAATGTGGTTTTTGAGGAAAGGAAATGTATGTCTCGCATATCTCGGTGTACACCTGAACCTCGCCGTAACGAGAAGGGAGGAAGATGGGAGTGCACGAAGACACTGTATTCACTAGACGCGCCTTTGTTCATTCCAAGCCATCGAGCTAGCATGGCGTAGTGGTGAGCGTGCTCGTCTCGCACTCCGGAAACCCGTGTTCGATTACCCAACTCGACCAATTTCCTACTCGGCTTTATTAATTTATCTGGTCTGACTAAAAGGGTTAATTAGGCTAATTGGTTAATTAAGTAATGAACTGAACTCAGTCACACTTACTTGAAGCATTGGGCGCGTTAAGTTAGCCTGCTCCGAGCTCCGAGGCGGAGTACTCGAGCGCGACACCTAGGAGCTCAGTCGGAGCGCAACTTAACGGCCATTTGATTCCCGTGCACGCATGAGCGCGCCACCTGACGTTTCCACCATTTCCGTTTCCGGGCAATATTTCGCGCGCATTTTGACCATGGCAGCAGTCAAGCGCAAGTTACTTCAATTCTTGCTAGACGACGACGAACTCGACGAACTTGACGCCCGTAGGCGCAGGCAGCAGCAGCGGTTTACCTTCATGCTGCAAGCTGCCCGTGTTGCCATTCAAGGTAAGATTCCACTGCTTTATCGCATTACAGAATATTAACTTTGCTCTCTTCGTATGAAGACCACAGAATCGCCGAGAGGAGCATCCGTGGCATTGAAGGATACGTACTCAACGTAGTACCTCGGTACACAGACATGCAGTTCAAGGAGCATTTCCGGATGACCCGAAGCACCTTCGAGGTAAACGACGCGATCAATTTTGTTGTGCAGCGCTAAAGAACGACACACAGAGAAGCACAGGATGGTGCTGTGCTTCACTGTGTGCCGTCCTTGAGCGCTGCAACAGCTTTTAATAACTATAAATCAACAAGCCCAGCTGACAGTTTTGCTACAATTTTGTTTGTCCACCATGGCGAATACGAGTGTATGATTTGGGTGACCGGCGTCGCGGCCAACCAATAGGAGCGGGGCAGCGAGAGCGGTTTTGAGATTATTTTGGACTGGGCGCGATCCGTAATTCGGCCCCAGTGGCTCCCTAAGCACAAGCAAGCACTAAACACGCTCGCGAGTTACTTTATGACGGTAAAAGGGCAACACTTTCTATACATTTTGTAACTGCAGTGAGCTAGTATCTTAAAATGCACTGGCCCATTTTGTTGCTGATGAAATTCATTATATCTAAGCTCATATCTTGAGCAGGAGCAGCAACCACTGGACATTCAAAACTTTGTGGTTGCCATGCAGGTGCTGCTGAGAATCACGCAAGAGTGGCTCATCATGGAGAGGGCACCTCGAATACCTCTGCAAACTAAAGTCCTGATGACATTGTGGTTGCTGGGCAACCAGGAATCGTTTCGTGGAGTGGCAGATAGATTTGGGATCAACAAGGGCTTACTGTTTTATCTAACAGATCGCATTATAGAGGTCTGGGCACGTGCTGCAAAAGAACTCATCCGTTGGCCTGCAAACCTGCAAGATGTTGCTCGGGAATTTGCCTGAAAATGGCGCTTTCCAGGAGTTGTTGGAGCTGTGGACGGATGCCACATTGCAATCAAGGCCCCCGAAAACGAACAAGATGCATACTACAACAGGAAGGAATTCCACTCAGTCATCTTGCAGGGTTGCTGCGACAGCAATATGATATTCACTAATGTACACGCAGGCAGCCCAGGACGGATGCACGATGCCAGAGTTTTCGCCACATCTGGCCTTGAAGAGGTAGTAGGCAACTTGCCGCAGAATTTTCATATTCTAGGTGATTCAGCTTATCCCCTGTCAATGGGTCTCATGCGGCCGTACAGAAACAATGGCCACTTGACAACACAGGAGGTCAAGTTCAATGAAACGCTAGGGGCGGCAAGGTCAGTAATTGAGCGAGCTTTTGCTCAGCTGAAAGGAAAGTTCCGAAGGCTTAAGTACCTTGACATGAAACCCACTGTGAGAATGAGCAACTATATTGTGGCATCGTGCCTCGTTCACAACATAATCCTTCAATGCAAAGACACATTCGGTGACGACGACAGCACCATCGAGGAAGAGAGTGATAAAGATCCACCTCTTGATGATGAGGACACAGAGCCTGCGGACAGCCACGCTGCAATGAAGAGGGTTTCAATAACACGCTTTCTGTGCAGAAAGTAGTGTTAAGGTTTACAACAGGTAGGGTACTTCCAGTCCCGAAGTACTATGCATGCAAGATGCATCACATGCACAAGCTCTATGCGGTGAAATTATTTATTGTGTACATGAGTTGATCATTTTTGGCCAGAAGAACTCTCACTGGCAATAAAATGTTGAACACAGTGTCTGGATGTTTTCTCTGAATAAAAACTAAACTGGGCGGTACTGGCCTGTACCACATTCACTGACTAGAATATAAACTGAGAAATTGCACAGTATACAAACAGCAAACGCATACAAAATGAACAAAGTTTTTGCCCCAACATGACACACAAAAAGAACACCACAAAGTTCACTGCTGCTTATCCAGTGCTGCGAGGCGTTTTAGCATACCCAGTTTAAGCCTCTGCATCTTTAATTGCTGCTGGTATCTTTTTCTTTCTTCATCCTGCCATGAGTGCAAGTTCAGCAGAATTTCCTCCAATACACCAGCCGGTGTTCGACGACGCTTCGCATTTGGTTTGCTTTTCTGGTCCGGAGCACCATCATTTCTTGAGTTCTTTTCGCAGTGCACAGTTTCTTCTGTTGTCGGTGGTTCATTCATGCCCGGGGTGGCCACAGCTAATGCGCAGGCAGCTGAGGTGGAGGGCTGTGGGAGCTGGCTTGACGCCACTGGAGCCTGGTACTCTATGTTATTTGCAAGCAAGTCATCCATCACCTGAAAAAATGGCCACTCCTTTCTTTCTCTTCCACTCTTCTTCTTGTGCTGGCGGTGCTTGTCATACGTGCGTTTGAGACCTTTGAACTTCGTTTCACAGTCCGCAGCAGTTCGCGTGTACCCGTGCTTGCACATTTCTTCACTAATTTGTTTCCAAATGTCTTTCCTCTTTCTCTTTCTATCACTGAAGTCTTCTTTATGATTCTCATAAGATGAAATCAGAAGAAGTACCTCGGCGTGTACCCAACTTGAACTTCCTTTTGGGAGACCTACAGCATAAAGGAGAGCTACAGCTTAAGCCCCCGCATAAGAGATTAGTAACAGAGCATGAAAACCATTTCAATTCAAAGAAAAGAGGCTTTACTCACTGTTGTAGTTATGGTCGTAGTCATCACTTTCAGCAGTCCAGAGGGAAAACTGGTCCTCTGTAAAAGTCATTCAGTCATGGTGTACATCAGCCTACATCAGGACTCATTTAAGAATTGACGCTAAAAAAGTGACAAAAAAAAGAGGTCTTCGTCACCCTGTGCGTCAAAAATAGTGGCAGTGAATACCTCCAATAACCGCCTGTGTGCGAGTACAGCGGAGAATTAACCCGGCAAAAAGTGAAAATTCATATCATGTCACAATTTCTATCACAGTGAAAATGCAACTCATGAAATTTAAACAGATTTCATATATTATAATATTCTCTCAAGAACCCTACTGTTGCAAGCACTTTGGCAAGAACGAGCGTTTGCCTGCACCAAGTACAACGTTTGAAGGAAGTACCGATTTCATGAATTTCCGAACGCGCTTTGTACTTATTTTCGCTAAGTGCGGCGACGTACAACACATCGCGCTCGACAACGTGCCGAACGCGCTTTGTACTTATTTTCGCTAAGTGCGGCGACGTACAACACATCGCGCTCGACAACGTGCCATAAACAGCTACAGCTTTACAATAAAGCTGGCTGCGCTACGCCAGCAACACAAGGCAAAAGCAAGAATTTAGATTTTCAACGCAAGATTCCCGCAGTTGTCGCTCGTAACTGCTCGTTTTCTGGAAACGAACAGAACACTCTTGATGGCTCAAAAAACGAAACAAGGCATTAAAAACTCATACACACCTGAGTCGTCGCATTGAGCGGTTTCCGCGTAAACATCCGACCCTGTGCCCGCCGCATCTCCGCAAAGCTCAAGTAAGTCAGGTCCTACAGTCGCAGCAGCCGTATCAAGTACGAACCCTGCAAATGCACCAACGATTAAAACAAGGTCACCGACGAACTAGCAACAGTTTACGTACGTACCTGTGTTTGTGTTCACGACGAGCACAGACCGCGCAGCCATAACTGCCGTTAACCGCGAAAAGCGCCAAAAAGGAAGTAGCACCATAGTACCCGGAAATACGTCACGTCGCCAGACGAAACCAGACCCGCGCTCCCGCACACCGTCGTCGAGGGCGGAGCGCGTAGAGCGCGCTCTGCAAACACACACCGGAAGTCAGTTGTGGTCGTTTAGCTTACTTGGAGCGCACTCTGACGACTCGAGCGCGCTCGAGTCCTTTAACTTAACGCGCCCATTACTATAGGATCCCTTTCGTTGGTTGCATGGTTACTAGCCTAAGTACAATTGGCCCCGTTTGAAATTCGCGCACTGACGTCACGACCACTTCGACCAATTGAAAAGCGCGACATTTCTGTCGACAACTCCAGCTTACAACGATGAGGCATTAAAGGTTTTCGCCTTAATACACAGACTGACGGTAAGCGTTGTCCGCTCGCACGGCTGTGCAGGGCTACATTATTGTAACTACGCCAACCTCCCCGCCTCTTCAGCATGGTCGCACTTTCGCCGTGGTTGCACCTCGGCGGTGGTCGCACCGACCTTTAGCCGTTGCCTAGCAACCGCCGCGGTGGACACCCGAACCGAAATCGTAGAGGAAGTGGGAGTGAATGAAGAAAGAGGGGCCATGATGAAGAAAATGAAAATTATGTTTGAGGAAAGGAAATAACGCTGTAACTGTCTCGCATACCTCGGTAAACACCTGTCATTCGTTTGTAGAGGAACGGAGGAGAGAGAGAGAGAAAAGTTTATTGTCGGAAAAGAAGGGTTCCTGGACGCTTAGCAGAAGGACCAGGTGGCCGTTAGCTTATAGCTGGCGGCGACCTCTTCGACGCGCTCGATGGCTCCTGCCTGGACGGCGGGGTCCGAGCTTCGCAGCACTTCTTCCCAGGCGTCTGGTGAGGGAGCTTCTATAAGAGCTTCCGGAGGAGGATCCTCCGGGCAGTCCCATAGCATATGATCAAGGGTGGCAGTGCTACCGCAGTGTTTGTAGGTGGGGTCTATGAGATCGGGGTAGATGTGGGCGTAAATGTACGGGTTCGGGTAAGAATGGGTTTGAAGTCTTCTCCAAGCCACCTCTTGGTGCTTGGAGAGTGACTTGTGCGGGGGAGGATAGATTCTTCGAGAGAGTTTGTAGAATTGGGTAATTTCGTGGTACGAAATCACTGCCTCCATCTCGGATCCCCCTGGACGAGAGCCCACTGCTCGGCCGACAAAACCTCGAGCGTGTTGGTGGGCTGCTTCGTTCCCTGGGTTCCCTGAATGGGCAGGAGTCCATACCAGTTCTATTTCTCGTTGCAGTGTAATATTTGTGAGGATGTTTCTAGCAGTTAGGGATATTCTACCGCGCGAGAAGTTGCGTATGGCAGTCTTGGAATCACTGAGAATGATGTCAGCGTCAGTATTTGCTATGGCCAAGGCTATGGCCGCTTCTCCTGCTTGATCCGCGTACTTGACCGTGACTGAGGCCGCAGAGATGCACTCGCTTCTTCCTGCTATGAATTTGGATGCGCAGATAGCGGAGGCCCCTTGGCTGAAATTATAATCGGCTGCATCGGTGTATACTGCTCCAGGATGATTAAGGTACTTTCTATGCAAAGCCCGCGCTCTGGCTCGTCGTCTGCCATCGTGGAAGCCCGGTAGCATATTTTTGGGGAGTGGTTTGATGACTAGTTTGTCGCGCACTCCTCGTAGTAGAGGGCCCGGTCGGTCAGACATGGGTTCAGCGTTTACGCCTATTCGATCTAGAATCTCCCTTCCCGCTGAAGTGTTGGCCAGTAGCAACATAGCATAGTGGGCGAGTTGGTATTGCATCTTTAAGGAATTAGAGATTAGATTAGATATGTGGTTTATATTTATATGTGGTTTTCCGATTAAAACAGTCAGTTGTAAGTCAGCGCGTGTTCGTGTCTCTTTTTCTTGGTCCTTCGTTTTAGTTGCGCTGTTTCGTTCCTTAAAGATGTTGACCAGTCTTTGGATGTGCATCGCCTTGTGTGCAGTGATGAGTTCTTCTACAGTGTTGTGTACAGGGTGTCGAACCGGTATTTTTTGAGTTCGGTTCGGGTTCGGGTTCACGCCTTTCGGGTTCAGTTCCGGGTTCGGCTCCAGAGGGCCATTCCGTTCCGGTTCGAACCGGTTCGGACCATCTCGAACCGGTTCAAACGGGTTCAGGACAAAAAAAGTTAGAAGCAGATGGGTTTCAGTGATATGCGTTTTCTTTTTTCTTGCACATCGCTATACAAGATAAAAAATGCAAAGATTTGTTTACGAGAACATAACAGTGAGCTAGTTGGTAACAGTTGCTTAAGCAGCGCAGGAAACAGGACAAACCGAAGTCTGGAGACGACACAGACGCCGACTAACAACTGGTTATTACATTCTCGGAAAAGTATATGAAGGAGCAGGACACAGTGAACAATCCAGAAAACAGAAGAGCAAAAATTAAAACTAAAAAACATACTGCGCATGCACATCGTAGTCGAGTCATGACATCTTTTTCAATGAAATTCGAAGACCATATTCCATAGTAGACGGCACTCCCCTATCTCCTTGACCTTATACAGTTGCTACGAAAGCGTGGCTCCTTATCTACGAAATTGATGTATGGTGAAGCAACACGCTCATCTGCATCAGTATAGTCAGAGTGGAAGCTTGGGCGAGTTGGTGATGGTTCACTTGCCACATAGCGCTAAAACGACACGGACACAAGAGAGACACAGGACGGGCGCTAGCGCCCGTCCTGTGTGTCTCCCTGTGTGTCCGTGTCTTTTTAGCGCTATGTGGCAAGTGAATCATCTGCATTCTTCCTGATCATAAAGGCCTCCACTATCTCCCTAAAAATTCGATCAGAGTGATTAAACAGGAGACTTGTCTTTCTAAGTGGGGAAGCAGATGAGCGTGTTTCTACACCATCTATCAGTTTGGTAGTTAAAGAGTCAGGCTTTCTTGGAATTGTGTGAGGTCCAGGAGATAGGGGAGTGCCGTCTACTATCGAAGATACTCTTCGAATTTCGTTGAAAAATACGGCACGACTCGACTGTGATGTGCATGCGCAGTATGGGTTTTAAGTTTTAACCTTTCTGTTTTTTTTTTTGGGGGGGGGGGTTGTTTCCTGTGCCCTGCGCCTTTATATACTTTTTCTAGAATAAAATAACCAGTTGTTAGTCAGCGCTCGTGTCATGTCCTTTCTTCCTTTTGTCGTGTTTACTGCGTTACTTGAGCACGAAAAAATTGTTTAATGCGAGATGTTCTCACTTTACCCATTTTATTTATTGTCCGCAGAAAAAATACGAATTTACGGTAAGAGCCGCAAAATAAAATGAACTCGAAATAAATGAAAATCGGCTGTGTGTATACGCTATAATCCACCTTATGAGGTTTAGGACGAAAAGACGATACATTTTGCATCTACAAGACCCTCCTGCTTGAGCAGTTTGGGAGACCCCATAGCGCGAGTAATAGGTCTCGTACGCAGTGTACTTACGGCCCCGTAAGCACGCCGTGTACTTACGGGGCCCCAAAATTGCCTCCGCAGCGCCCACTACGTTCCCGCGCACTACGGAGAAATGAAACTGTCATGTATCAGCACGTATACATACAGACAGATACCTTTCCGTCACACCGAAACTGACTTGCCAGTCCCCCCTCCTACTACATGGTAAGAAAATGTTCGAGAATCCCTCCACCACCCATCCCCCACCCAACGAGAGCCTCGTGGGTGCACTGGCTCTCCCTAACATAAAGAACTTACCAAACATATTTTATTTAAATCACCTATTCGACATCGCCTTTGTGACTCACGTTATATATCCTGAGCCCCTATAGCTCAGTATCTTCAAAAACCCAGCTGATCGTGGCTTCTCACTATAGTAAAGTAAGAAATTTGTTCGCGATAGAATGTTTGGGACTCTTCCTGGGGCGCTATCAAAGGCAACCTTTGCGTCCACAGAATTTTTTGCGCCCTTGATAGAGTGAAACAGAGGGGTTAATCTGGCGTGCACCATTTGTCCACCAATTTGTTTCAGGCATTTATTTCCAAAGCTACAAACAACCCCTTTCTGGCAGCTATGCTTATTAGGTGAGTAAGTGCTTGCCTGTCTTCTGGACATGTTCGCGAGTGCTGATTCATTCTGTTTTCTCACTCTTAGCTTTTACTGCCTGTATGGCCTCTCCGCAAGGCAGATGACAAATGTTGCGATCGGTCATTACTTCCTCTACCCATACATCTTCAGCCTTACCTAAACTTTCTTGATACTAGTGTATTAAAGAGAAGTCAGCGGATGTACAGTGGAGCCCACTTTAATGGCCACAGATATAACTAACGCTCGCTTATTTCGAGCGGGTGTGGTGCTACCGTGAAAATATGCTTAAGGGCAACGGAAATTCGTCGCAGATACAGCGAACAACTCTGGCCACACCACTCGGTTATAGCGAACGAGGTGGCGTGGTGAACTACCTCGAGGTTGTAGAGGTCGTCCTTCCGCTAAGCACGCAGATGAAATAGCGCCTCTCAACCTTCATTACACCGCCCCGGAAAGAACATGTCAACTCAGAAATGGAATTAAAAGGCGGCACTGCTGTGCGCAGCGCTAACCGGAAAGTCCGGCGTCCGGTAACACTGTAAGTGCTAATGTAAACACGGTAACGATATGCTATAATTCTCTATTGAAATGGTAAGTAACCACCGGCCATACCCGGGTCGATGACCAACGCGTGTGCAATCACTGCCTACGCGTTCGCCGGCTCGGCAAAGCATCCTGAGTAGAAGAAGCGCGATGCGCGTGAGTCAGGGGCATCGTCAAAAGCGAAGCTACTGACCAATCTCGCGGATCAACTAAAAACAGCGATTAGATAATTTTTCAAATCCTTGCTGGCCATCCCGGTCACGTGGTATGCGTAGCCTGCCCAGTCGTCTCAATCTTTGGCGCCGCTGCAATGTGCAGGCATTGTCATATCGCTGACAGTGCAACGGATGCATTCTGCGCCACAAGCGCTGCACTACTTCGTCGCTGCATCAGCCCAGTAACGACAGAAGAAGCTCGAAAACATGCGTGACCAGATGATTGCAGATTTCTGGCAACGCTTCGCTGATCCATAGCCGACAGGATGTTTCCTCGGATAACTGCGTTCCTGCGGGCCACAAAATCGCAGAAGCGCCTGATCTGACGGAGACGTTGAACACCAAGTGCGAGCTCTTCCTACTGCCAGGAATCTCATTTACGAGGCCGACCTGCCACCAGTTGCCATGCACACTTCATCCATGATTAGTTATACCCCGTCCCTAAATTGGATAGTTGGCAGCAAGGTCTCGACGAGGATTAAATGACCGCCCTAGATAGCCTGGAAAGAGCCGCGGCAGGCTCTGCTTTGCACAAGTAGGCACGCATAACGCAGCTTTGTAAGAAATAATTGCCACTTTTAGCGGCCTTAGTATTTTTGGCTGTTGTAAGAAGAATCCACTTGCTACGAACATCAGATATAACCAATGGAACCTGCGGGACCGTTAGGTTCGCTATAAGTGGGCCACAAAAACCTTTTTCACCCTTCAGACATGGACCTTACATGTTTGGACGTACTACCTTCGCGCCGAAGGGGCGTTTGTGTCGTAGTCAGTGCATTTCAACCTGTGCGAGCAACGAGAAACAATTTCAGCAATAAAATGATATTTTTGTCATGATGCTGTATTCTTTTAGAACATACTTAAGCAGTCTCTTAAAAAACCCATTGACATCATACATTTCATTATAACATTTATGTCTGCGATGAAAAACTCTTGAATTCCGAGCGAACTCTTCGTGTTCATAGGACGCAGAACTGCCGCGTTCCACGAGGTCACTGTTCAGACAACAGTGTACTTTAACGCAGGAGGAATATGCTGCGCAAGTTCAACCTCCTGACTGGTTCCCCTTTCATGGCGTGTGCACCGTCTGGAATTTTCACGTGCGGGCGGACGCAGGGAGTTATGGTGACGTGAGGCCTTATGACGAAGTAAGACATGATGTTGGGCTAGTCGGTTCATGGTAAGAGCGAAACAAAATGCGCGAAGACGACGGGACAAAAGAAAGGCACGAATACACACATACAAAGCGCAGACTTCCAACTGACTTTATTTTGTAAAAGCAGGGTGTTTATAAAGGCAATCACAGCAAAATAGGAGACAAGCAGAAGCAACGTGCTAGGTCGAACAAGAGTCGCCAAGGTCGAACAAGAGTCTACTACCCTATAAAAGCGCCCATTCTAAGCTAGTCAAACGTGGCATCATCATGTCTGCATGCCTCTCTGCCCTGCAGAAATCCTGTACCCACACCATGTCATCCAGTTTTCACTGTCAAGTTGAGCGCCTTCTTTCCGCTGGCTATCCCCGTCATCTACTTCTTGGCACCTGCGAAAGCCTGCTTCAAAGGCTAAAATCTACAGATGTAAAAGATAAAGGGTGTTCGGATACCAAGCCACCATTTGTCATGCCGTATTTTCATTGCCTTTCCCATAATATCAAGAAGGTAGCAGAAAGGTATGGGATACGCGTTGTTTTTTCGGCTCCCTGCAAGCTGAAAAAAGTGTGCCCTCTACTGGCTGGAACAAGAAAAGAACCCACCACTTGCAAGAAGAACCACCGGAACAAGTTTACAAAATGTGTTTCCGAAGTTGTTTATGAAATACCTTTGTCATGCGGTCGTTCCTACATAGGCCAGACTGGCCGTTGTTTTAATGAACGCGCTTTAGAGCACAGGCGATCCCTTAGCAGTGGCACCGGCAGCAATCTACCCTTGCACTGTAAGAGCTGCGACACTACAAACTGTTCTCCTTACCTGGAAAAAACAAAGTTCCTTTCAAAGGCCAAAACAAAAACCGAAAGAGAAGTCATCGAGGCCTATTTCATTTCTAAAAGGGGTGATAAGTGTGTTAGCGCCCCTTCTTTATCTCTTTCATGTCAGGAAATCAAGTTCTTAGATGGACACATCCGAACTTTTCATGCGTCGTAATTCACACGTGGTCTTGTTTACCCTGTCATTGCCGTTCGCACGTTGCTTCTGCTTGTCTCCTATTTTGCTGTGATTGCCTTTATAAACACCCTGCTTTTACAAAATAAAGTCAGTTGGAAGTCTGCGCTTTGTATGTGTGTATTCGTGCCTTTCTTTTGTCCCGTCGTCTTCGCGCAGTTTTGTTTCGCTCTTACCTTATGACGAGATCGCTGAATTCGACGCCGTCAAGTAAGGCATGAGGAGGGTCAGAGAGGTTCCAAATATTCCATGCAACAACCATAAATAGAAGCCTAGAAGATAGCCGAGTAGCCTAAAGCATCTGCAAACAGAGTTTTCTGTTGCGCCGCCATTAGTACGAATCCCACTCGGAGTCAGAGGTAAGACTATACATACTATTTTAGTTTGTTTTTTACTGCGTTAGCAGTATAGCCTGCTTTCCCAAAAATAACCGCGCTGCGTGCGTGAAACCTCCATCCTTGATGCACCCTCCGGTGGACGACACATCAGGGCATTCACTGGTAAAAATCCACCTTCAAAAACTTTCCCCCATATCCTCACCCCCATCACCCACCTGTACCCGATATAGCCGAGGCAGATTGTTGTGAAGGCTCAACGTATTCAATCGCCCAAGCGTTCTAAAAAAAAAAAACACTAACAATCATAAGCCTGTCGCGTCAGACACTAAGAACGGGAAATATGACTGCGAAAATTAGATATAAGTCGCCAGACAGAGAATTCAAGATCGAGCAATGCGAGAACAGCGGATGGAGCCGCGCGCTGGCGACTGGCAGAAATGTTTTCTTAGAAGCAGAACAATTTCAGCGAATCGGCATAACGAAATCACTTCATCGTAGTTACATTGCATCGCAGTAGCATATTTTTGGGCGTAATCACTATCGCATGTCAGCGAGCACATGTATTTCCGCATTGCCTTTTTGTGTAATCGGTATTTAATTTTTTCCTTTTTAGTACATCTCCACCGTAGCCAGGAACCCGCCTTTCGTTGCTTATTTCCGTCGCGCGCAAACAAGAATATGCGGATTCTAAAAAAAGAAGCTGCACCAATTTATACATCCTTCTTTTGGTAATACTAGTAGTATAACCTGTCGAGTAGATATTGGGACCATATGTCAGACGGTGTAGTGGAGGGCTCCAGATTAACGGAGACCAGCTGGGGATTTTCGACGCGCGACAGAGCACGCTGGTTTTTGAATTTTCGGAATCAGCAGCCGAGCTCCACAGCCATTGAGCCATTTTTTTCTTTATTGGCCTACAGGCTCATCGTGAGGGGTTTTATTTAGAACTTGCTGTCTAAGACAATGAACGCCTACAAAAGTAAATGTTGCACTACCCACTGCGGTTGCTCAGTGGTTAGGGCGCTCGGTTACTTATTTGATGTACCCTGGTTCGAACTCGTCCCCGGCGGCCACGTTTCGATGGAGGCAAAACGCAAAAGGCACCGTATGCTGCGCGACGTCAGTGCAAGTTAAGGGGCAACTGCGCCACCTTTTTAGGAATTCGCGATACTCAAGGATTTAAATCTATACAGGCTGTAGGTAAATGATAATAAGTTTTTTGCACTACCATTTAAAATCGTGACGTAATCGACGATTAAACTTTGCACTTCTTCTCAAAGCAACAAAGGAGTGCGGGGAAGTTCAGTGTGATGTCACGGAAGGTATGATTTTAAATTACTGCTGCCGTCAACCACGCCCTGCCGCGCCTTGTTGGACGCTTCCAAACAACGTTCGGCGGGCTTTGACTTCGGTTCCGGTTTTTTTTCCTTCAAAGCAGGCGTTTATGCGTTGAAAATGTACGGATACGTTCGATGACGTCATCATGCGTCCCCCACTTAGCGTTGTGCGCTGCGGAGAAGTTTGAAGGCCGTCGCAACTTTAATTGGTGATTACGTTACCGTTACAAATGCTAGGCCAAAAGGACTTCGCATACTTTACCTGGAAGTCTCCTTTCAAATGACGCCATAGATATTAGAATACATGGATCACCGTGTGGCATTCGCCTGCTGCCACTAAATAATTTAGAAAATAATTTTTTCTCCCATGCTCTGTCGGTTTCATCAACCGAATGATGGCTTTGACGTGAGTTCAACATTAGGTCACGTGAGGCACGGGAAAACTAATACAAACGCTGATACGTTGTTTTGACCTATAATTACAACGAACGACGTATCAGCAGTTATATCGCCGTTTATAGCACCTCACGTGACCTAATTTCCGCTACACGTCACAGCCATTGTTATGTTGGTCAAACCGAAACAGGATCAAGAAGAAATTCAAGCATAAATTATTTATTATGTGTTGGTGAATACCACGCGATGCTCCATGTACACCAACGTCTAACGCATCGTTTGAAAGAAGAAAGCACGCAAGAAAAAGTTTCGTGTCTATAGTACTTTACTGAGTTAGAGCAGTCCTAACACTTTGATTAAAGATTTACGCAAATATGTAAAAGGGAGGAGTAATAACTCAAGATTTCACATAAACCTGACGTACAAGTGTTTAGAATTGGCGGCAGTACATTAGAGAAGCGTCAGTTAGGCTTCTTCCCAGGCACGAGACCTCCTGTAAGTTTGCTGTCGCCGCAAATACTGGTTACGATTTTCGCACTTCCCAGCGCAGACAGCTCCGGGTGGGTAAGTCTATGCGATAGATCATATCATTTTGTCGGAAAACAAGACGTATGCCGGGATGCAAAAAAAGTCGGGCTGAACCGGGTCCCGAACCGGTTCGGAACGGTTCCTTTGAATCGTTCCGGTTCGGGTTCAGTTCCAAGATGGCGAAAAAATTATGGGTTCGGTTCGGTTCCGGTTCCCGGCGAAAAATCGGGTTCGGTTTCGGGTTCGGATTCAGTTCCGGTTCGACACCCTGGTTGTGTATACCCAAGGATAAAATCTGTCCGTGGGTGTCTTTCTAAAGAAGCCCTAGACCAGCTTTATATGCCTGTCTGAGTAACCTGTTTAATCTGTCGATGTCCACCTTAAATAGTTTGAGGTATGGTAGAGAGTAGGTGAATCTGCTAATGACGAATGCATGTATAAGGGGACAGATGTCGGCCTCCTTCATACCTCTCTTCTTAGCAGTGATTCTGCGAATGAGCCTGACTATCTGGTTGGGAGGAAGTGGGAGTGAAAGTAGAAAGAGAGACCGTAATGAAGAAAATGAAAATTGTATTTGAGGAAAGGTTGGTTTATTATGTTTATTGGTGTTTAACGTCCCAAAGCAACCCAGGCTATGAGGGACGCCGTTGGGCTCCGGAAATTTCGACCACCTGGGGTTCTTTAACGTGCACATTTGAGGAAAGGAAATTACGCAGTAACTGTCTCTCATATCTCGGTGACACCCGTTTGATGACGTCAGAGATTACCTAATTAAATCATCAGTAGCATTGCTTAACTACAGCGAAGCCTAAGCGTGCAGTCATGGCCCGTAGCTCGCTAATTAATGACGCGTTAATTCTCTGTCATCTCGGTGGACACCCGAACCGCACCGTATAGAAAAGGAGGAAGTGGGAGTCAAAGAAGAAAGAGGGGGCGTAATGAAGGAAATGAATTTGAGGAAAGAAAATTACGCAGTAACTGTCTCGCATATCTCGGTGGACACCCGTCATCCGTTTGTAGAGAAAGTGAGAGTGAAATAAGAAACAGAGAGAGAGGCTTTAATGAAAAAAAAAATGAAATGAAATTACGCAGTAACTGGGAATCCACGTCCACGGAAGATGATGACGAAGGAACGCCCATCGAAATGCAGCGGAGGAAGGCTAACTTTACAGTTCGACTCAGCGAGTTCCACTCAGCTAGCTGCAGCTATCGCGTCTTTCCAGGTTTATAACCAGAACTAAATCACAGCAGTATTTTTATACTTTTCTAATTTGGCCTTGGGCGCTCCTTTTACTAATTTCCGCACACCTTAAATTAGGAGGAATGAGGTCTCAGCACTGTTCATCCAATCAAAACGCCGTGTTTGTTTCGGCTATGTTGCTCAATTACCCTCGCAGATTTTCCTAGAGAGAGAGAGAGAGAAAATTTTATTTACAAAGGAATACGGGGCACGCCCCAGGGTACCAGCACGACCCCACTGCACTCAAGTGTTTATGTTCCTGAGGTCCATAACACTGGCAGCACGGCCGGTGGCGATGGTCTGCACGGCCGGGTCCTCCGAGCGCAGCATGGTCTCCCAGTCCTCCCAGGTCTTGAGGTTCTCTAGGTCCCGCGGGGGAGGGTCCGCCGGGCAGAGGGAAAGGATGTGGAGGGAAGAAGCGAAGGGTTCTGGGCATAGGGCGCAAGCAGGAGTGGGGAAGGAGGTATGATAGTGGGTTAGGGTAAGGGGCGAGGGGAGAGTATGTATCTGTAGTCCGCGCCAGAGTGTTGCGTGTTTGTTATCTAGGGAGGGGTGGGGCCGGGGGTAGAGCTGGCGAGAGGCTTTGTATGCCTGGGTCAGCTCACTGAATGAGTGCATGCGATCCTTCGTGAATCCCCGATCCGAGGCCACCTGAGCCCGGTTTAAAGAACCTCGGGATAAAAGGTTGGCGGCCTCGTTTCCGGGATTCCCGGAGTGCTCAGGCACCCATATCAGCTCCACATGGCGGGGCGGGGGTGCATCGGGCGAGTCCAGTATGCCAAAAGCAGGGACATGAACTCGGCCTCGAGCAAAATTTAGAATCGCAGTTTTAGAGTCAGTTAAAATATACCGGGCTTCCGTGCGGGTTCTAGCAAGTGCAATGGCGGCTTCCTCTGCAGCCTCTGGGGACGTGTCTGGAGGAAGAGGTAGTGTGAGGAGGGTGGATGAAGAGGAGTCCACCGCAGCTGCTGTCGCTTCATCACCCGTGCAGGCAGCGTCCACCCATATGGCGTCCGGCTGGGGGCCGTACGCTCGATGCAGTGCCTTCGCACGGGCTCTGCGGCGCTGCTCATGGTGGGACAGGTGCATATTCCTCGGGAGCGGCCTGATGAGGAGCTCCTGGTGAAGGGGTCGTGGGATGGCGAGGAGGGTTGGGTCGTTGGCCGGTATTCTGATTCCGAGGGAGTCCAGGATATACCGACCTGTGGAAGTTTTTGTGAGCCTGATGTATTGGGCCTGTCGGTGGGCCTCCACCAGTTCCCCGATCGTGTTGTGGAGGCCCAGGCCTAGTAATCTGTCTGTGGGTGTGTTGAGGGGAAGATGAAGTGCTACCTTGAATGCCTTGCGAATCAAAGCATCCAAAGCGTTTATGTCATGTTTGGATAGTTGTAAGTATGGGGTAGTGTACAGTACACGGCTGAGGACAAAGGCATGAATGAGGCGACATAGGTCGCGCTCCTTCATGCCTCTATGATGTCCCGAAACTCTGCGGATGAGGTGCGATATCGCGCCTGCAACCTGCTTGAGTTTCTTGAGGGTAGTGGCGTTTTTGCCATCGTTCTGGATGTGCAGGCCCAATACACGGAGGTTGCCAACCTCAGGTACCGGGTAACCATTCAATTCAATGGCAATGGGGGAGCGGGGACAGCGGCGGTTCTTAGGCCGGATGAGGAGCAGTTCGGACTTCTCTGGGGAGCAAGACAGTCCGATGGTCCGTGCGTAATTTTGGGTGAGGGTGGCTGCTTCCTGTAAGGTGTTCTCTATGTCGCCGTCACTGCCGTGGGTGGTCCACAGGGTGATATCGTCGGCATAAAGAGTGTGCTTGAGGTGGGGAATAGTTGCCAATTTCCGGGCGAGCGGTATGAGGGTTATGTTAAAGAGAAAGGGGAAAGGACGGACCCTTGAGGGGTGCCGACACTCTGAAGTGTGTAGGAGGGGGAAGACAGAGGGCCGAAGTGTATCTCAGCCGTGCGGTCAGTCAGGAATGCTTGAATGTAGGCATACGTGCGCACACCCACATTCAATGGGGATAGAGCAGTCATGATCGCCTGATGTTCAATGCGATCAAAAGCTTTGGAGAGATCCAAAGCTAAGACTGCCTTGGTGTGACCTGGAAGAAGCGGGTCAAAAAGGTCGTGTGTGAGTTGCAGCATGGCATCCTGTGCGGATAGATGAGGGCGAAATCCCACCATGGTATGCGGGTAGAGATTGTTGTCCGCCATGTGACTTGTGAGTCTCGCTAACACAACATGCTCGAGGAGCTTCCCTAGGCATGAGGTTAGCGAAATCGGGCGAAGGTTTTGAATGGTGAGTGGTTTGTTGGGTTTTGGTATAAATATTACCTTCGCGTGGCGCCAGGACTGCGGGAGGTTACCCTCCCTCCAGCACTGGTTGAAGTATTTCGTAATGTGGGTGATCGATCGGTCATCCAGATTACGGAGCATGGAGTTTGTGATTTGGTCTGCACCAGGTGCGGAGTTGGCGCGGAGAATTAGGAGGGCCGCTCTGACTTCCGTCTGCGTGATGTCGGTGTCGAGTGTGGGATTTGGTTGTCCTGTGTAGTGGGGTAGAGGTGTGGGGCCGCCTGGAGATGTGTACATGGTTTGAAGTGTGTCTAAAGGGGTGTCGGGATCGTCAATGTGTTCATGTGTGAGGCGTGTCACGTGGTGCTGTGCTGCTGATTTGGTGCGTGTGGGGTCAATGAGGTGTCGGAGGAGTTGCCATGCACGTTTGCTGGACAGCTTTCCGGCGATGCCGTCACATATCTGTCCCCAGTTGGAACGACAGAGCTCCTCAGAGTGCTGTTGGATTTGTGTCTGCAGCGCGGCCAGCCGCTTTTTAAGCGTTCTGTTGTGTTTGTTGCCTTTCCAGCGTTCCAGGATGCTGTGATAAGCCTCCCAGAGGTGGGCTAGGCGTGTGTCAAGGGTCGGTGTTTCGGTTGTAGTTTCAATGTGTCGCGTGTTGTGGTGAACGTCATGCTTGAGTGATTGCACCCATGCATCGATGTCTGCGATGGGAGTGTCTGGGAGGGCGGTGCGTGCAGCGCGAAAGGCATCCCAGTTAATGAGTTCGTGTGTCATATTTGCGTGACGGGGTGGTTTGTATGGAACAGGGATTTGTATAATGTAATGATCACTGCCCAGTGTATGTTGTGTTCTGTTCCAGGTAACGCCGCGGATACAGCGGCTCAGCGTCAGGTCCGGACTGGTGTCCATGCTGACACTGTTGCCGATCCGCGTAGGCGTCTGAAACGTGTTGTGCACAGTGAGTTGGAGGTTCTGCAGGAGCAGCCAGAGCCTGCGACCTCGATGTGTCGTGGTTGTGTATCCCCAGTCAGTATGCTGACTGTTGAAGTCCCCACCGATGAGTAGGGGATGTTTCCCTGCTAGATGGTGTAGCTTTCGCAGAAGTGATTCTAGCGGGGCCATCGGCAGGGACGGGGGGTGGTATATGTTTGCCATAAATATAGAAGGAAGTGAATGTGTGTGATGTATAATTTCCGTGATCACGCAGGGCGTCTCAGACGTAATGTGATGAGTTTTGTAGGTGAGGCTGCGGTGGATGAGTGTGGACGCCCTGGGTGTGTTAGTGGTATCCGAGTGTGTAGATGTGTAGCTGGGGAGGGTTGCTCGGTGTGCAGCCTCCTGGAGAAGTATGTGGGGCGTGGGTGTGATGGTGGGAAGGAGAAGCTGCAGAGGTGCGCGCTTTGCCCGGAAGCCGCGGCAGTTCCAAGTTATAATGGGGAGATAATTAGTGTTCCCCCCCGCCACCCGCCATATTAGATGGTGGGGGGATTGAGGAGGGTAGTAAGACGGGTGTCAATTGGTATGTGTGGCTCAGGAAAGGTGTTTTGTGCTTGCGGAGGTAGGATGGGGGGAGTGGAGGGGGTTTGAAGTTGGGTGATGTGGTGGTGGAAAACATTTATTTACACATGCACTACTGGAGGTATTGCATGAGCTGACCCAGAGGGGGCCAGCCCTTACAAGTACTAGGTGGAGGTCCCTAGTTCGGGACCCCAGTGGCGTCGGCCGCCGCCCGGGCTCGCGCGACCAAGGCCCGTTGGGCCTGCAGGTCAGAGCAGCCGAGCAGGGTCGCCTCCCAGTCCTCCCGAGTTGGGTTGGGGTGAGGGGGGATAGCAGGGTTGGAGGGGCAGGCCCACACCATGTGGTAAATGTCCGAAGACTTCTCCGCACAGTGCGGACAGCTGCCCGAGAAAGAAGGGTCGAAGTGTTTGAGAGCTGCCGGGCACAGCAAAGTATTGGTATACAGGCGAAGCAAAAGCCGCTCCTCCGCCTTTGAGAGACCTTTACACGGGCGGGGATAAAGACCATGGCCAGATTGATAATGTAAAACAATGTCTTTAAAGGAGTAAGCGGGAGTGAATTCGAGTTCCTGATCGTCGGGGTCGGAGGGGAATGTCCGGTGAGAGAGCGCGCGGGCGGCGGCGTCAGCTGCCTCATTTTCCTCAAGGCCCATGTGAGCAGGAGCCCAAACGATACGCCGGTGCGCGGGGTCCCCGGTGTAGACGCTGTTTTGGAGAATGCGGTAGGCTAGATATGGTACCCAGCCCTGCTCGACGTTCCGACATGCCCCTCGCGAGTCGGAAATAATTGTTTTTGAATTGGAATCAGATGCAGCCAACGCAATGGCGACCTCCTCCGCGTGTGTTATGTCACGGGCTCGGAAAGTAAGGCCGTTCACTGTTTTGGATTGGTGGATGACTGCGGCCGTGTACCATCCCCCGTGGTGGGGGCCGGAGGCATCCACGTAGAATACGCCGGGTTTCGATCCATAGTGGCGGGCCAGGGCTTCCGCCCGCGCCAGGCGCCGGCCATTATGGTCTTCACGGTTCATGTTCGCGGGAAGAGGGCGCACGTGGAGGGCGCATCTCCACTGGGATGGAATACGTACGCGCTCTTCCATAAGAGTGGTGTGTTGGATGTGCAGTCGGGCAAGCAGGCGGCGACCCGACGATGTCTTTGAGAGACGTGTGTATTGGTTGGTCAAGTGGGCTTCCCGGAGCTCCCGAAATGTGTTCACCATGCCCAGCCCCAGGAGGCGCTTGTTGGAGGTGTTCACGGGGAGGCCCAGAGCTCGCTTAAGAATTTTGCGGAGGATGACTTCGAGTGAATCCTCGTCTTGCTTCCGCAGGTGGAGGTATGGAGTCGAATATAGAATTCGGCTGGTTACAAATGCATGCGCCAGCCGCAAGGCGTCCTTACATCGTAACCCCCCGCGCTTGTTAGAAACCCGGCGGACCAAGCGGCCCACCTGGTCCCCCACCTAACGGAGTTTGGCCAATGTTGTTTCTGACCGTCTGTTTTGATGTATGAAGAGCCCCAGTACCCGGACTTCGATATTTTCAGGAATTGGACCTGTCTCAAGAGACAATGAAATTTTGGCTGTGCACTTTGGTGAGGGGCGTATGTGCACAAATTCAGACTTTTGGGTGGAGCATTGGAGGCCGCAGCGGCGAGCATAACGGTCCACTATGGTCGCCGCCTCCTGCAGGTTGGCCTCAATGTCTCCAAGGGAACCCTGTGTAGCCCACAGGGTGATGTCATCGGCGTACAGCGCATGCTGCACACCGGCGACAGCGCCCAGCTGGGCCGGTAGGCGCATCATAGCCAAATTGAACAACAGGGGAGACAGCACCGCGCCCTGGGGTGTACCCCTGGTTCCTAAATGAAAAGGGCCATGTTGTTTATCCTGGACTCGAATGTAAGATTGTCTGTCGGTTAAAAATTGCCGAATGTATTGAAAGGCGTTTTTGCCGCAGTTAGTTTGAGAGAGGTGGGTGAGAATGATCTTGTGGGTAACGTTGTCGAATGCACCCTTCAAATCCAAGGCGAGTACGACCTTGTCATTGTGAGGGCATTCGACGGGGTCGAGGACATCCCGATTTAGTTGTAGCAGGACATCCTGTGCAGATCTTTGTGGGCGAAACCCGAACATGGTGTCTGCGAAAAGGTGTTTGGATTCCATGAACTCGGACAACCTGTCACGTACCATCGTCTCCATGAGTTTGCCCACACAGGAAGTCAGAGAGATGGGGCGTAGGTTGTCCGTATTGATGGCCTTGCCAGCTTTAGGAATGAAGGTGACCAGGGCGGTCTTCCACTCGATGGGGAGTGGCACTTCCCCAAGCCAGATTGAGTTAATGTAATTCAATAAAGACAGGTATGCCAGGTCGGGGAGGTTGGCTAACAATTTGACTGTAATTTTGTCCCGACGCGGAGCGGTGCCGCGTTTCATTTTTGCCAGGGCCGCCCTCAGGTCGTGGAGCTGGAACGGTTGATCCAGCTCAACGTTCTCAGAACCTGCATAAGAGTACGCCGGCCCGCGGGGGTCCTGTGTGGTGCACAAGTACTGGTCCCGGAGCTTGTGCGCCAATTGAGTTGTGTTGCCCTGAAAGCTGTGTATTGCTCTTTGGAGGTGTTTTTGAGTTTCCATGCGTGTTTGCGTTGGGTCAATTAGGGCGCGAAAGAGCCGCCACGTGTTCCGGCTGGACATTTGCCGCGCGGCCGTATTGCATCGGGCCACCCAGTTGGAGTCGGCGAGTTGGGCCGCATACTCAGCCGCTCGTTGAGTGAGCTCGGCGATGCGAGCTTTAAGTTTTCGGTTGTGCTTTTGCCGGCGCCACCGACGGACGAGGCAATGCCGGGCCTCCCAGAGGTGGAGCAGGTGGTTGTCCACATCCGAGACCACTTCTGAGAGTTGAATTTGAGTTTCGGAGGAGCGAAGGCAAGAGACCAAATGTTGTGACCAAGACTGGTAGCCTTGCTCATGTATGGGTGTGGTAGTGTTATAATTTTGCCTGAACTTGGTCCAATCTGGGAGTCGGGCTTGCGTTGTTGGTCGTGCGAAAGGATGGGTCCTAATCATTGTGTTCAGGAGGCAGTGGTCGCTGCCGAGGGTTTCCTCGGTGTTGACCCAGTCTGCATACTGAATGTTGCGGGTGAAGGTCAAGTCCGGACAGGTATCCCTAGTCACGGAGTTGCCGATACGAGTTGGGTGGACTGGGTCAGTGTGAAGAGAGGCCCAGCGTTGACGCGAGCTCCGCCAACTTGCGTCCCCGCTTCTCTTCACGACAGTAACCCCACATCCGAGCGGGAGCGTTGAAATCGCCCACAATCAGGAGGGGGTTCCGACCCGCAACTCTCAGTGCGCGGCTAAAGAGGTCCGCGAATGATACATTCGGCAATTTCGGATTGCAGTATACATTGAGTATGTGTAGCGGTGCATCCTGCTTGCGCAGTGGGAGGAGGGTCACCATTACATATGAGTATTCAAGTTGTATGTCTAAGTCGACCTGGTTGGCTGTATAATTTCTATGGACTAATAGACAAGACGAGGGGTCCTGCTGGAACGTCGTATAATTTGTTAGTGCGGCGCCTTTCCCTGGCTCTTGGAGGGCAACCACGGCTGGCAAATGCTCAAAGGTTGAAAGGAAAAGTCGGAGGTCGGCCCGCTTGGAACGGGACCGGAGCCCCCGACAGTTCCACTGAGTAATCGTAATGGGGGAAGCCGATTGGAAAGGGGGCAGCGCCTACACCGGGGGTGTCCCGCCATGCTCAGATTTAGAGGTGAGAGGTGGAAGTGAGGCTGCCCCCGAGCCAGATACCAGGGGCTGAAGCTCAGCACCTAGAGGGGGGCAGCTGTCTTCGTCATCGTCAAGGTCATTTACTCGGCGGGACAATCTGGAGGGCCGACCAGATACGTCCTTAAGAGGACCGGCTCTGCGAGAAAGGCGGGTGTTAGTCGCGACGTGTTGAGCGATCATAGAGGGGATAGCCTCCATGACTCTAGCGATGAGGCGTTCCATCGCTGTCTCCAACAGGGAGTCAAATTTGGAATTTAGACGGGCTTCGAGTTCGGCAAGGGAAGGTTCCAGAGCCGGCGTCGCCGCCGTCTCGCTCTCCATAGCGTCCGTGTCGGAGTTACTAGGGGGAGGGGGAGTTGTTTTAGCCTCTAAGGCTTCAATTTTGGCAAGTAGCATCTCGTTTTGTGCCCGGAGAGAAGCTACAATGTTGTGGAGCTCAGCGTCAGCCAGCCGAGCGAGGGGGAGGGGAGAGGAGGTGGGAGGAGGAGGCAACCCTGCCTGAACCGCTCACCTGTTTGCCATTTTTGACGGCGTTGGCCCAGGAGCCGGTCCCGCCATTGTTGTCTTGGGAGCGGGCTTGCTTCTCCTGGCCGCCGTGTGGGGGCGTTGGTGGCACTTGACAGCTCTTGGCGTCCTTCCCGCTGGTAGGCGTCTGCCGTTTTGAAGCATCGCTGCCGATGCTGCTTGGGCGACGTGGCTGCCTGCCCGTCCCGCTGGATTTCCCGCCCTTAGGGGCGGCTGGCTTGGTATGGCGATATTTTGCAGTGCAGTCCCGCGAGTTCGTGGCATGGCCACCGCCACAAACCGCACATTTTGGCTGACACTCGTGAGGGGTCCGCACCCCCTCTTTTACGGGTGCCTGCTGTCCACACAGGCCACACGTGTCTTGGGTTGGGTTGGGGCACCCGAGTCCACCCGATGGCCGACAGTTCCACACAAGCTGCAGGCCGGAATAGTGCGGAAATATGGCTGCACTGTGACAATCTCGGAGTTGTAGTGCACGTATCGAGGCCTCACCGTGCCGGCAAAGGTAAGCCTGGCCTTGTTTGAGGAGCCGAACTTGCGGATATCTAGTAAAGTGCCGCTCCTCCACTGCACGCAAGGTTGGAGAGACTCAGACGTCTCTTGGTTGGCCACCGTAATGACCCCATAGCAGACGTCCTCTTGATGTTCTTTCAGATGGCCGGCGAGAGGCACATCTCCTTTGGTCGATTTGATGGAAAACTCGCCTAGCAGACGGTCTGCGACGTGAGCGTTCCGGGTGGTAGCTAGGATCAAATTTTACTCCTTGCATTGGAGGAGGCTCAACTCGGCCGCGTTAGGCGCCCCGAGGAAAGCGCCGAACGCTGCACCGAGTTCGCCGTATTCAAAGGCGTCCCGGATGGCCAGTGATTTCTGGGGCTTGATGACGATGACAAAGTCGTCTTGGTTGAATTTTGGTAGAGGCTTGGGCCTCCATTTGGTCACGGGTTTGCGGCCAGCTTGGCGGGTAGCAGCAGCCTTGCCGGTGGTTGGCGTGGCGTTCGCCTCTACCTTGGTCTCTCGTCTGGAACGGCGCTCAAGTAGACGGAGGAGAGATGCATTGCGGATCGGGTCCGCGGGCGCCGATTTGGGTTCCACAGTGACGGGAACGGTCGACCAAGACATGGCGTCCGGGTCATAGCCGCGTTGCAGAAGCGTTTCTGCCATCTTGCCGAAAGCGGCTCCCTTGCAGCCGAACGCCGGCGCAGCTGTTAGGCTTAGCGTCGGCGCCGGAGGCGGGTAGGAAAAACCGCTCTAAAATTTGTAAAAGTGGGCCCACCTAGATGAAATTGGTGTCCACAGATGCCGATGAACTTGCCAAATCCAATGGGAGCAAAATTAATGGGGTCCGATGACTTGAGCCGTGGCTCCTGCCAAAAAATGACGGAGCCGAAGCGCCGCACGTCTGGCAAACGCCGGCTGCGACCGCGGCCGCAATACAGAAGCGCCGAAGTTGGGTGAAGCGATGGGTAAGATTATGTTCCAAGAGCTCCATCATCTTGGTAAGCATAGCGTCCATGCGCTGCTCAAGTTTTTCGGTGAGGGTGGCGGCAAGGTGATTGAATCTGGCCTCGAGGCGGGCGTCTAGCTCTTTTAGTTTATGGTCAAATTTTGCTTCGAGTGCTGCTAATTTAGCGTCTATTTCTGGGGGCACGGGAGGGGGTGTGGCGTCTGTGGTGCGCTGTTTCTTTGCAGGAGGGGTGCTCGAATTGTCTGTGGATGATGAGCTCGAATTAATGACAGGGGGTGCGGGTTGAGGGGGCATGGAGGGGGCGGGGGTGCTTAGGAGAGAGGAAAGGCGGCTTACCTCGTCACGCAAGGCCTTGAGTTCCTGGTCTCTCGGGTCTGCCTGGGAGGACTGAGGTGGTGGCGGCTGACGGGTGGTTTTGCCGGAAACACGGTCTGCCCAGGTGAGACGCGCGGCGTTCTTGCTGCCATTCTGCCGGCTTGTAGAAGGCGACCGGGAAGCCGTCGAGCTGCGTCTGCTGGCTGTGCCTGGTTGATCGCAGCGGGAAAGCCGCGATGTATCCGGAGGAGAGAGAGCGTTCTAGCGGCCCCGTCCTTTGCAGTTCCCGGTGCCGGTCATATGAGGGCCTCCGCAGAGAATGCAGCTGGGGGTGCATGAGGGCACATCTTCCTTTGGGTGGGACTGCCCACAGCGGGGGCACTTATGGGATCTCGGGTGGACACACACGTCTGCCCGGTGACCAGGGACGCGGCAGTTAGTGCAGGCGTCTATATGCCCTTGATAGGGTGTGCACCTGTGGAGGGCTCCTCCATAAAGAACGGCGCGTGGGACAGGTCCAGCTCGGAAAGTGATTAGGATGGAACGCGTGGAGCCCATTCGGCGGGCGTCCACGATGAGGGCGTCTGGGTTGCCGGTGATCAGGTCTTGCAGGAGCTCTGTCGGGGTCTCATTCCAATAAGCATTGGAGATGACTCCGCGTACCGCTCCATCCGGCGGGGCTATGTAAGCTGCGACGGCGAAGTCCTTGCCTTGGTTTTTGATGCTGGTTACGCTAACCAGGGTAAGCGCGTCAGCTTTTATGGGCGTGCTTACGGTGCACGTATTGTTTACGGGGTGTACCCTGATTTGGGTACGCGTTGGTTCGTGTAGCTGGGACGCCGCTTGAAGGATGGCTTCCCGTAGTTGTCGGGGTGGAAGCAGGTCCAGCTGCAGCCCGCCTCGTGATCTGAACACGACCTTGTAGTCTGCAGCAGGAAGCGGCGGCTGCTGCCGCGAACGCTGCGCAGCTGTGCGTGTTGCTTGTAGGTGCGCTGACTTGTCAAGGCGCGCATACTTGGGGGCACCGGTAGCAGAGGCTGCGGCCTCCTGGCTTCGGGATGGTGAAAGGACGTCCTTGGAGCGGGCAGGCACACTAAGAATGTGCGTCCAGTCCCTTGGGTCGTAGTCGTGGGGGTTAAGAACCTCTCCCTGCACCTGCACCTCCATGATGGTGTTGGTGGCGGAAGCGTCCGACGCAGTAGGCCTAGCTCCCAGCGGAGCGAGGCCTAGCTCAGGCGAAGAGGTCACAAAGAAAGGGCCGTGGGTGCCCGAAAAATGGCTTAGTCGGGCCAAAAATTGATGGCGTGCGGCACTCACATTCGTAGATAAGTGGATGGTGAAATTTGGGCCGATGATGCTGGCGATTGGCGAATTCCGCTGTCTTTGTGCGGAGCCGATGTGGGGTGCGTCTGTACTACTCGGCCCCCTAGCGGCCAATCCCTTTTCCTAGATCGAAACCTGTATTTCTATACTGGCTATCTAGCGCTGGTTCGTTGCGTTCGCCCGTTCGGGAACGGTGCATGGCGAACGGGCGCAAACAGGGGCACTGTGCAGTTCGGTTCCGCGAAGCTCTCAAACTATCGCGTAGCGTATATCCACGGCCTTTCCACATCTTCGTAAGAACATATTCGGAAGTCACCCACGATATTTCCACTGCTGCGCCGGGGCGTAAGCGCGGGTGACTTACGAGGCCCGTAATGGCGCCGTGTTCCAAGCGCGCCTGTGGCGCCATCTGGTCTCAAACGGCCAATCTGATGCTGGGTTGGGTTTTGGAGTCTGTGGGGTCTATAGGAGGTGACGTAGCAGGCCCCATCTCTTGGAGAGGCTCATGCTCCTTTCCATTCTGTCGCACCTATTTTGTTCGCACAAGTTGATCGCATAAGTTTCGATTTATTTGTTGTATCTACCTTGCTCCCAGAGAAGTCCGAACTCTTCACAGTAAAAAATTTTACACCCCTAAGGGTGCTAAAAAGGTGCTCCGGCAATGTGCACCCTTTGGTGCACCTTTATAACACCCTTATTTTGCCCTATACACCCTTCATCACTGTCTGAAAGGGTGCTATTCCTCCAAGCACCCTTCATTTTGTGTAGGGTGTAGAAAGGGTGTAAGGAGGCTACTTTTAATGACCATATATTTAAGTATATACTGCCTTTCAAGGCTCGTGTGTACCAGAGATACAACTAAAAAAGTGGTAGCCACGCATAAAGATTCGCCATTTAACATTACTTCGAACAGATGCGCATATCTTTACATCTAGTTGGCAAAAAACTGCCAACTAAACACAAGTGTTTTCCGCAAGCGGTTTTTAGGATTGTGTAGCACATATGCGCACTACCAGTCTGCCAGAATCACTTACGCTGAACAACACATAGAACAATTTGCTCTTGATTACATCTCTTCAGTGCTCTGTCATATTTAAGTGCCTTGCATTTATCTTCTGGCATTATTGTAAAAAGCAATATAATCTGAGGACCTCATCTAACACTATAGATGAAAATGGGTGAAATCTAGTTCGATAAAAAATGATTTTAATCACCAGAAAAGTGAAGCATAAAAAGTGGAAACAAGACCAAATGCAGCATATTACACTGCAAGCATTCACAGAAAAATTAACACTTTGTAATTGAGGAACATGTGATAATGAAAAAAGTTCAGTAAGTGCAATGCATGTGTAGAAGCATGCAGCAAGCAATTTAGAATGTCATATGATTAAAGGCTAAAAATTGCTTTGTCCTGGACCTGCAAGCATGCTTTTGTGACGCAAGCTCGGAAAGTTTTTGTTTCTGTATAGGTATCAAAAATGATCTCATGTGGTTCCGTGAGAAACATTCTTTATAATCACCCATTTATGCAATCCAGTAAGCAGGATGTTGCTGCAAGCCGACTTGGGAGTAAGATGCGGATGATGTCTGATTAATGTTCTTGCCTTGGGAAGCAACAGCAGCGCAAGCTGTTGTTGCTTCGTTAATCCGCGCGTTTATACCAGTGGTAATTGCTGGCAAGCGCTGAAATTTCTTCGGGCACCGAGACGGCAGAATACCCAATTATAATACCAAAAATAAAATAAAAAGTAAGAAAAAAACTTTTTCACATCGAAACCGAAACAGAAACTGCTTGTCGCCGCCAGGTGGCTGCCGGTAGCTGTTTTTCTGTATAACCCTCATGGCGGTTCGGACGCTGTGACACGCTTCGACGTTTGTTAAAATTCGCTACTTAGATTGTGAGCCGTTGTGAAATGTGTTGTGGTTTGCGTGTGTTTCTTCTTGCACAAGGGTGCACAATCGCGTAGTGCTGTCGACATACCCTAGTCGAGGCAAAGGGTCATTTTTCTGGTCTCTAACTTTTCAGTCTGAGCGCTTTGTGTAGTGCAGGATGGGTGTCCAGGCACAAAGATGCGTGGAGTGTCGCGGTTGAAAGGTTCGAAATGAGGCCTGGAATATTTTCTTCTGTGTGACTACGTGGTAGAGTGTGCCGACTACGCAGCACTCGTGCTGAACTCGCACTGGTTGGTGTAGTGCCCGTGACACGAAGGCTAACAGCGTTCTGCACGACCACGCAATCGTCTGAAAAGGTAAGCAGTACTCTTGTGCATTATCCGAAGCATATAATGCCCGAACGGTGACCTGTCGTACTGCTGCATTATTCGTGTTCAATGCTCTAAAAAGCGTTTAAGGCGCTTGTTTGTCGCTGGCTGGCCAAATGTCGCCGCGGTGAGTTGCTCTGCCAAGAATTGTCGGTACTTGTTTTGGCGAAGGGGATGCTACCGTGCGTGCGCTAGCTTTGCATAATATTAGTATGCGCATGAGCCTGTTTGCGCGTTTTTTTTTTCTTGTTGAGCACAGGTTTTTCAACGTATATGACTCGTTCTACGCGTTTCTGCCCATGCTTGTTCACACCACCGCGCACGTTTCAAGGATCGGCACTTTGGATGCGTGTAAAATGTATGATTGTCTTTCGAGATAGCGTTAGCACTTTGAGGACGCGGGGTTTCAAACACTTTCTATGCGCCGCGGTTTTTGCGTGGTGCTAGGCTGTTGAACCCTAGGTTGTGGGGTCGATCCTCATCGCAGTAACCGCATTTCGATTGAGGTGAAATAAAAAAAGAAAGCCCCTGTGCTGTGCGATGTCAGCTCACGTTAAGAAATTCTAGGTCGTCTAAATTAATCTGGAGCCCTCCAATACTATCAGTGCCCATTTTTTGCGTCTGAATTCAAGCCCCACAATATCCAAAGCACTGTCTCAGGTTGCAGTTACCAACTAAAGTTAATTTCCGGCCCTCAGGATTTAATTTTTAAATCAGTATGTGAACATCTTTTTTTCTATGATGCCGATCGCGTTTCTGGTTACCCATAGTATAGGATCTTGCATTTTGATCGCTCTGCTTTAGTTGAAAATTGGTTTTTGAGAAAAGGAAGTGGCGCAATAATTCTCTCAGTTATTACGATGTTTATATCTACGCGTTCGAACGGCCGTTTGCAGATTTATTTTCCTCATAGCAAGAATCCTTTATTATTGCTAGGGGAACTGATGCACTTCAAACAGGATAGTTTTCCTTTGTGTTGAGGCGTATACTTGGGCAAGTATATTTTTCCTGATCTTTTTACATTCATGCGATATTCACTGTCGGACCGAGTTCGCATGCTTGTTTCTGTATTCCTGTCACACTGATAATGGGAAATTAGTATCTATCTGCAGGTGGCACATCTGTCTTCCAGTACGAGTCAATGGCATGGATTTTGTGGCCACCATATGGAGTCAAAAGCTGTGTTGTAAGTTACTGCATTGTGCATTGTTTTTGTGGTTGTCATGAAGTGTTCTTTTACTTTCATTGCTCTCTTCCTTAATGGTACTGCTTGGAACAGTTTGGATAGCTCTGGCCTCATATGTTTATATGAGTAATATTAGTTGGTCGTTAGAATAGGCCTGTTGCAGGCCATTTGAAGTTTTACATCCAAAATTGGTCTTCTTTTAAATGTTGCATTCTATGCATGAAGTGCGAAATGTGTGCATGTTTTCGGCTACATTGTGTGATACTTTTTCGACTATGAATATTAACATTATGATGCATGCGTGTTAACTTAAATATGCGTTGTTGTGCCACTCATCGCAGGTCCCAGATGTAAAAAAAAAGTGGACACATGAGATAACTGGTTTCATTACTGCTGTCTTGTTTCTGATAAGCATGGAGAGGTGGGCTATTTGGTTCTGGGTAGAATTATGAGACATCATTCGAGTGTAAAAAAACACATAAAGAAAAAGAGTAGACACCACGAACCCCGGACTTCAGGTGAGGTTTATTCCATAACATGGGCTTTTTACATGCAAAGTGGTACTAATGATCCCTGGGGGTGAAAAGTATTTCCTCGACCAGGTAACAGTTATTCAAGGTTAGGCGGAAGGGTATCTTGCCACTCAAGCTGAACGCATCGGCCTGCATGCATGCCAAGCGTGCAAGTTTAGCACTTGGAAGAGCAGGGAAATTTTTGAAGCGTTTTGTATCTCTGCTGAAAAAGATAATTATGTCAGCAGCCCTTCTGTAGCACTCCGGAAAAAGGAACTAGATTATCTTAAGGCAAATGTGTTTGTTGGGTCAGCCAGGGAGGTGAATAATAGGCGTGCCGATGTGTTGAATGTGTGTGGCAAGGTACCTTTGTCCCTATGTTTTTTTTTGTGTGTTTCAGTTTTTGCCACCATGAATAATTATCTGGTAGCGGATATACTTCTCAGCCCCAGGGATCACTAGTACACCTTTGCACATAAAAAGCCTGTGTTGTGGAATAAGCCTCAGTTGAAATCCAGCGTCCATGGAGCTATTATCTTCATCCGTGTAATTTTGTGTGCTGGAATGATGTCTCATGGTTCTCCCTTGTTTTCAGTGAATAAGGAGGGCCTCTGGTGTCCCTCTTTTTTGTGTGTGATGGTTATAACAAAGTGGCTGCTCATAAACTGACATTTCGGGCTTAATTGAAGAATCCTTGGGAATTTATGTTTGACAGCATGTTCCATGGGGGCTTTCTTGAGAAAATCAGTAATTTGTTGCCCATTTTATTGCATTAACCATTACTCCTCATCATGTCTCAGAACTCATTGATAATCACAAGCTTTCGAGTACCTGAGTTGTGGGTGAGAAGCCTTCTGACATACTTTAAACTACTAAGGATGTGTGGAACCACATTTTACGAATAAATTTTAGCCAATCCACACCTCTTGGTTTTATCCCTGACAACCTTAAGCCAACCTGTCAACCATTAAGACTGGAAACCGTTCTGACCCCTCAAACTGTTCTCCTATTTTATTGATGTGCATTTCACATGAACTGTTAGAGCACGAAATGAGTCTGCATATTACTTGCCACCATAATTCAAACTAATTTTTGTATACCAGTCATCACAGCTCCCATTCTCTTTACTTATGTGGAATCCAACTTTTTGAATTTACAACAGATTTTCACCCCAATTTAGATTATTTTAGGCGAGTGTCATCGACTTGAATTTCTCAATATAACCTTTTAGCTACACTCTCATGCCTGAGCCTTCATTCTTTGATATTAGTGTAGATTTATTGCTTCCTGTTGTACTGCTTGTCTTATGAAGCCCAGTATATCAATATGCAAAATCATACGGCATCCCTCATATCCTGAGTCACTTTGGGATGTTAAACCCCCATAAACCAAACCAAGCATATTACCAAAGTACACTAATATTAGCCATTCAATAACAGTCCCTGTCTTTATGTCCCAACCATGTTATTATGACTGCATTATTCAGAAGAATGCCCCAACTATCTCAGCTACCCCGACTGTATTCACTTTTGCACGACGGATGAATGGGCTTGTTGGTAATTCATCGTGACAAAAGAGTACAAAGAAGACAAGAATGAGGAAGAAATGCAACGGCACGAGCGCTGACTTTCAACGAGGTTTTTTGGAAAGCACGTCAAAATATATACATTGTGGCCTAAAAAAAGAGTGAAGAAAGGGCGCCTTGTAACATTCACATTGGATCTGTTGAAAACAAAACAAAAGTTAAATATAAAGCATTTAAGAGCATGAACTCTTTCTTAGGGAGCGATAAAGAATGCGTGCACTGAATATTCATAACCTTTGTTAGTGTCTGTAGCCGATTGCTTTAAGCAGAAGTTGAAACATTCCTGTTTTGCCCTCGTTGAGATTGTAAATCTCAAAAGAACCTTGTCATTTTATTTTATTCACAATTCATCGCACTGGCTAAAGAAAATAGGCAGTCGAGTTGGCATTGATGTTTTCTCCACACCTAAGAAGCTTCAGGACGTGTGTAAGCAGTCAACTAAGATCAGCTATCAGAGTCCCTTCGTACACTGCACAGAAGACAGTGTGTTCGATCCTCTTGAAATGCGGCTATGTTTACATTGGGCAGACAGACAGATCCTGAACGCTGTGAACCAGAATTCACGTGCTGCATTGTGTCTGACAGACACAGAAAAGTTTGTGCATGAGATAATCGAGGCCGCCGAAATTTCAAAAAACCTCAATCACTGTGTTAGCGCACTTTCTTTATCGCTCGCTAAGGAAGAGTTCATGTTCTTAAATGCTTCTTAATCAGTTTTTGTTTTGTTTTCAACACATGCAATGTGGTTGACACAAGGTGCCCTTTGTTCGTTGTTTCTTTAGGCCGCAGTGTTTATATTTTGACGTGCTTTCCAATACACCTTGTTGAAAGTCAGCACTCATGCCGTCGTATCTATTTCTTCCTCGTCCTTGTCTTGTCTGCGTTTTTTGTCACAACGTATTGACCTCCTTTTCCAGCTCTAGGGTTAATGGTATGGAGAAACCTTAACCAAATGCAGCTCCACATGCTTGGAGCATGTCACAATGCATGCTGCTGGCACCGCAAAGGTACTCGGGTTCATCAGGAGATGCCTAGGCCTGTGTGCTCTTGCCATGCTGTGCAGTTTAGGCACAAAAATTTTGACTCCAAGCTGAAGTAATTTTTAGCTCTTCCAAATTTGCGCCAAACTGTTTGAAGCTATGCCACCAACTCCCTTAATCCAACAGTGACACTCGGTACAGATTATGTGTAATCAGTCATCTCACTTGACCACCAGACATTACTGCATAAAAGGGGAAATCGCTCGTTTAGGCGTATTCCATATACTCTGCATTACTTTTCCACAACTTTGCTAACTTTTGCTGCCCTGCCCCAAACCAGGACACCACCACCACTAATTCAAGAATTTTTTCCTATTCCCTTTTGAAGAATAAATGGGCTACCTCACCACATTTTCATTCCATGTGGTCCCTCAAAATTCAGGAAGTAAGTGATATCACTTGGAGCATTGATACTGGTTTGTTTTACCGTTTGTTTGCTGCTGTTTTTTTTTTCGCAACTGATGTATCATGAAGTGTATGCCTCTTTTCTGTCTTAATGTATCGTCTGCGACGTCTCAGCTGTGCTACTGCTCTCACCTTTATGATGTTACCTTTATATTGTCCCTCTTAATAATACCCCACTAAAAGCCGTCAGAGAACAATAAAAATGACTTTTTTGTATTTTGCTCATTATGGCACACATCACGCTTATTTGTAGGGACATAGGCGAGACCTTTGTCTTGCGGTGGTGCTAGTTATGCTGCTGATGATGATACTTAATGATGAGCATATGATATATGGAGTATGAACCTCAAATTATTTTTCTTTTTGAGTGTGAATAGCTTCAGTGGTTCTTGATTTAGGCTCACTTTATTCCTGTGGCCACAATACAGTGCTTACTTTTTTAGCACAGTAATACAGGCAAGGAAAAAAACTTGTGGATCCTAATTTTTTTCACTTGAATCTTTTCTGCAGAGTGCATCGCCCAGTTTTCCAATGCCCTCATGCGCCGGCAGTACATCAACAAGGCTCTTTCATGGGGCCCAGCTGCATTGGCAAGCAGTAAAGAAGAGCAAGAGGAGCATGAAGACAAAATAAAACTGGCTCTACAAGCTTCAGCTTTTTCGAAATTTTTTGATGTCTCATTGTGACAGATGTAACGTGGCCGCATGGCCCCTGCCCCAACATCTCCCAGCCGTCCACCAGCAGTCCACCATGTTTTCCATTACCAGTTCCAATAGGGTTGCGAACTGTCACAGGAACACACCTGCCATATGGGAAACATCCTTCCTTGAAGGGTCCAGGTTCAGGGTGCCTAGCAAAAGGGTGTGGTCCCAGCCACACCCTCTTTGAAGGGTGCAGGTTCAGCACCCCTAGCAATAGGGTGTTGTCCCAGCACCCCACTTGGAAGGGTGCAGATGCAACACCCCAGTCAAATGGGTGTCAATATACTCATCCCTAGGGTGCTCCCCATGCGACAAGCCATTTACACCCTTAGGGGTGTAAAATTTTTTACTGTGTTCCTCATCCGGCCTAAAAACCACCGCTGCCCCCGCTCCCCCATTGTCGAACTGAATGGTGATCCGGTACCCGAGGTTGGCATCCTCCGTGTATTGGGCCTGCACATCCAGAACGATGGCAAAAACACCACCACCCTCAAGAAACTCAAGCAGGTTGTAGGCGCGATATCGCACCTCATCCGCAGGGTTTCGGGACGTCATAGAGGCATGAAGGAGCGCGACCTATGTCGCCTCATTCATGCCTTTGTCCTCAGCCTGGTGCTGTACACTACCCCATACTTACCACTATCCAAACATGACATAAACGCTTTGGATGCTTTGATTCGCAAGGCATTCAAGGTAGCACTTCACCTTCCCCTCAACCCACCTACAGACAGATTACTAGGCCTGGGCCTCCACAATACGATCGGGGAACTGGTGGAGGCCCACCGACAGGCCCAATACATCAGGCTCAGACAAACCTCCACAGGTCGGTATATGCTGGACACCCTGGGAATCAAAATACCGGCCAACGACCCAACCCTCCGCGCCATCCCACGATCCCTTCACAGAGAGCTTCTCATCAGGCCGCTCCCGAGGAATATGCACCCGTCCCACCATGAGCAGCGCCGCAGAGTCCGTGCGAAGGCACTCCATCGAGCGTACGGCCCCGAGCCGGACGCCGTATGGGTGGACGCTGCCTGCACGGGTGATGAAGCGGCAGCAGTTGTGGTGGACTCTTCTTGTTCCGCCCTCCTCACACTACCTCTCCCTCCAGACACTGGATGACGTCTCACATAATGGATGACGAAGTAATGATAAATTACTAATTAGTCGCTAATTACTCATTAATGACTAAGTACTAATTGACTGCTAGTTAATTACGCTTAAGCTTCGCCTTTAGGAAAAAAATACCACGCTTTTTTCAGGAAAGGAAATGGCGCAGTAATTCTCTGTCATCTCGGTGAACACCTGAACCGGACCGTACAGGAAGGGAGGAAGTGGGAGTGAAAGAAGAAAGTGAAAGAGGGGCCGTAATGAAGAAACTGGAAATTGTACTTGAGGAAAGGAAATTAGCAGTAACTGTCTCACATATCTCGGTGGACACCCATCAAAACGCGGACACATCTGCCGACACGACTGCCGACACGACTGCTAAAGACAACATGAGGCATTAAAGGCTTTCGCCTTAAAATTCAAGGGGGGGGGGGGCACTTTGTTGACCTAAAGTGCGGTGAGGCGAATGCCTTAAGCGCGGTGTTGCTGCTTGTGTCACTGATGTGTGGTTAAGGTGCTAGGCTACGCCTGTAAGAGTGGAACACGACAGCGTCTTGCAACGCTGCCAGGGAGTCCACAGAACGCCATCGCCTGTTGCCTTGCTCGTCGGTAATGTGGTTTTTGAGGAAAGGAAATGTATATGTCTCGCATATCTCGGTGTACACCTGAACCTCGCCGTAACGAGAAGGGAGGAAGATGGGAGTGCACGAAGACACTGTATTCACTAGACGCGCCTTTGTTCATTCCAAGCCATCGAGCTAGCATGGCGTAGTGGTGAGCGTGCTCGTCTCGCACTCCGGAAACCCGTGTTCGATTACCCAACTCGACCAATTTCCTACTCGGCTTTATTAATTTATCTGGTCTGACTAAAAGGGTTAATTAGGCTAATTGGCTAATTAAGTAATGAACTGAACTCAGTCACACTTACTTGAAGCATTACTATAGGATCCCTTTCGTTGGTTGCATGGTTACTAGCCTAAGTACAATTGGCCCCGTTTGAAATTCGCGCACTGTGACGTCACGACCACTTCGACCAATTGAAAAGCGCGACATTTCTGTCGACAACTCCTGCTTACAACGATGAGGCATTAAAGGTTTTCGCCTTAATACACATACTGACGGTAAGCGTTTCCCGCTCGCACGGCTGTGCAGGGCTACATTATTGTAACTACGCCAACCTCTCCGCCTCTTCAGCATGGTCGCACTTTCGCCGTGGTTGCACCTCGGCGGTGGTCGCACCGACCTTTAGCCGTTGCCTAGCAACCGCCGCGGTGGACACCCGAACCGAAATCGTAGAGGAAGTGGGAGTGAATGAAGAAAGAGGGGCCATGATGAAGAAAATGAAAATTGTGTTTGAGGAAAGGAAATAACGCTGTAACTGTCTCGCATACCTCGGTAAACACCTGTCATTCGTTTGTAGAGGAACGGAGGAGAGAGAGAGAGAGAAAAGTTTATTGTCGTAAAAGAAGGGTTCCTGGACGCTTAGCAGAAGGGCCAGGTGGCCGTTAGCTTATAGCTGGCGGCGACCTCTTCGGCGCGCTCGATGGCTCCTGCCTGGACGGCGGGGTCCGAGCTGCGCAGCACTTCTTCCCAGGCGTCTGGTGAGGGAGCTTCTATAGAGCTTCCGGAGGAGGATCCTCCGGGCAGTCCCATAGAATATGATCAAGGGTGGCAGTGCTACCGCAGTGTTTGTAGGTGGGGTCTATGAGATCGGGGTAGATGTGGGCGTAAATGTACGGGTTCGGGTAAGAATGGGTTTGAAGTCTTCTCCAAGCCACCTCTTGGTGCTTGGAGAGTGACTTGTGCGGGGGAGGATAGATTCTTCGAGAGAGTTTGTAGAATTGGGTAATTTCGTGGTACGAAATCACTGCCTCCATCTCGGATCCCCCTGGACGAGAGCCCACTGCGCGGCCGACAAATCCTCGAGCGTGTTGGTGGGCTGCTTCGTTCCCTGGGTTCCCTGAATGGGCAGGAGTCCATACCAGTTCTATTTCTCGTTGCAGTGTAATATTTGTGAGGATGTTTCTAGCAGTTAGGGATATTCTACCGCGCGAGAAGTTGCGTATGGCAGTCTTGGAATCACTGAGAATGATGTCAGCGTCAGTATTTGCTATGGCCAAGGCTATCGCCGCTTCTTCTGCTTGATCCGCGTACTTGACCGTGGGGTGCGCTGTGAGCGCGCGGAGCGAGTGGACGTACAGCGCATCGTCTCCGCCAACTTTTGGCTGGAGCCACGGTTCCTCGGGCGGAACCCCGTCAACGCAGCCGCGTCTGTCTTTGCGAAGTCGACAGCTACCTGTGGACACCACTCACACACAGGTGGGGCAACATTTACGCATTTTAGGGCCGATCCTCACTTGCGTTTTGTGGCGACGGCGCTAGGCCTTACGCCTACGCCGACGCTCAGCCGTGAGTGAGTCGCCCACCCGTGTCAAGATGGCTGCCCAACGACCCGGACGCCACGGCCTGGTCCGAGGTGCCTTCAGCTCCAACGCCTGAGAGTCCGGATTCTGCGCCCATCGAGAACCGGAGGCTCTTCAAACTAGTATAACGCCGCTCCCGCAAGCGGGACGCCGCCTCCAAGAAAGCGGACGCCACGTCGGCAGGCCGCTCAACACGGGACAACGCTGCTGCGCGCGCTGCAGCGCTTCACGGAGGGGCCCAGTCTAAGACGGGACCCTCTTGGAAACCAAAGCCACTGCCGCGTCTTCATCCAGAAGACATCGTGATCATCCTGAAGCCCCGGGTGACCGTCGCCCTGAGGGATGTCTACCAACATGGCGAGCTGGGAGCAGCGTTCGCGGCCTACCTGGGCGCCAAGGCCGCAGCATCCCTCAGCCTGCTCCCCACATGGGAGCAAAACCTCATCGTCGCAGGCACCAGAGAGGCGCACGTCGCGGACAAGCTTCTGCGGGATTTTCAACTAACATCACCGAAGGGCCAGCTCTGTATGTACGGCCAGTTGAAACTCACTGGAGACGTGTGCCGCGGCGTCATCACCGTGGCCAAGCACGAGACCAGTGAGTCCCTCCAAAACAAGATCCAGTGGCGTGCTGGAGAGCTTGCCGATATCCGCAAGCTTGGCAAATCCGACGTCGCGTCGCTCACCTTCGTGGGAAAAGTGGTGCCGCGATATGTGCATTACAACTCTGAGGTGACCCTTGTGCGTGCGTACAAGAGAACCATTCCGGCCTGCGTGCGGTGCGGCACTGTGGGCCACCGAGCAGACACCTGCCCCTGCCCGAATGAAAAGTGCGGCCTGTGTGGCCAAACGCCGCCGACCGTCGACGGAGTCAAGGCGCCGCATGAATGTACTCTGTCCTGTGCAGTCTGTGGGCAAGCCCACGCTACCAACTCCCGCGACTGCACGGGAAAATTCCGGCAGCTCAAGGTGTATGGCCCCAAGGCTAAACGCCCAGAGGTGCCAAAAAGCCAGAGACCTGGCAAGCAGCCAAGTCATTCAAAACCAGGTGCCGGTGGCGGAACGCCGCGTGGTGCTCACGGCACCGACCACAAGACATCGTCACCTTCTTCACCGTCGGTGAAGCCAGCGCCCGGGAAGAAGACGGCGCCTCCACCGCCCAGCGGCAGAGACACTGGCCACTTCCCGGCCCTCAAGACAATTGGCGCTGCCGACGCCCGGGCATCAGCGCCTCAACACGACAAACAGGTGAGCAGCTGGGCTGAGATCGCCTCCTCTTCCTCCCATCCTTCACCCTCCCCCGTAACCGTCTCCGCACTCGACGCGGAGTACAAAAAACAGATAGACGTGCTCCGGGCACAGAATGAGCTTTGCTCACCAAAATTCAAAATTTAGAGTCAAAATTGGCGTCCGCCGCACCGAGCCCGCAGAACTCGGACGCAATGGAGAGCGACGCGGAGATCTCGCCTGCCCTCGTGACAGCCATCTCTGCGATGGAGGAGCGCTTAACCTCTAAATTGCGATATATGATCGAGACCGCCATGGACCAGATCTTGACAAAGGTCAAATCTGCCGTCCCCGCGGTGGTCTCAAAACACATCTCGGACAACCCCCGCCTCCGTCGGACGGGACCCATTAGGGACGTATCCCGCCCTTCAAAATTCAACCGTCTGATTATTGATTCGGACAATGAGGACAGCTGCCCCGCTCCGTCCGTCATCACCCCCTTGATGGCGCAAGTAGCTGGCTCTGAGGCAGCCAATCCCTCCTCCTACCCCCCCCCCCCCCCCCCAAGAATTTTAAATCATGGCGAGACACCTTAATCAAAGGAGTTCCGCCATATCCAATTCGGCCATGTCAACTTCAATAACACAGTGGAACTGTAGAGGCTTTAAGGACCGCACTAAGCGGGCCAATTTCCGCCTCTACCTTGAAACTTTCGAGTCCTTACCAGCCGTGGTTGCCCTCCAAGAGCCAGGCCTGGGCGCCACAATTTCAAATTACACGACGTTCCAACAGGATCCCGCGTCTTGTCTTCTCGTTCACAAAGACTACACAGCCAACCTAGTGGATCTCGACCTCCAACTAGAGTACTCTTATGTAATGGTGACCCTCCTACCAGTCCGCCGCAGGGACCCACCGTTGCATATACTCAACGTATACTGCTCTCCCAAACTAAAGCGAGTGACTTTTGCGGACCTCTTTAGCCGCGCGCCAAGAGTAGCGGGCCGCGATCCCCTGCTGATTGTGGGCGACTTTAACGCTCCCAGTCAGCAGTGGGGGTATCGCAAGGAGGAGTCGCGCGGGCGTAAGCTGGCGGAGCTTGCGTCCACGTTGGGCCTCACCCTCCACACGGACCCTGTCCACCCAACCCGGCTAGGAAATTCCGTGACACGGGATACGTGTCCGGACTTAACCTTCACTCGCAACATGACACGCAGACTGGCTCAACACCGAGGAGACCCTCGGTAGCGACCGCTGCATCATTAACACTGCACTACGCACACGCCCCCTCAAGCGTCCCAGAACACAAGCCCATATCCCAGATTGGACGAAATTCAGGCAAAATTTTAACTCACTTGATAATACACCCATTTCCGCGCAAGGCTACACAGCATGGTCCCAACAGCTGCTGGCACACCTTTCCTCGCATGAAACACACATCCAGCTCTCAGAGGCGGTCACGGACGTGGATAACCACCTTCTACACCTCTGGGAAGCCCGTCGCAGCCTCGTCCGCCGTTGGCGACGCCAGAAACACGATAGAAAGCTTAAAGCTCGAATTGCCGAGCTTACCCAGAAAGCGGCAGAGTACGCGGCCCAACTCGCCGACTCCAACTGGGTAGATAGATGCAACACGGCCGCGCGACAAATGTCCAGCCGAAACACGTGGCGTCTCTTTCGAGCCCTAATCGACCCACCACAAACACGAACCGAAACACAAAAACATTTGCACCGAGCCCTGCACGCTTTTTCTGGCAACACGACTCAACTGGCACAGAAACTTCGGGACCAGTATCTGTGTACAGCCCAAGACCCCCGTGGATCTGCGTACTCTTATGCAGGCAGAGAGAACACGGAGCTGGATCAACCTTTCCAGCTCCATGATCTGCGGGCGGCTCTCGCCAAAATGAAACGGGGCACTGCGCCAGGACGGGATAAGGTCACCGTCAAGCTTTTGACGAACCTGCCCGACTTGGCATACCAGTCCCTCCTGGAATACGTCAATGCGATTTGGCGCGGGGACATCCCCCTGCCAATCGAATGGAAAACGGCTTTGGTCACTTTTATTCCTAAAGCTGGCAAACCAATTGACACAGATAACCTCCGCCCCATCTCTCTCACCTCATGTATGGGCAAACTAATGGAGACGATGGTGCGGGATCGGTTATCTACATATCTTGAAAACAAACAAGTCTTTGCGAGCACCACGTTCGGATTCCGCCCACACAGATCCGCACAGGATGTCCTCCTGCAACTCAATCGGGAAGTCCTTGACCCCCTCGAATGCCCCCATAATGACCGGGTAGTACTCGCCTTGGATTTTAAAGGGGCATTTGACAATGTAACACATGAGATCATACTCACTAACCTAAGTCACACCGACTGTGGCCTCAATACATTCCAATACATAAGACAATTTTTAATAGATCGTCAATCCTACATTCGAATTCAAGATAGAGACCATGGTCCTTACCTACTCGGCACGCGGGGAACTTTCCCCGCTGCTCTTCAATGGCCATGATGCACCTGCCGGCCCAGCTGAGTGGTGTCGCCGGCGTGCAGCACGCCCTGTACGCCGATGACATCACCCTGTGGGCCACGCAGGGCAGCACAGGATACATTGAAACCAGCCTGCAAACAGCGGCGACGATAGTAGACCGCTACGCCCGCCGCTGCGGTCTTCAATGTTCCCTTCAAAAATCGGAATTTGTGCACCTCCGCCCCTCACAGAAGTGCACAACTAAAATATCTCTCTCTCTTGAGAGTGGTCCCATACGCGAAAGTGATGAGATACGGGTACTCGGACTCTACATCCACAAACACAGGCGGCCAGACACTACATTGGCCAAACTCCGTAAGGTGGGGGACCAGGTGGGCCGCATGGTCCGCCGGGTTTCCAACAAACGCGGAGGGTTACGAAGTAAGGATGCCTTGCGGCTGGCAAACGCCTTCGTAACTAGTCGAATTCTCTATTCGACTCCTTATCTCCACCTACGGAAACAAGAGGAGGACGCCCTTGAGGTCATCCTCCGCAAAATTGTTAAACGTGCGCTTGACCTCCCCATCACTACTTCAAACAGCCGGCTTATGGCTCTTGGGGTGGTGAATACTTTCCGGGAACTCCGGGAGGCGCACCTTACAAACCAGTACACGCGCTTGTCGCTAACGGAGTCGGGTCGCCGCCTTCTGGCTCGACTCCATATCCAACACACCCCTCCAATGGAAGACAGGTTTCGCATCCCGGAACTGTGGAGACGTGCCCTCCACGTGCGGCCTCTTCCAGCAAACATGTCACATGAAGACCATAATGGTCGGCGCCTGGCACGAGCGGAAGCGCTAGCCCGATATTATGGCAACAAAACAGGTGTATACTACGTGGACGCCTCCGGCCCTCACCACGGGGGATGGTACACGGCCGCGGTAGTTCACAACAGCAACACAGTTAACGGCCTAACTTTCAGAGCCCGCAGTGCAACACAAGCAGAAGAGGTCGCGATTGCTCTCGCGGCCTCACATTCCAATTCAAAATACATAATCACCGACTCGCGAGGGGCCTGTCGGAACGTCGAACAAGGCTGCACTCCCTTCCTAGCCTATCGAATATACCAAAATTGCATACGGGATACGGACCCCGCACACCGTTACCTCATATGGGCCCCTGCTCATCAGGGGTTGGCAGGAAACGAGGCAGCAGACGCAGCCGCCCGCGCGCTCTCTCACCGGGCTGTTTTCTCCTCCCCGTCCGATCAAGAGCCCGATTTTAATCCGGTCTATACATTCAAAGATATTACAACATATTATCAAAATTGTCATCGCCTTTACCCTAGCCCATGTAAAGGCCTGAAGAAGGCGGATGAGCGGCTCCTTCTCCGCCTTCTCACCAATACATTGCTGTGCCCGGCAGCGCTAAAACATTTTGACCCCTCCTTTAGCGGCAGCTGCCCCCACTGTAGTGCAGTGTCTTCTGACACTTATCACATGGTGTGGGCCTGCCCCTCTAACCCCGCTATTCCCCCCATCCCCAACCCAACCCGGGAGGACTGGGAGGCGACCCTGCTCGGCTGCCACGACTTGCAGGCCCAACAAGCCTTAGTCGGGCGCGCCCGGGCGGCGGCAACCGCCACTGGGGTCCCATACTAGGGACCTCCACCTAGTGTTTGTAAGGATCGGTCCCTTACGGGCTGATCCAAACATACCTCCTGCTCATTCGTAATAAATGTTTTCACCACCACCCACTTGACCGTGACTGAGGCCGCAGAGATGCACTCGCTTCTTCCTGCTATGAATTTGGATGCGCAGATAGCGGAGGCCCCTTGGCTGAAATTATAATCGGCTGCATCGGTGTATACTGCTCCAGGATGATTAAGGTACTTTCTATGCAAAGCCCGCGCTCTGGCTCGTCGTCTGCCATCGTGGAAGCCCGGTAGCATATTTTTGGGGAGCGGTTTGATGACTAGTTTGTCGCGCACTCCTCGTAGTAGAGGGCCCGGTCGGTCAGACATGGGTTCAGCGTTTACGCCTATTCGATCTAGAATCTCCCTTCCCGCTGAAGTGTTGGCCAGTCTTTGGATGTGCATCGCCTTGTGTGCAGTGATGAGTTCTTCTACAGTGTTGTGTATACCCAAGGATAAAAATCTGTCCGTGGGTGTCTTTCTAAAGAAGCCCTAGACCCGCTTTATATGCCTGTCTGAGTAACCTGTTTTATCTGTCGATGTCCAGCTTAAATAGTTTGAGGTATGGTAGAGAATAGGTGAATCTGCTAATGACGAATGCATGTATAAGGGGACAGATGTCGGCCTCCTTCATACCTCTCTTCTTAGCAGTGATTCTGCGAATGAGCCTGACTATCTGGTTGGGAGGAAGTGGGAGTGAAAGTAGAAAGAGAGACCGTAATGAAGAAAATGAAAATTGTAATTGAGGAAAGGATGGTTTATTATGTTTATTGGTGTTTAACGTCCCAAAGCAACTCAGGCTATGAGGGACGCCGTAGGGCTCCGGAAATTTCGACCACCTGGGGTTCTTTAACGTGCACATTTGAGGAAAGGAAATTACGCAGTAACTGTCTCTAATATCTCGGTGACACCCGTTTGATGACGTCAGAGATTACCTAAGCAAATCATCAGTAGCATTGCTTAACTACAGCGAAGCCTAAGCGTGCAGTCATGGCCCGTAGCTCGCTAATTAACGACGCACTAATTCTCTGTCATCTCGGTGGACACCCGAACCGCACCGTATAGAAAAGGAGGAAGCGGGAGTCAAAGAAGAAAGAGGGGGCGTAATGAAGGAAATGAATTTGAGGAAAGAAAATTACGCAGTAACTGTCTCGCATATCTCGGTGGGCACCCGTCATCCGTTTGTAGAGAAAGTGAGAGTGAAATAAGAAACACAGATAGAGGCTTTAATGAAAAAAAAATGAGGAAATGAAATTACGCAGTAACTGTGAATCCACGACCACGGAAGAAGATGACGAAGGAACGCCCATCGAAATGCAGCGGAGGAAGGCTAACTTAACAGTTCGACTCAGCGAGTTCCACTCAGCTAGCTGCAGCTATCGCATCTCTCCAGGTTTATAACCAGAACTAAATCACAGCAGTATTTTTATACTTTTCTAATTTGGCCTTGGACGCTCCTTTTACTAATTTACGCACACCTTAAATTGGGAGGAATGGGGTCTCAGCACTGTTTATCAAATTAAAACGCCGTGTTTGTTTGGCTATGTTGCTCAATTACCCTCGCAGATTTTCCTAGATCGAAACCTGTATTTCTATACTGGCTGTCTAGCGCTGGTTCGTTGCTTTCGCCCGTTCAGGAACGGTGCATGGCGAACGGGCGCGAACAGGGGCACTGTGCAGTTCGGTTCCGCGAAGCTCTCAAACTATCGCGTAGCGTATATCCGCGGCCTTTCCACATCTTCGTAAGAACATATTCGGAAGTCACCCATGATATTTCCACTGCTGCGCCGGGGCGTAAGCGCGGGTGACTTACGAGGCCCTTAATGGCGCCGTGTTCCAAGCGCGCCTGTGGCGCCATCTGGTCTCAAACGGCCAATCTGATGCTGGGTTGGGTTTTGGAGTCTGTTGGGTCTATAGGAGGTGACGTAGCAGGCCCCATCTCTTGGAGAGGCTCATGCTCCTTTCCATTCTGTCGCACCTATTTTGTTCGCACAAGTTGATCGCATAAGTTTCGATTTATTTGTTGTATCTACCTTGCTCCCAGAGAAGTCCGAACTCTTCCTCATCCGGCCTAAAAACCACCGCTGCCCCCGCTCCCCCATTGTCGAACTGAATGGTGATCCGGTACCCGAGGTTGGCATCCTCCGTGTATTGGGCCTGCACATCCAGAACGATGGCAAAAACACCACCACCCTCAAGAAACTCAAGCAGGTTGTAGGCGCGATATCGCACCTCATCCGCAGGGTTTCGGGACGTCATAGAGGCATGAAGGAGCGCGACCTATGTCGCCTCATTCATGCCTTTGTCCTCAGCCTGGTGCTGTACACTACCCCATACTTACCACTATCCAAACATGACATAAACGCTTTGGATGCTTTGATTCGCAAGGCATTCAAGGTAGCACTTCACCTTCCCCTCAACCCACCTACAGACAGATTACTAGGCCTGGGCCTCCACAATACGATCGGGGAACTGGTGGAGGCCCACCGACAGGCCCAATACATCAGGCTCACACAAACCTCCACAGGTCGGTATATGCTGGACACCCTGGGAATCAAAATACCGGCCAACGACCCAACCCTCCTCGCCATCCCACGATCCCTTCACCGAGAGCTCCTCATCAGGCCGCTCCCGAGGAATATGCACCCGTCCCACCATAAGCAGCGCCGCAGAGCCCGTGCGAAGGCACTCCATCGAGCATACGGCCCCGAGCCGGACGCCGTATGGGTGGACTCTGCCTGCACGGGTGATGAAGCGACAGCAGCTGCGGTGGACTCCTCTTTTTCCGCCCTCCTCACACTACCTCTCCCTCCAGACACCTCCCCAGAAGCTGCAGAGGAAGCCGCCATTGCACTTGCTATCACCCGCACGGAAGGCCGGTACATTTTAAGTGATTCTAAAACTGCGATTCTAAATTTTGCTCGAGGCCGAGTCCATGTCCCTGCTTTTGGCATACTGGACTCGCCCGATGCACCCCCGCCCCGCCAAGTGGAGCTGATATGGGTGCCCGCGCACTCCGGGAATCCCGGAAACGAGGCCGCCAACCTTTTAGCCCGAGGTTCTTTAAACCGGGCTCAGGTGTCCTCTGATCGGGGATTCACGAAGGAGCGCATGCACTCATTCAGTGAGCTGACCCAGGCGTACAGAGCCTTACGCCAGCTCTACAGCTCTACCCCCCGCCCCACCCCTCCCTAGATAACAAACACGCAACACTCTGGAACAGACTACAGACTCTCCCTTCACCCCTTACCCTAACCCACTATCATCCCTCCTTCCCCACTCCGGCACGCACTCTATGCCCAGAACCCTTCGCCTCTTCCCTCCACATCATTTCCCTCTGCCCGGCGGACCCTCCCCCGCGGGACCTAGAGAACCTTAAGACCTGGGAGGACTGGGAGACCCTGCTGCGCTCGGAGGACCCGGCCTTGCAGACCATCGCCACCGGCCGTGCTGCCAGTGTTATGGACCTTCGGAACATAAACACTTGAGTGCAGTGGGGTCGTGCGGGGACCCTGGGGCGTGCCCCGAATTCCTGTGTAGATAAAGTTATCTCTCTCTCTCTCTCTAGCTAGCCTTCTAAGAAGATTCCTGTTCCATCTTTGCTTTTCGAGCCTACGTTCCATACTCTGTTTCGCCTCCCACATGTGTAGGAGTTTGCTGTCTGCAATTTCTGGGGCGTCATCGCCTTGTAGCGATTTCGTTGCCTCTCCAACGTGCCGCTTGAGGACTTCCGCCCATTTATTTATATACATACCTACAGCGCCCTCGCAGGGGGGAACAGACGAGCGGAACAGACGACGACACGTCGTGTGTCACTTGCTGGGCAAAAGTCAGCCGCAGCGTTTATTCAGCACTGGTTTTATACACGATAGGAACAGGCTGGTAACGCCCTTATCACATGGGGGCGTATCTTGCCATGAACGCAGAGCGTGCTACATGCTGAGCAGATTAGATACAGATTACGATACATCCCCCTTTGTAAAGAGAAAAAAAAAGACAAGGAGCGCTTCTAGCTCGGCAGAAAAAAAGAGTAAAAAAAAGTTAAAGAATCACTGCACATCAAAACTACAGCAAAGATCAGAGTACTGAATACAGTCACGGCACTTGTTGAAAGTTCGCGTCATACATTAAGCGCCGAGGTGGTCTGTGTTGTCTTGTGGTCCTTCTTGGAGCAGCTGCTTGTTGCGGAACTGTCGGCACAATGCTCGCTGTGCTGTTTAGATTTTGCGCCGCCTCTGGGTCGTGTTGTGTGCTGGCAGGGGCAGCGTATTTTTGAAAGTCACTTTCATCGTCGGGAGGAGGACCACTAAGGCGAGAAGATTCTCTGGTTGGCAGCAGATGCTCGCGGTTGCGCCGCAAAAGTTGCCCGTCTTCCGTCATGACTACGTACGACCTTGGTTGACCAGACGACCGAAGAACCTGAGCCTTTCTTCTCCATGATGAGCCGTGTTTTATTCTGACCGTTTCGCCGTTGTTGAGTGGTGGGAGTGGCCCTCTTGAGTAGTCTTTTTGCTGGCGTTTGTCAACCCGCCGGCTTTGTCCGACCTGAACGGCTGGTAGAGTTGTTCGCAGCGAGCGTCCCTGCAATATTTCGGATGGTGACCAGCCGCATTCCAGTGGAGTTGACCTGTAAGCGAGGAGACCAAGCCAAAAGTCTTGCTTAGCTTCAGTTGTTTTCTTAAAGATTCTCTTGACTATTGTACCCCCTTTTCGGCGAGTCCATTGGAGCGGGGGAAATACGGGCTTGAGGTCACGTGTTTGAAATCGTAAACTTTTGAGAACATGGCAAATTCTCTACTGGAAAACTGAGGCCCGTTATCAGTGCATACCTCTGCAGGTATGCCATATCTAGAAAATGTGGCACTTGCTGCATCTACAGTAGTTTTTGCTGAAGTGTCTGCGACCTGTTGGACTTCGGGAAAATTGGATAGGGCATCATAAATACACAAGTATGACCGACCTGCGTAGCTAAAAATGTCCATGCCGACGCGGTACCATGGTTGGTCTGGAACCGGACGCATAATCAAAGGCTCTTGTAGCAACTTGTAAGCGTACGTTTTAGATACAGAACATGCCTGTACAAACGCCTCGATATCAGTGTTCATTCCTGGCCAGAACACCAGGCGCCGGGCCCTTTCTTTGCACTTGCTAATTCCCATGTGGCCTTGATGAATTCTTGCCAACATATCGCGCCTCATACTGGCCGGAATGACAATCTTACAGCCTTTCAAGAGAACCCATTTTACTTCCGATAGCTCAGCGGCAAAAGGCTTGAGCGGTCCTTCAATTGGTTGCCCGTTCTCCAGGTACTCTAGCACAGCGGCGAGCTGCGTGTCCTTCGTTGTCTCGGAAGCCAGTTCTTTCCACGTGGTGTCGGTGACAAGAGAATCGACCACACTTACTGCGTGCACTTCGACGTCGTCGTCGTTGTCTGCGTTATCTGCTGCGCCCTTAACGGAAGCCCTGGACAGCATGTCCACCAATAGCAGCTGTTTTCCTGGAACATAATGCATGAAAATGTCATAGCGTAGGAGACGCAAAAAAAATCGCTGCAGTCTTGGCGGCATGTCACCGATCGCCTTCTGCGAAATGGAGATCAACGGACGATGGTCAGTCGCAACGACACCTTCCGCCCATACATGAAATGGTGAAATTTTTCGCAGCCGAAAACTATGGCCATTGCTTCCTTTTCAATTTGTGAATAGCGTTGCTGCGTATCTGTAAGCACTCTGGAGGCGTAAGCAACCGGTTTCCATGCACCGTTGTGACACTGCAGCAAGGCAGCACCGATTCCGTTTTGTGACGCATCGCATGATAACCTGGTTTCTTTTTCAGGGTCAAAAACTGATAGCAAGGGCTGCTTGCTGAGGCTGTCGCACAGTGCTCTCCACTCTTTTTCGTGATTTTCCGACCATTCGAAAACAGTCTTTTTTTAGCAAGCTTCTGAGAAGCGTTGTCCTTTCCGCTAGTGCTGGCAAAAACTTTCCGAAATAGTTCACGACACCCAGCATGCGTTGAACGGCTAGTTTATCACTAGGCGGTGGCATCTGCAACATGCACTCGACATGGGATGCATTTGGACGGATTCCTTCCTCGTTTATCACGTCGCCCAGGAATTCAATTTGTTGAACGCCAAACTCGCATTTTGCTGGATTGAACGTTAGACCCGCACGTTCTGCCGCTTCTAGCTCTGATCTGAGACGTTGGTCGTGCTCTTGTTGGGAATTGCCCCACACGAGTAATGTCATCGACATACACTAACGCCAGGAAGCGCGTCAAAAATTTCACTTAGGGTTTGCTGAAATACTTCGGACGCTGATGATATTCCGAAAGGCAGTCGCAAAAATCGATAGCGGCCGAAGGGTGTCGCAAAAGTGCATATCCTAGACGTCTCGTCATCTAAGGGAATTTGGTGAAACCCTGCATTTGAGGTATTGTTATGCCACTTTGGTTTTTCTTCCTTGCGATTTAATCTGATGAGGATTTTTTTTTCCTTCATGTAACATGAGTCTTCTGTCTATTTTGTTCTCACCGTCATACTAATTTGATGTCCGTTATTTTGAATGTGTTTTTTTTTTTTGCCTGTGTGTATGTCTGCGCGGTTCCGCTGCCTGTCGGGCTCTGCCGCTCAAGCCCTATGAGGCTTTGGCAGGCCGGATTTCTGTACATTTTTTTAAATATTTGGCGCAATAAAGAATTATTATTATTATTATTATTATTATTATTATTATTATTATTATTATTATTATTATTATTATTATTATTATTATTATTATTATCTAGGCGAGTGAATACTCTTGCGCCGGCCAGCTCGGCCTCTATGTCTTCCCGCCTCGGCATCGCGTAGTGCTCGCGCTTGAGGCACTCATTTATTTTCCTGGGGCCCATGCAGACTCGCAGCTTCCCGTCTTTCTTTCGTACTATAACAAGGGGACTCACCCAGTCTGTTGGCTCAGTGACTTTAGCAATTATTCCGGCTTGCTTCATACGTAACAACTCGTCCCGAAGTGGCTCCTCTAAAGCCAGTGGTACTCGACGAGGTCTCAATCACTGGCGTGGCGTCCTTGCGAAGCACCATGTGGTATACTCGTTTGACGCAGCCGGTGCCAGTGAAAAGGTGACGAAAGCTGGCAACCACTTCTTCAGAGCTGTTTTGAGACACGCTGTTCACGCGTGAAATCAGTCCCAGGCGTTCACTCGCCTCAAGTCCTAGGATTGCTTGGCGCCCCTTTCGTGCCACGAAAAAGCTCAGCATGGCAATGCAACCATTTAAAGAGACTTCGGCCCGCATGACGCCAATGTGTTTGATTACATCTCCGCCATAGGAGCGTAAAATCGCACTGCTAGGGTACAGGGGCGGCTGTGGGTTCATTTTGGCGTATATTCCATACGGCAACAAATTTGCCTGCGATCAGGTGTCAACCTCTAACTGAACTGCCGCGTTCTTGATTTGGACTTCCACCGTCCAGTCATGCTTGCTTGACACGTTCCTTGCGGATAAGTCGAGAATCTCGAAATCGTCTTGGCCGTTTTGTAACTCGCCAACAACGGCCGTCGCTTTACAACATCTGGCAAAGTGGTTTCTCCGCTGACATCTCCGGCACGTTTTTCCAAAAGCAGGGCACCTTCTTGGGGCGTGTTTTCCGCCGCAGTTTCGGCAGTCATAATGTGTCTGTTCTCGGCTTTCGTGGCTCGTGCTTGTCCTGCTGATAGGATGCACTTGGTGTTCTTGGTTCCACATTTCCTTGTGAGTTGCTGATGCTTCAGCTGCTTTACAGGCTTGTTCTGCTTTCTGCAGGGTCAAGCTGTTGTCCCTGAGGAGCTTTTCACGTACCGTGTCGTCATTTATCCCGAATACAATTTGGTCCCTTACCATCGATTCCGCCAAAGCGCCAAAGTTGCAAGCACGTGCTTGATTCTTCAGGTCTCGTAAGAAATGCTCCACTGGTTCGCCAGCTGCTTGCATTCTTCTCCTGAATATGTACCGCTCGTGAACCTCATTGGTCTGTGCAATGCAATACTCATCAAATTTTTTTCACCACTGTGGCATAGTCGTCGATCTTCCCGCCTTCTGCAAACTTGAAGGTGTTAAAGACTTCAATGGCCTCTGCGCCCGCGACGCTTAAAAGCAACGCTGTCTTCTTGGACTCAGTCCCAGGCTTTTCTGCGACCTCTGACGCCGTGAGGAAAATTTCAAACCTTTGTTTGAAGAGCTGCCAGTTCTTGTGCAGGTCGCCTGTTGTAAGGAGCGGCTCCGGTGCTTTGAGGAAATCCATTTCACGCCACAGGATCGCTGGTCTTCACGCGTCGTGCAGGAAGTGCATTGCCATGCTAACCACTTCTGTCACCATGCATCGAGCGGAACAGACGACGACACGTCGTGTGTCACTTGCTGGGCAAAAGTCAGCCCCAGCGTTTATTCAGCACTGGTTTTATATTACACGATAGGAACAGGCTGGTAACGCCCTTATCACATGGGGGCGTATCTTGCCATGAACACAGAGCGTGCTACATGCTGAGCAGATTAGATACAGATTACGATACAATTTATTTATTTATTTACATACCTACAGCGCCCTCGCGGGCATTAGTGTAGGGAGGGGGGAGAAAAAAAAATTGGTTGAAGGCTTAGCTTGGTTAAGCCTGGCTGATTGCGAAAGCAATAACACCTGTCTGCGCTTGGTTCTGCTGGTAGCTGGACATGGTTTCCCGTATAGTGCAACTCTGGTCACGACTTGGTTCTGCTAATATGGTTACCCGTATGGATTCACTCTGGTCGCAACACGGGTCTACTGTAAATGTGCTTTATTTATTCCGATGAACACGCCTTGGTGATCCGTAAAGAAATGGCTTTTGACTCTGAACTTGTAGCTGCACCCGCAGCAAGCCGGCGTGCTCGCCATTCTGCAGCATACGCACGTTGCTTCGCCAACCGTTGTTCCCTTTCTTCGTCTGTTTCTTCGGCACGGCGCCGTCGCTTGGCCGCGGCACACCGTTCCAGCCTCGCCTTATACGCATCCTCCGTCATAGCACAGCACTGCGAGGGGCACAGCCGCAGCCCCGTTTTATACCAGTCTAGCGAGCGCCCTCACTCGGCAGCTGCGCCGGAGCGAAGGATGAGCCTCCATCGATGAGACGAGTTGGGCCCCCAGCTCTCCTCTTGTCGTGACGTCACGCGGTCACATGGTAGCGCGCCGCAGCTGCGCCGGAGCGAAGGATGAACCTCCATCGATGGCAGAAAAGTGCAAGCAGTATTGCTTTCGCAATAAAAAGCAATTCTGCGATGTCCTTAATTTTGCCTCCGTCCTTCTTTTTGTCTCTGATTTCTAGATAGTCGGTCCACTCCGTAGCCGGTTGGCTGTTTCTGCGCGACTTCACGCCTCTTCGGTGGGCAGAGGCCAGGATAAATTGTGGTCGCTCCCGAAGTTCTGTTCCGTATTTTGCCAGTCTAGGTCTGCTGCGTTTTCGGAGAGGGTTAGGTCTGGGGAGGTGTCTACGCAGACGCTATACCCCACCCTCGGCGGACGTTCGGGGTCCGTGTGGAGGGTTAGTCCTAGCTCGTGTTCCCATAGCTGCCTGTCTTTCGCGTCGTGCTTAGCGTATCCCCCCCCCCCCCTCCGGGATGATCGCGTGTGGGGGTGGGTACGCTAAGCACGACGCGAAGACAGGCAGCTATGGGAACACGCGCACGAGCTAGGACTAACCCTCCAGGCGGACCCCGAGCGTCTGCCGAGGGTGGGGTATAGCGTCTGCGTAAACACCTCCCCAGACCTAACCTTCTCCACCGGGCGCCGGGGATCCCATGGACGAGCCCATTGACGGAGCAGGCGGTCAGGGCTTACAGACACACTGTCGACGAATACTACACGCAGCAAAAATTGGACTTAGCTGATATACCACCACCACACCGATCCTTATCGATCCGTGAAGCTCGCATTCTTCGCCGAATAAAGTTTAATCTCCTACGTACACCAGCCAAGCTTTATCTGTACCGGCACACTTCCACACCTCAGTGCCCAAACTGTCCACACACATATGCAGACATAGAACACTGCCTTACACAGTGCCACGTAGCCTTCCAGTCCACCGCCTATCCTTTCCCCCCACCCCCACCGTGGCCCATCTGGCTTGCCTCCCGGCACCTGAACCTGCAACGCGCCGTCGTCACCTTGGCCCAGGACCTATTGAACGCCTAATATAAAGGCTGTTAATAAAAAAATGGCTGAGGCTTAGCTAAGGTTAAGCCTAGTCAGATGCGAAGCATATTGATGGCTAGGCTTGGTAAAGTTCCTCGCTTTGTTCTTCAGTTGTTGTAGAACGTTGTTGCCGAGCCGCATATTGAGCACGCCGCTTAGCCAGACGTTCATCCCGCTCTTCATCGGTCTCTGTGGCACGCTGAAGCTTTCGCTTCTCGTTCAAATCAGCCCTGCTTCTAAGCGGCATCCCTACACCTGGCCGCCTCGTAAGTGCCCGGAGAGTTGTTGTTGTTGTTGTGACTGAGAGAAGGATGAAGAGGAAATTGCACGGGCCTGCTACTGGCTCGAGCCAAGCCACCACCGCTGCCACGTGCAGATAGAGGAGAGTTAACAGATCAGAGGAAAGAGAAAAAGGAAAGAAAAGACGCGCGTCGCAGCAACAAGTGCGTCCGCCGGAGCGGACGCTGCTCAAAAAGAAGCGGCCGAAGCAACAGATGGCGAGGCAAGCTCAGCTTTATACCGCTGCTGTAGCGTCACGTGGTCAGCTGCAGCGCCTCTGATGTGGAGCCTCCACCGCCGCGGCCGACCGCGCGAGCCGGCAGCCCATCTCTCCTGTGCTGTGACGTCATGTTGTCACGTGGTCAGCCCCTCTGATGTGGAGCCTCCACCTCCGCGGCCGACCGCGCGAGCCGGCAGCCCATCTTTCCTCTGCTGTGACGTCATGTTGTCACGTGGTGTCACGTGGTGTCACGTGGTCACACTAAAGGTCAATGGTAGCTCCACCGCCGCGCTCGACGGGCTGTAGTGTAGCTCTAGTAATATGCTCCGCATAAAAAATGACTGTGGCTTAGCTTGGTTAAGCCCGGTAATTACGAAAGCAATATCCGTAGCTACGCCATGGTTCAGCTGGTAGTGTAGCTGGTGGTGGTGCTTGTGGTTAGACTTGTGGTGATGCATCGGTTATACAATCCAATGCAATCCAATCCAATCCGATATGCTAATTTGGTAGCTACCGGCCTCGCGACGCGACGGGCTGAAAGTGCAACTTGTATTGCTTTCGCAATAAAAGTGTCACGCCACCACCACTCCCGGTGTGCCGCGTTGAAGTCTCCTACTACTAGCAGCGGAATTCGTTCCGGCTGCTCTGATCTAGGAAGCAAGCGCACGCCGCAAGGCTCCGTCCTGTCGCCTTTCCTCTTTAGCCTGGCCATGAGAGGACTCCCCGCGGCCCTCAAGAAAATCGAGGGCCTGTAATTCAGCATGTACGCGGACGATGTCGACCTCTGGATCAACCAGGGAAGCGACGCGAACATAGAACGGCGCTTGCAGGAGGCAGCGGGCACGGCCTATGCAGCCAATAGGGGCCTCTCGTGCTCACCGCAAAAATCGAACTTTTCGTCTGTAATTCCTAATTCCTCAGGAGAAACCATGATTCAAAATTCGACGTCAAAGTGGAAGGTAAAACCGTTCCTAAAGTTGAGCAAATAAGAATCCTGGGATTCTTTATACAGGAAAACGGGTACAACGATGGCGTAATAAATTGGCTCTGGTTTAGCTCTGGTTAAACCTGGAGGTAGGTTCGCGAAAGCAACATCTGCGCGTAGCCATATATTGTTGCGTGAGCTGCATTGCCAACAGCCTCGCCGTTTCGCGTGATCTTGCACGACCATACTGCGCGAGGAGCAAGTGACGTCACTACACACAGCTGGCGTGACCTCGCCGCGCGCGCAAACGTTGACAACGCTAACGCCAATGAACGCTGATGGCCTGTGGCTTCAGCGCCGCGTTTCTGGCAAAACCATTGTCAATGCCATCGCATGCAGCGCACAGCTGTCACTTCCGCCACTTGGCGTAAAGCATGGTTGAGGTGTCCGCCGTTCCAAGAGGGCAGTTATGCGCCTTCCCTCTGGTGCAGGTGTCCACCGAGATGTGGACACCTCGCCCTCACCTACCGCTACGTATATCCTGGCATAGCACAGCTAAGACACTGCCAATTTTATATGCACCACAAACCACGCAGACGGCGATGCACAATTGCTACTGCGCATCAGAGAGGGAGAGAGCGAGGGAGACTGTCGGCGAGGCGATGGAGAGCGCGCGGCGGCGGCCCCGGCGCTCCAGTTGTGCGCCGTGTGACGTCCTCCTCGCGCATGCGCAGCTTGGCCTTTCCAGAGCTCCGCGAAATGGCTCGGCGACTAGCGTAGTGTTTTGTTTCGCAACAAAAAAGCTAGACGCCTACGCGTCGCAAGTCCTACGCATCTTTAGGGGAACCATATATGCGAGTGCGCCGGCTCCCCCGGAGTCGAAGAAAATATTCACAGCAGAGAGAGCTGGGAAGCCCTGCTGCGGAGGGAAGATCCCGCTCGGCAGAAACAAGTTGTATCCGTTGTCATGACCGGGATGTAAACCAGCCGAAGAGATATTGGTTTGGTTTATGGGGTTTTAACGTCCCAAAGCGACTAAGGCTATGAGAGACGCCGTAGTGGAGGGCTCCGGAAATTTCGACCGCCTGGGGTTCTTTAACGTGCACTGACATCGCACAGTACACGGGCCTCTAGAATTTCTCCTCCAAAGAAATTCTAGCCGCCGCGGCCGGGATCGAACCCGCGTCTTTTGGGTCAGCAGCCGAGCACCATAACCGCTGAGCCACCGCGGCGGCCCGAAGAGATAATATCTCCGAAGAGATATTAAGGCGCGGATTCCACCGACCGGGGTGATCACGATGGCGGCAACAGTAGCGGAAATTTCGTCAGGTCGTTTGACCCCACGATGACCCCACCGAAAAGGATGACTGGCTTGGAAGTGGCCGATGGAGCTCTTCCCACACTCGGCTTGGTGCGAACAACCTTCCATATGGATTCCTCCCCCCCAAGAAGCGACCGACGATCGACAGACGACAGGGGAAGAAGGGATTAACCGCGTCTGAGAGGAGCCGGAACGAATCGGAGGGAGCCAGCGCAGTTGCGGCCGCGGCGCAAGCACGCGTCACCTGTGTTTGATAGGCACGTGCTGCTCGCAGTAATGCACCGCAGTGCGAAAGAGCTGCAGACTTGCATTTCCTCCTCGCCAATTCCCACGCGTGGACTCTGCAACAGGTGCATCCGCTTGCTGTGTTGTGCTGTGCTGATCTGTGCATCGTGGCGAATTGGCCACCGCCTGATGAAGGGGCGCAGCCTTAGGGTATTTAACCGGCGCCCTAAATGAGAACGAACGCTCTGGGCCTTGTCGAAAAGGCTCATCCAGTCGCTCGACGCTATGAACTTTTTATTCTTGATCGTGTGTTCTTTTGACCCATATGTAATTAAGTTTCTTTAAAGTGTCAGTAAACCTGTTTGTGTTCTCGTTCCCAAATGTCGACTTCCATCCATCCTCGTCCCTTATCCGGCCCAACCACGCTACCCAGCATCACAACTGGCCATGCTACCCGACTTATAATAACTGGTGGCAGCAGTGGGATGCTGCTACCCAAGCCATGACAACTAGTGGCAGCGGTGGGATGCTGCTACACGACTTATAAGACAACTGGTTGCCAGCTGTGGGATCCGAAGCCTGGGCGACCCAACAAATGTGGATCAGCAATGGGGATCTGAAGCCACAGGCGACGACACTGGATGGAAGCTACGGGACTGACGGCGTCAGCCATACTCGACGGGGTGAGTGCCCGATGTTTGCCACTCATTTCGCCAGACCGCACTAACACAGGCAGATGTTAGATGCGGGGATTTGGGTATCTGGGAAATGAATTTTGGCAATTTTGTCTTTTGATCGCTTCCAGCTAGAGCTTGTAATTTAGTGGGGATTAGCGGCACAAGGTGTGGTCCGCGATAGATAAGTTGAAGGTAGAGGACCTTCTTGAAATTCTGGAAGATCTCGGCATTTCAGTAGGCCGCACTAAAACAAGAGAAACGATTTTGGACATTATGCGGGCAGAGGTGGTACCGGTCGAGGAGGCAGACGAGAGATGGGAATTGATTCTGGAGCGAAGGCTCCGCGAGGAAAGGCGAAAACTTCGCGAGGAAAAAGAACAGTGTTACATCCTTTATTGCCGGTGGCAGGGTACAGACTTGCGGGAAAGCCGCCAACACGTGCCACATGGTAACACAGGGTTGCTTGGCCCCAAAGATTGTCCCGCTATAACACTCCTCCCCCCTACGTCACGAAGTCCTTCAGATACGCAAGGCGGCTTCGTTGGCGCTGTGGTCGCTGGACTTGAAGGGATACACTCACTTCACGGTCCTCACCACAGGAAGCAGATTCGGTACTGGGCGTTGCAGCCTCTTCTCGTAATTCTCCTTGGTCCTGTCTTCCAGGGTCCTCTGGGCTTGAAGGAATGCCAAGTTCAGAACACCCTGCCGGGGCAGCAGCCAACGGTTCCTCCTCTTCGCACATCCCAGAAGTGGAACTGTCCAATGCGCAGCTGGCAGAACGACTTCTAAGTTGGTCAACATGACGTCTCCATCGACGACCATCCTTGGTGACGACCAAGTACGACACTGGTCCCGTGACAGCATCCACAATGACCGGCAACCACTTGGGCCCATAGAGATAGTTGCGCACAAACACTCGATCCCCCATGTCAAACAGTCGCACTGCCTGGCTACGGCGCTGCATCACCTGCTCTTGTTCCTGCTGCACACCGGACTGCAGGTCAGGATGCAGAGGCTCTAACAGAGTTGAAAGTTCCTGCCCATTAGCAATTCGGCCAGGCTCTTGCCTGTTGCAGCATGAGCCAGGATATGCTGTGTCATTAAGAACCTAGCCAGACGTGTGTCGATATCGCCCCAACCATGCGCTTGAGTACTTCCTTGGTTTCGCGCACCATCCGTTCTGCTTGACCATTCGAAGAAGGGTGATATGGGGCAACGGTCACATGTCGGATTTGATTTCGGCACATGAAGTCTCGGAACTCCTCCGAAAAAAAAGGCAGTTCCATTAACCGAAACAAGTTTCTGGAATGCCATCCCAGCAAACCACAAACCTCCCATAGATGTCTAGATTAAGTCTGCATGAACGTCTACGTGCCAAAGCAAAATCTCTCAGACGTCTTATCTACCAACCTTTTTTCGTGGAAAAGCTGGAGACGTACCCACGACATTATATCTGCCTTAACCTAGACTCCTCGTAGATATTACTTGTCACGTCCTGGGTATGTAAGTGAGATATATAATTTAAGAATTCCACATTTTTCAGTCGTTCGATATTTCGTGTTGCCTTACTGCATTTAAAGTTGGAAATCGCTGTTGACTACAAATTGGAGGCATGACCAGCGCTGCCTGTGTTTTTTCGTGCTCGCTTCACGGCAACATTATCCTGCCTAGAAAGAAGAAAAATACGGGAAGTAGTGAAGACAAATCTGAATGCACACGCATCAGGTTTCTGACTCAACTGTACGCAGTTGGTTTGAAATGCCAGTCACTTTGGTCAGGATTCGCATTGTTATTTCATTACTATTCTTACATTCAACTTATACCTTGTGCTACAGCCTGCAAGCTATCTCAACCACACTGAAAAGTGAGGACACACTAAAAAACTGTTATTTAGCAGCCAGGACTATATAATAACCATTTTTTTTCTGATTAAGCATGTTTTATTCAACTTATCAAACTATTTAAAGTACAAAAATTGGTTCAGTTCAATTTTTGGGAGTTTTTTCTCAAAAATGTGTTAAATCTGCTAATCGCGCTAGCAATGATAAATAACTACTGGAATGTAGAACTGAGGAAAGCTTAGGCATTTGTGTTGCTGAATGTGTGACCTCATATTTCTTGAGAATAAACTTCTTGAGTCCCGCTTTTTATCATCATGTCAACACCGTAATCATGTCCACTGCAGGCCAAAAATTTCTCCAGTTAACCCTGTGCCAGCGGCGGCCCCCTTATCCCAGCAAACTTCCGAACCTCATCTGCCCACCTGCCCCGATCCTCTCTGCTGTGCTTGCATTCTCTCTGAATCCAGCCCGTTACCCTAATAATAATTGGTTATATTGCCTTCATGCTACATGCGCTGCCCATATGCCTGTTCTGTGCCGCGGACAGGCGGCGGCGGGGAAAGCGCGGCGAATTGTCCAATTGACCTTAAATTGTCTACGCCGCCATCGCGTTGTAGTTCGTATCGTATTTTATCAATAATAGCGCAAACTGTGCATGGTGATTGCAGCTGTGAAAAAAGTAATACGCTACAATTTAAAAAAATATTAACTTATTTTTCGTGCCACAGCAAGCCTGCTACTAAGTACAAAAAAGAGACGATACAAAATATGTGTAGTTTCGCACACTCTGCACGAGGCTAGGTTCAGCTATGGTGGCAGTGGTAGAGCGCACGGCGTGTGCGATTTCTCATCGTGTTCCGTGGGAACGTTGTGTTTGAAGAACCTCGGCACAGAATTAATTATTCCCTTATTATTGCTGGCGAGATTGTTCAACCGTTCTTTCCTTGATGGAGCTGAAGGAAGACAGTTTGCTTGCTTTTACTACTCGGCGAAGTGGACCCGTCAGAACGAATTAGGCCTACAAGTCGTTTTCACCGGCTGGAATCGTGACCTTTCCTGGTGCGTACTCAGTCTCAGTTTACTCATTGAAGTGTATTTTATTCTATTTTTGCGTTCGTAATGAAAAATTCTGACGCATTTGTCGGCACGTTATATTTTTACGCTCACTCGTTTGGCTGTTTTGCCAAACTCGCTGTGTATTGAAACAAAGGCTGGTGATGTATGCAACTGGCCTCTAGCTTCATACACTTGCGTCGGTAAAAGTGGCGTAAATTACTGGGTTTATTTGTTGTGGTTGCTGTGCTATTCTCTTGTCACCTATAAAAGTGAACAATTATGCTTTCTTCTGCAGCAACCCTGATTTATTGGGCTCGGCAGAAGAGTATTGATGCCACCGCAGCTGTAATCCTGACGATTATGCTCAACGAGAAGATTCAGTGAAAGCGCCGAGCGCAATAAAACACTGACGCACTCGGAAGTAATTTGCAGTATTTTGGGCTCCCGTAATGGCCATGTACTCGCTTACTCAACTGTATTTGAGCTAGCTGGAGAACTTGGACGTCCCGACGACTCCATAGGGAAGTCTGTGGCTGGGATGCAGTAGGTCTTCGTTCCATCTGGAATTGTAACAGGTGTCAGTTGCATCTCGTATTGCAGCTGGTTCCAGACGCAACTGGTTTAAGGAACAAATTTCCAGTTGCAACAACTGGAAATGTGTCCCTTAAAACTGTTGGACTGGAACGAGTTAGAAATTTTCACCTGGTTATTGATCTATGTATAGTCATATTCTCTTTATATAGACGTCTAGACTACGTAGAATGGGCGTACTTACATGTTCACAAATATCTGATAAATGTCGAGCATGATGTCTGCAGTACGTACTTACAACGTGAACTGGGCCCCAATTTTCATGTTGTAGGTACGTAGATTTTTCGTAAACGGTACTAAAATGGATGTCTAATGGAGGTGTCTAATATCCAGCGTAAATATCTCGCTGATGTCTATGTGACGTTTTATGGTTTACTGGGATGGGTAGCAAAAAGAAAACAAAGCTTTGCACAAACTGCAGCTGCCGACATGGAATTCATCCGGCACACTTCCAGCCACTTTGAGTGGGAGTCCACCACAATGAGGAAGACGTTGCCTTGGAAGGGCCCAGCAAAATCGATGTGTAGTCTTGTCCAAGGACGCTTGGTGAATTCCCAAGGGTGTATTAATCTTTGCAGCTGCTGGCGCAGACCTGGATTCCTGACAACGTGCACAGTCCTTCACTTTCTGTTCAACATCTCTGTCGATTCCTGGCCACCACACGGCTCCTCTGGCAAGCCCCTTCATCTTGACAGTTCCTGAATGAGCTGTGTGAAGAATGTCCATGACATACGGTCGAGCTGGCTCAGGAATGACCACACGACTGCCCCACGGCAAAACAACCTTGGTACACCGACAGTTCATGCTTGCGGCTCACAAACGCTGCGAACTCTTCTGGTAGCTTGCCCTCTGGCCACCCATGCTGCACCCAATTGCAGAATCTAGCCAACAGCTTGTCCCTTGACGTAAATCTTGCAACCTTCGTAGAGTTCCATGTAACTTCCGGCGCCATTTCCAGCATTCCTACTTCCCAAAGGCGCTGCTCCTCTTCCTCTGCCTTACTGGCCCTCAGTGGTAAACGACTGAATGCATCAGCATTGGAAAGCTTCTCCCCTGGTCGATACTCAATTTCATAGTCATATGCCGATAACATGAGAGTCCAACGCAGCATCCGTGGTGATAGCACCTGGGGAATGGGCTTGGCTTGGTGCAACAGTCCTAAGAGAGGTTTGTGGTCCGTCACAATTTTGAAATGTCTCCCATATAGAAACTGATGGTACTTCTTTATGCCAAAGCCAATGGCGAGCGCTTCTCGGTCTGTCTGGGCATAATTCCGTTCTGCCGCGCTCATAGTTATCGATGCATATGCAACCGGTCTCTCGCTGCCATCTTCACACACATGACTCAACGCAGCACCCAGTCCGTACGGGGATGCATCACAGGCCAGCACTAGGGGCTTGTTGACATCATAGTGCACCAGAACATGTGGTGACTGCAGCAGATCTTTCGCCTGACGAAATGTCTCTGCCTCGGCTTCTGTCCAACGCCACTTGCCACCCTTGTCCAACAGCCGGTACAGTGGCTCCAAGGCATGAGCTGCTCCTTTAGGGAACTTGTTGTAAAAGTTCAGAGCTCCCAAAAAGGCTTGAAGTTCCTTTTTGCATGTCGGCTCCGGGGCCTCGTGAATAGCACGCACCTTGTCTTCTGTCGGCTGCACACCTGACGCGGAATTTCAGAGTTGACGCGGAATCCCAAGTAACACACTTCCTCAACACAAAATTGACATTTGTCAAATTTTAGTCGCAGACCGTCTTCATGGATTCTTTTGAGCACTTCCTGCAAACGAGCATTGTGCTGCACCTCATGCTTTCCACCGATCAAGATGTCATCCAAGAACACAAGAACACCATCAATTCCATGCAATAGTTCTTCTATGTACCTCTGAAAAATAGCCCCTGCCACGCCAAATTGAAGACGGGTTACGCGGAACAGTCCCCGATGTGTTGTAACCGTCAACAAGTCAGCTGTTTCTTCATCAACAGTCTTCTGTTGATACGCCTGTCCGAGGTCTAGCCTTGAAAACTACGAGCAACCTGCCAGCCTGGCAAACAGCTGCTCTGGTGTCGGCAGGGGATACGTTTCCCGCTGCACTGCACGATTGACTGTGCTCTTGTAGTCCCCACAGATCTTTATCGATCCATCTTTTTTGACAACTGAAACGACAGGTGTTGCCCGCTTCGAGTGCCGCACAGGCTGGAAAATGCCTTGGCTCACCAACTTGTCCAGTGCTTCGTCGACCTTCGGTCTCAATGCAAACGGTACTTGTCGAGGCTTCAGAAATCGCGGCGGAGCTGCCGGGTTCACCTCTATGCATACAGGAGGCCCTTTACTTGTCCCAAGTCCAGGCTGAAAAACTGAAGAATACTTCTTGAGCAAGGCCGTTGTTCCCTTACTGCCAGTTCGACTCGGCTCGCACACACTGTGAACGCCACTCAGACTTATTCCCAGGGACTTGAACCAGTCCCGACCGAGAAGTCCGATACTAGCACCCTTAACCACCACCAATCGCAGGCGATGTTCCTGCCCCTTGAATTCCACCGTCACGGTCAGTTCACCCAACACTCTTAGTTCCTTGTTATTGTAAGCTCGGAGATGAAAATTACTTGGGCGCAACGCCCTTTTAGATATTCGAAGCTTCTGCATAGTCCGGTCGTTGATGACAGAACACACTGCACCAGAGTCCACCTCCATCTCTAGAGGACTTCCGTTGACGCGCACTTCCACTCTCATGGCTGGCTCTTCACCAGACAGCACGAACACGTCGTAAACGTCCGACGCAGCATTCTTGTGGCGGCCTCCATTGGCCCGTTTTTTTTTTGTTGTGAGAGTTGGGTTCAGCCGAAGCGCGAGCTGCAGCCTTCCTCCTGCATGCTCTTACTATGTGCCCTCGTTGCTTGCAGAAGTGGCACTGCACATTAATTAATGGGAAACTGCTTGGCGAATGCGCACCCTTGCAGCGGAAGCATCCGCTTGTGCTCCCAGGCGAACCAGCCTGCTTCTGGGTACCCTCCTTGGCTGTCACTGGCGCAGAGACCTTCGCAACACATGGGTCGAAACGCTTACCACTCACGCTGCAAACTTCAGACGCTGCGGCACTGCCGCGAATTTTCTGTCGCTGCGCAGATTCCATTGCAGTGGCTTTCTCCCGAGTAGTCGCAGACGTAAGCTCCGGCTCCGCCAGCAACCGACAGTCTCGCTTCGCACCCCGCACCCCAGCCGGTCGCGCAACATGTCGTCGAGCGACGCACCGAAATCGCAATGTTCCGAGAGACGCCGCAGTTCTGCGATGTAGTCGGCAGTGGACTCACCGGGGTGCTGCTGACGTGTGGCAAACTTGAAACGCTGTACTGTCACCGACGGCCGCGGCGAGAAGTGGTTTGAGAGACGCCTGACGACCTCATCGTAGGCCACCGCCGACGGCGCATCCTGAGAACAAAGGGAGCGAACGATGGCATACGTTGCTGGGCCGCCAACGCTGCAGAGCGTTGCTCTCTTCTTCTCGTTACCGTCGATGTCGTTTGCTTGAAAGAAAAATTAGAGGCGCTCCAAATACAAGGGCCAAGACGTCGCCTCCGTCGGAACGAATTCCCCGATCGTGCCCAGTGCAGCTGCCATTTTTCCTCGTCGCCAATTATGTTACATCCTTTATTGCCGGTGGCAGGGTACAGACAATGGAGGAAAAGAAACTAGGAGAGAGTGCGCTCAGCCTCAGCAAGCCATCCTCCTCTGACGCCGCTTCCGAGGACCCTTTTGCGCACTGACTCTTGGTAAATAGGCCCTCCTCCACAGTTACCAGACTCTGCCAACCAGCGGTGCTTTTTAGTGAACGTCCGTGCTCCGGTGTAGCGCAGAAGCGCAGCGCCTGTGTTGCAGCTTTGGCGGAATGCGTACAGAGCTCGAGGTTGACTGAAGGCTCCGCGTCTCAACACTTCTATTGATAACACCCTTGAGTTTTTGGGTGCACTGTAGAAAACTGCAGGTAAACTTTTCATCAAAGGGTGCGGCCGCGACCTCATCACTGTTCAACTGTGGTTCATAAAGAAAATAGAGAGGAATTCCTTTCGTCGTTATAAACACATGCGGAGCGTTTATTTCAGCGCATGCTATAAGCGGTGAACTCGAGAGTAGGCGAAGAAAACGAGCCTCTAAAAAGGGCGCAGTGGCTTCCAGAGCGCTCACGGCGCACGGACGTGTTTAACGAGCGCTCCGGCGCGCTGAGCAAGATTCTATTTCTCGGGCAGGTTCTCCGCTATTCTCGAGGCACAAGTCGCGCCGAATACGCTCGCGCACATACGCGGTTCCGACGTGAAATGCAGCAGTGAAGTATTTCTCTCTCTCGCTGTCGAGAGAGAGGCGGCTTTACGTCTGCCCCTGCGCGGGGTCTCCCGGCCACTGCGCACAATCACTTCCAAAAAGAAGTAAACTCTATGTACTACGTAGCCGCGCGCACGCAGCGTCCTGTCTCGGACTAATCGCGCGCGCGGCACGCTGCACTAGCGGCCGGGGTGGGGCACCCGGCCGCGTATACCGTCCAGGGTAGCACCGACGGAGCGTTCGTGTCACGAGTGCACTACCTGGCGAAGAGCAAGCGGGAAGTCAAGTCCGCCTGCTCATGAACGCACAGAGGCTCACCATTGTTCTGTCACGGGTGCGCGCACTGCCGCGCGGCCACAGGAGCGCTTCGAGACGGTCCGGGATGATTCGCAGCGCCGTGTAGGCCGCGAGCATCTCGCTACGCGGCACTGGAGAAGCGGCACAGCGAAGGAGCATGTGCTCCAATATCTCCACTGCGCTGCAGTCAGCGCACGCGTCGCTCGGGGATGGTGGCCGCTGCGGCGAGCGAGCAGTTTGCGCTCACCACGGATACTTCTAGTACACTGTACCACGGAGCCGTCAGTGAACACAAGCAGATGGTCGCGCAGTTGCTCGTAGAGCGAGAGAGCGAAACCGAAACCGAAATCCGGCTAAGAACTACCGCTGCCTTGTCACGTGAGGGCCTTTTTCCCATGATTCTTTCCATTACATTTTTTATGACTAGGCTTCAAGATTGTGACGTCATGCTCCCTCCTATTTTTTTCTTCCTCCTTGCTACAGACTAGCGGGAAAGCCGCCAACACGTGACACATGATAACACAGGGTTGCTTGGCCCCAAAGATTGTCCCGCTATAACAAACAGGAAAAAGAACAGGAAAGGCGAAAACTTCGCGAGGAAAAAGAGCAGAAACGCGAAAACTTCGCGAGGAACAAGAAAGAGAATGAAAGGCAAAGTGTAGTGAGAGATGGGCTGAACTAGAGAAACTACGCGAACAACAGCAGCAGGAGCTCACGCGTATAGTATAGATACGGAAATGGGAAATAGCGAGAGATCATTTGAGAGTTTTTCAAAGAGAAGAAAATTTCAGAACTTTCCTCGCAAAAGTCGAGCGGATTTGCTCGGAGGAGGAGCTGGACCAGGGTTACTGGTCAACGATGTTGGTAGCCATCCTCCCATGTGATGTAGCCGAAGTGTTAGCGCGCTTGTCTGACGAGGAATTCAACAATTATGAAACCGCGAAAAGCGCACTTTACTGCTGTTTCGGCATTCGTGGAGAGGCGGAAAGTCCGAAGTGATGGAAGCGGGCAGCGCTCCCATCTGTGTGTCAGCGACCAGCCTAGGAACCCCGCTTGGTCAGCTGGGAACACAGCCGTTGCTCAGGGGAGTAACGAAAGGGCAGGCTCGAGCCCAGAAAGGAACGCGAGTTCGGCAGCTGCAGGGGCAGCATTTGTCGATTTTGAGGCGGCGAAAAAAAGTTGTAGCAAACTCGACGAGAACAAAGGCAAAGCAGCCGTCTCTAGCCCAGAAGCAGAGGCTGCCCTGATAAGTGAGTCAGTTGGTTTCTCTCAGAAAGAGAGTAGTGAGCTCACAGACCAGCGCAATGAGGGAATCAAAGGAGACCCTCCTTCGATGCGGCTGGCGAGCAATAGTAGCCAATATTTGGAGACACTTGACTGTAATAAGAGTGACCGTGAGTCACCTGAATACATTAACACTTCTTCTTGGGCGAGTTGGTGCATACTTGAATTGAAGAAAATAGCGCCAGAGCATGCAGACCACGAAAAGACAAGGACGAGACACAAAGCGCTATGCGCTATGTGTCTCGTCCTTGTCTTTTCGTGGTTTGCATGCTCTGGCGCTATTTTCTTCAATTCACCTGAATACGTCGCTGCAACCCCAGGCCAGGACGCAACGTTAGCCAAAGAGTGTGGTTCAGATAGAGTTGCGGACCAGGTAGTTAGGATCATGGGGTCGGATAGCAATCCTCGGGAGAGGAGGTTGCTAGGCTCAGCGGAAAGTAAAGTACAGTCGGAACAATTTGGGCTACGACGTGCAGTGACTCATCGAAAGTGCGAGCCGATAGCTTAAATTCAAGTGGGAAAGGCGGCTCGGTGCTGAGTCAAAAAGTAGGTGTGAAGGGTGAAGGCCCCGAACGAAAAAAGGGAGGTGAGCAAGACAGAACAGCCAGGGCAGTTTCCGGAAAGCGGCGGCGCGCAAGGAGAGCCAAGCCAAGGGGTAGTCCGCAAAGAAAGGACAAAGACAGGTCCAAATCATTGTAAGGGTGAAGGCTAGTCAACAATGTAGTCGAAGACTCTCACCGCGGCACTCCAGATGCGATAGGCACCGCACGAAGGCCAAACTGACTAGACGGGTTCAAAGAAAGCGAAAGCCACCTGCCCCATTGTGGCGACACTGTGGAAGTTTTTGCACGAGAAGTGAAACTCGCAGTGGGCCACAAAGAAGCAAGCACTGCCACCGCGTGAAAGAATGCAGCAGTAGGCGCGCCGGGAAAAAATAGGAAACGAGGGGTATTCAGGAGCTGAGAAAGGAAGGCACGCAGGCATTTTTTTTATGCGAAGCATATTACTAGAGCTACACTACAGCCCGTCGAGCGCGGCGGTGGAGCTACCATTGACCTTGAGCGTGACCACGTGACAACATGACGTCACAGCAGAGGAGAGATGGGCTGCCGGCTCGCGCGGTCGGCCGCGGCGGTGGAGGCTCCACATCAGAGGCGCTGCAGCTGACCACGTGACGCTACAGCAGCGGTATAAAGCTGAGCTTGCCTCGCTCTCCGGGCACTTACGAGGCGGCCAGGTGTAGGGATGCCGCTTAGAAGCAGGGCTGATTTGAACGAGAAGCGAAAGCTTCAGCGTGCCACAGAGACCGATGAAGAGCGGGATGAACGTCTGGCTAAGCGGCGTGCTCAATATGCGGCTCGGCAACAACGTTCTACAACAACTGAAGAACAAAGCGAGGAACTTTACCAAGCCTAGCCATCAATATGCTTCGCATCTGACTAGGCTTAACCTTAGCTAAGCCTCAGCCATTTTTCATTATCGATCGTCCCCCCCTCGCATTCAACTTTTCAAGTGCTGCTCAGGTGTTGGAGACGCGCGGCCGACACGGAACGAATCATTGTCACGTGGCGTCTGGAGCTCGCAGGGGTCAACGCGCACTTAAGACCTTCGGGTTTTGTCGTGTTCCGGCTGCTAAAGCTTCTGTCGGTCTGCGACCGCGCAGGGCGCGGCTGAAGAAAAGAAACCAGTACCTTCCTTGAGTCGTAACATGGTTTTCAAAGGGATTGCGACTTGTATTTATACACCTGTACAATGTTAGTTAGAGGTTTATACCTGAGTGGGCTTTGTACCCTTCTTGATTTTCACTCAGTGATGTAGCTTTTGAAGATGTTTCTGTTTTGGTAAAGTAGCTAAGTGTTGCGTTGTGCTGAGTAAGGGAAACGAGCTCTGACGAGCGCAAGTGCAGCCAAGTAACTCGTGGGCCAATGTGGCGTAGTCCCTCGCGTGGGCGCTGTGAGATCACTCCGAGCTATAATTTTGTCAGCTTGTTATGCGGCTCTGCAAGTAGCTTAGCTGCAGTATTTAAGTCTTGCGGTATGTTTTAAGTTGTATCAGTTTTGAGTGGTGCTAAGTATGCAAAGTTATGCGGTGCAAGTTTTGCACATTCACGGCAGGTGTCGTAGTGTTTGCCGCCATGAAAGACGGAAAGGAGGACAGCAATTGTGCTGGTTACAAAGTGAGAATAGGTTGGGGCAGAACTGGGTCTCTGTCTGACCTCTCGGCGGATTCCTCCCTGCCCGGGTGACGTCTGAGATTGTTTCCCCTTACCGACCGATTCGAAACCAATTTATAATTTTTTATTTGTCTTGAAGTGTCACGCCTGATTACAACATTATGTAGAGGTCCGAACACCTGAGCCTTGCCTCCGGTTGACGTTTCGTGTTCGTTCGGGGAAATTTCGCTTAATTTCAGAGTGATCTTAGAGTGATCTCTGCAGTGTAATCAGTTTTGATTTGGTGATGGTCTGGCGGGACGAGTGAGCTACAGACGGCTCCTGCTTTTGTTGTGTGTGGCTTTGCGTTTGTGGTTCCGTTTGCCTCGCCTCGCAGAGAAACTCCCAGAGCTGGACTTCAGACACCACGACAAGGAGAGGCCTGGAGGACTGCCGAACGAGAGCCCATTCTCGCACGTCCAGTCAGCCGAGCGGCGTAGGAGCAGCTCATCTTCCGGACGTATTGTCTGGCGGCGGGGGTGCTGTCATGACCGGGATGTAAACCAGCCGAAGAGATATTAAGGCGCAGATTCCATCGACCGGGATGATCACGGGGGCGGCAACAGTAGCGGAAATTTCGACAGGTCGTTTGACCCCACGATGACCCCACCGAAAAGGATGACTGGCTGAGAAGTGGCCGATGGAGCTCTTCCCACGCTCGGCTCGGTGCGAACGACCTTCCCTATGGATCCCCCCCACAAGAAGCGACCGACGATGCACAGACGACAGGGGAAGAAGGGATTAACCGCGTCTGAGAGGAGCCGGAACGAATCGGAGGGAGCCAGCGCAGTTGCGGCCGCGGCGCAAGCACGCGTCACCTGTGTTCGATAGGCACGTGCTGCTCGCAGTAATGCTGCACCGCAGTGCGAAAGAGCTGCAGACTTGCATTTCCTCCTCGTCAATTCCCACGCGTGGACTCTGCAACAGGTGCCTCCGCTTGCTGTGCTGTGCCGATCTGTGCGTCGTGGCGAATTGGCCACCGCCTTGTGAAGGGGCGCAGCCTTAGGGTATTTAACCGGCGCCCTCAGTGAGAACGAATGCTCTGGGCCTTGTCGAAAAGGCTCATCCAGTCGGTCGACGTCATGAACTCTTGAATTTTTGACTCTTTGCTCTTTTGCATTTCAGTATGTAAATTGTTTCTTGCC